>NC_057943.1:36957201-37284701 GCF_018555375.3 Anguilla rostrata | reverse complement strand
GATTGACATTTTACAAAATATTTTGTATTTAGAAACTTACACAGCTTTGGCCACAGAAGTTATTTCATAATTGTATTCAGTATCAGATATGCAGAATAATACTACAGTACCTTGCTTGTCACTTTTGTCACATTGATAATATCACCGTGACAACCTCATTACCTGCTGTCTTGCCAGAAGAGCCAATCAGCGGCAGCCTGTCCCGTGACATCACTAGTCTGTAGTGAAGCAAGCACAACATTTTATAACGCTGTCACACAACTCTTTCCCTCTACAGTACACCATAACAAAACTAGCGTACAAGTAAAATGAGTAATTAGTAATATATCTGGGTGGTATTCAACAGTCAAGAGTCAGTCACAATATTCAGCCCTGACAGTAGTCATGGTTACAGTATTCACAATTGTCAGTGCTAAAGTATTCAACCCTAATAGCGGCGATGGCTTCAGTATTAATTTCAACACTGAGTGCTCAGTGACAGTATGCGGCAGCTACAGCTTTGCTCACAGTATTCAGTAGTGACAGCGGGCTGTAGCGGTTTTCATCAGTGACAGTTTTCACTCAGTGCTAACAGTCAGCCTCCACAGCAGACAGCAGTTGTAGTAGTAGTTGGCACTGCGACACTGGAAAAGCGTTACCTCTCTGACTGACGCTGGTTTGTGGGATTTGGGGATGGGTTTTCCGAGTCTAGCAGCCTCTTCCGCCAGGATGTCCCCGCACCGCAGCCAAGCAAGGAATCCCTCAGTAAGACCAACCTCTTTCCCTGTCTTTCTTTCTTTGAAAAGGCGAGGACCCTCTCAGACAGAGTGGAACATGACCGTCCTCTTTCCCTTTCTCTGTCTCCCTCCCTCTCTCTCTCTCTCTCTCTCATTCTCTCTCTCTCCACCACTCAACAGTGAGCAGTTCCAGACACGCTGGCAGACACACAGACGCTGGACAAAAGGCAACTTGAAACATCATCAAATATGCATGCTGAGCGCCCCACTCGTTTCCACAACGGCACACACAACACCGACCCGTACTCCACACGCAGCATAAACGCTTTATTTCACAATAATAAACCTTATCTCACAATTATAAAAAGTATACTGTCAGCAACAACACGAGCACAAGCGATTGTGATTTAGACTGCAGTCCCAGCAGACTGCATCACCTCCCTGCGATTTGCCACCGGTCTGCCCTGGTCTATAAATATAATAAAGACTGTTCCGGTCCTCTGGTTCACGCCAGCCACGGCACAGAGAGCAGGGATACCTGTCCCTGACACGGCAGCGCAGGTCTGCTGCACGCACGCGTGTCTGTAGGCGTGAGGTCCGTCTGCATGTGAACGGCGCGCTTACACACGCTTGCGCTGTGCGTTCCGTGTGTGTTTCGTGTGTGCATTCCGCGTGTGTTCCGTGTGTGTGTGCAGGGCGAGAATCTGAGGTGACTGAGTTCCACCTCCAGCCGAGCTTTGGGACGTCCTCCAGGCCGGCTGTGTTTGTGGAGCGCAGGGAGAGCGCATGACCTCTGACCTCTGACCTCCCACGCCCGCCGTTCATTCCCTCACTCGTTCGCCCTTTCCCTCTCCTCTCCTCTGATTCGCAGCAGCTGCAACCCCTGACCGCAAACCGCCGCCCAGGCTCCGCCCCCCGGCCCAACCCCAGGCCACGCCGCCACGCCCGCTGCGTCCGCCACGTGCGAGAACAGCGTCCCCTGGTGGCAAAGGGCGGGACCCGAACGGTGTGGGGTGGGTCCCTGTTCATGAGGGGCGGGGCCCTGCTGGTTAGGGCCAGGGCCGTGTGGGTGAGGGGCAGGGCCTTGTTGGTGAGGGGCGGGGCTGGTCAGTTGCCAGAGGCACACGCGTTGGTCAGGGGAGGTGGAGACCAGCAGGCCGGGACCCAGACGTTGAAGAGCCGTCACCGGGGCAGCGTGAGCCAGGGGCACCGAGGAGCGTGACTGCAACTGCACGGATACAGCACCGCCCTCTACCTGCGGCCGGGGGAACTGCAGCCGAATATTAACCACTGACAACTGCCCGTCATCTCCTCCGCTTGCCACAGTCATCCAGGCTGCTTCTTTCTCCCCAGGCTCCGCCTCCTCCTCCTCATGGTCCGCCTCCTCCCCATGCCCCTCCCACACGACCAGGCTGTTGACACCACTCTGATGGACAGTCACTGTGAAGCAGGGACTGCCTGGACCTGGGAAGGCAGGAAAAGTGTGATACACATCAGCACACACCCAACACGCAAAGTATTTAAAGAATGACTCCCTCCAGTTCTGGCACATGCACACGCACACACACAGACACACAGACACACACAGACGCGCGCACACCCACACACACGCACACACACACCCAGACACACAGACACACACAGACGCACGCACACACAAACAGACACGCACACACACAGACACACAGACACACACAGACGCGCGCGCGCACACACACACGCACACACACACCCAGACACACAGACACACACAGACGCAAGCGCACACACACAGACATGCACACACACAAACAGACACGCACACACACAGACAAAGGAACAATTCTGTGCTATAAATACCATTCCACATGAGGCCAGCAGTGGAACTGGCTCTCCAGGCTGTGAGTGTGCTCATATCCCACAATGCAACACTTCCATCTGTGGCCCCACTGAACACAAACAGCCTCCTGAGGGTGAGAGGGAGGGAGGGAGAGAGCAAGGAAGGGAGTGAGAAAGAGGAAGAGAAGGAGGGGGAAAGAGAAAGAAAGAAAGGATAAAGGAAAGAAAGGCAAAAAAGAAGCATGTGGCAAAACGCATTTAATTAATTACATAATTTATATTATAATTAGAAATATGGTTGTTTTGATCCTGGATGCTGATTGGCTGAGACCATGTTTGTCAGTGATCGTACGTCCGATACAGTAACAGTAACTCAAACTGTATCACCCCGCGCACAACTGTTACTTACGAAACAGTATGACTAAATAAATAATATTGTGTTATCAATTCATTGTTTCTATACACTGTAACAGTTTTATTACAGCAATACAGCACTTGAGGCTGTGCTGTATGGTGCTAACAGGGGTTCCCAGGACTACACTTCCCATCATGCCTAACAACACCCCTGTAGCTGTGACTGTATTGGGATGGCAGGTATGCCATCCCGCCAAGTTACGCCTTGGCGGGGGCATGCCCCCATACCTATACAGCACCGAGAGTTTGGCACTTTTCAGGGTTCCCCACAGAAATAACCACAACAGCCACAGACACTCAGCCCTTAAAAACATTAAATTCTGTACATTCTGACCCCATTTCAACAGACAGAATTCATAAACAACTTCACATGTCCACACAATAAAGCCCCAAACTAAGGGGATTTTGCGTTTTCTCCTTCTTCTTCTTCTTCTTCTTCTTCTTCTTCTCATTCTTATTTTTCCTGCCGCCTATCCCACTAACAACATGTCTCCCCATTGGACATTTCACTAACACCAGCCAAATCTGCCCTACACGACCCAATCAAAAACGCGCATACACACGCAAAATACCCATACATTTGTATTCTGAAACATTTCCCGTTTAAACAGCTAGTCCACCTGTGGCCTAGTGGGTAAGGTTACAGTCTTGGGAACATGGGGTCGGAGGTTCAAGCCCAGCTTAGAACACATTTCTTTAACCTGCTTCAACCCTCACTAATAATTGTCTACTAGCCTACTTATCAATTATTGCTTTTGCACCATATTTACCCGCCGTTCACCGTTCAGTTATTAACCGGCTACAATATTGCTAAGCCACATGGATTCAACGGGAGCTCTTCTGTGCTTACTGGCCTGTGTTCTTTAAAACCACCGGCAGGTTTGCTAATGATATTTCACGCATTGCATAGCTATGGCATTAGCTAACGAAGTCACGGCAAATGTATTCCTTTCATTAAAAAGTTACACCAGTTCACCACTGTGCCATTTCTATTAACTATATTTCTTCACTTGGCTACCGTACAAAACTTTCATATAAGCAAACGCCACGCTTCTATTTCTACATTCATGTTACCTCGCTCTGTTCTCTATCTATAGCCACATACGCTACAAACAATTACTACTTGTGTACATTCTGCAACTCCGCAATTTGAACAGCTAATCCATCCGTGGCCTAGTGGGTAAGGTTACAGGCTTGATAACACTGGGTCGTATGTTCAAGCCCAGCTTGAAACACGTTTCTTTAACCTGCTTCGATCCTCACTAATAATTGTCTACTACTTCTTAATTATTGCTTTTGCACCATTTCTACCCGCCGTTGACCGTTCAGTTATTAGCCGGCTACAATATTGCTAAGATATATGCATTATGACTTACCGTCTGTACGTTGGGTTATTGACCGGCTACAATATTGCTAAGCCACATGGATTCAACGGGAGCTCTTCTGTGCTTACTGGCCTGTGTTCTTTAAAACCACCGGCAGGTTTGCTAATGATATTTCACGCATTGCATAGCTATGGCATTAGCTAACGAAGTCACACACTGGTAAACCTCACTCACTCACGGCCACCCATATGCATTTCATGACGCAAATGTATTACTTTTATTTAAAAGTTACACCAGTTCACCACTGTGCCATTTCTACTAACTATATTTCTTCACTTGGCTACCGTACAAAACCTTAATATCAGCAAACGCCACGTTTCTACATTCCTGTTACCTCGCCCTGTTCTCTATCTACCCACATACGCTACAAACAATTAGTACTTATGTACATTCCGCAACTCCGCAGGTTGAACAGCTACTCCGTCTGTGGCCTAGTGGGTAAGGTTACAGGCTTGGGAACACTGGGTCGTATGTTCAAGCCCAGCTTGGAACCCGTTTCTTTAACTTGCTTCGACCCTCACTAATAATTGTCTACTACTTCTTAATTATTGCTTTTGCACCATATCTACCCGCCGTTCACCGTTCAGTTATTAACCGGCTACAATATTGCTAAGATATATGCATTATGACTTACCGTCTGTACGTTCAGTTATTGACCGGCTACAATATTGCTAAGCCATATGGATTCAACTGAAGCTCTTCTGTGCTTACTGGCTTGTGTTCTTCTTTAAAACTACCGGCAGGTTCGCTAATGATATTTCACGCATTGCATAGCTATGGCATTAGCTAACGAAGTCACAGACTGGTAAACCTCACTCACTCACGGCCACCCATATGCATTTCATGACGCAAATGTATTCCTTTTATTTAAAAGTTACACCGGTTCACCACTGTGCCATTTCTACTAACTATATTTCTTCACTTGGATACTGTACAAAACCTTAATATCAGCAAACGCCACGTTTCTACATCCATGTTATCTCGCCCTGTTCTCTATCTAGCCACATAGGCTACACACAATTACTACGTATGTACGTTCTGCAACTCCGCATTAAAACATTACATTTAAAATCATGATTCACTCATAAGTATAACTACTAGCACTGAACATGAGAAAAACACATTCGTGCAATAGATTACATTACAGGTAAATAATGTGTGCAATGTTATTTGACCCTCCACTTCAACAACCAATGTTCAATACCGACTGTTATATATACCATTTGATAAGGAATATAAGCTCGGTCATGGTCACTCCATTTACTTCGCACTATACTCCGTGATCATGTCAACCTTCACCTACATGCCCATTCTGCTAAAAACATATTGTTTCAACTACGGAATTTCGTAATTTCATTTTAATTTCTCCCACACTGTTGTTATTCTCTCATATGCAAAGCCTGCTGGGACATATGCGTCTGCTCCTATTCTCCACTATCATGT
The DNA here is from genome assembly GCF_018555375.3 of Anguilla rostrata. Classification (NCBI taxonomy): domain Eukaryota; kingdom Metazoa; phylum Chordata; class Actinopteri; order Anguilliformes; family Anguillidae; genus Anguilla; species Anguilla rostrata. The sequence continues at coordinate 37,278,925 of NC_057943.1, read as the reverse complement.
TTTCGGTTCTAGTTTAGCAAAACGGCGAAGAGGATTCCTACCTGCAGATTAGCCTATCAAAATGCCTTATAAACCTTACAAACACTAAAAGTGCATCTCCACGAAATAACAGACAATGGAGCAGGACAGAAGGATAAACCTTACAAACACTAATAGTGCATCTCCACGAAATAACAGACAACGGAGCAGGACAGAAGGCTACACAAGTTGCGACCTAGGGAGTTATAATTCTACGGGCGTGTTGATTATTTTGTCAGTCAAGGCTCGTTGGATGGACGTCAAATCCGTGAGTACATACCATATTCCATCTGCGTTTCTGATGCGTTTACGCTTACGCCATTGCATCCTTTCTCACAGACACTGTTTTACATATATAGCAAACCGAAACTGCTGAACGGTACACGCTCATCACACTGTACAGATTCACACAACGATAGCCATAATCCACAACCGTTTCTTGCAGGGTCGCATTTCTCACTCTCATAATAAAACGCTTTGCAAAAAGAACTGATATCTCATAAAAAACACGTTTTCAACGTACAAAAATGCCAAGTTACTAAAAAGTATTGATATCAAAATGACGCCAAGTTACGATACTACAAACAATATAGGCTATCTTGCCTCACCGAAATGACATAAGATGTATCTCAAAGCAATGCTACCCAATATTTCCTCAGTTCTTTCAAGTCACTTGGCCCTTGTTTTCTAATCTTACCATTTCACAATATCATGCAAACTTTCTGTCAGATCAAAGAGACAAATATTTCGAATTGCCTCATGGAACACATTGAACATTGTACATTGAAATTAATGTATAAATTCATTAATGTACAGAACTGCTGCTGAGCAACGACAGGAAGCACATTTCTCCAGAAAACATGTTTATACTTGCTTCTGAACTGAATTTGAGTACATGTGCAAGTTATTGTATATTTGCTACGTACAATAAATACTGCATGTAAAACACATATTGTACATACATACATAGAGAACTTCTTTATCCGCATGGGGACATTTCCCTGGCAGCATCTTACATTCACATTCACGAACACACTTGTACCAAGAAACATACTATCATTCACGCAACAGAAAGCCTGGGCAGCGAAATACATAGGCCTACATACCAATACAAATTGGACATACACACACCTATTCAATCAATCTTGACTGTGAGAGAGCCATCCACACATATATTTGGCCTGTTCATGTAGTGCATGCTTATACACAGGGCCAAGTGACTTGAAAGAACTGAGGAAATATTGGGTAGCATTGCTTTGAGATACATCTTATGTCATTTCGGTGAGGCAAGATAGCCTATATTGTTTGTAGTATCGTAACTTGGCGTCATTTTGATATCAATACTTTTTAGTAACTTGGCATTTTTGTACGTTGAAAACGTGTTTTTTATGAGATTCAATACACAGCACTGCCTCTCATGCTATATTGCTTAATTAGTATTCTACAGTACACATGAAACGTGCCAGAATTATCAATATCTGTCAGGATTGCTTATTGCCTGATAGGTCAAAGAGGCAACCCTAAGTTCATCAGTTACTCATTTCTGTCTAACTTCACATACACAACTTCTACTGCTACCTGTCAGATAAAAATGTAATGTGTTACAGTCTGATAACGGTACAAAATGGCAACTCACACTTTTCTAACAGCTTACAACCTAGCACAGCTTACGTAGGCTACATCACCATGGCCATATACCGTGTTTTCACAGATACATACATCTCATTATTGATATATGAGAAATACGAGAGCAACCACCATTCCCAACATGTTTATATCTTTGGGGATCTAATGTATTTCCATTTTACACATGGCTTGGCGATATACTATCGACAATTACTAATAACTACTGTTTGTTACACTAATCAAAAGTGGACACTCATTATTTCAAGTATCACTATTACCAATAAAGCTTAGAAAGCAGCTTTTGAATGGGCAAAAATGCTTCCATTTTGTAACGCTTGTTTCTAAGTTATTTTAGTAATTGTGTATTCTTGCTGTATGTGCAGGGGTATATGGAGGATGGGTTTATACGTATGTGCATGGCTTTCCTTTTTTACTGTTGGCATGTAAGTGTTGTTTTTGTACAGTGGGGGTAAAACTAATTTCCGTGTTAACGGATAATAAAGCACAATCTTATCTTAGGCTACATTAGTACAATATTATAGGTCGAGAGATAGAGCTTTGGAATCGTACACCGAGGGTTCATGTTCACTTCCAGAGCCTTAAGAAAGCAGAGAATACTAAATACATCTCACACTAAACACGTACTGCACTGAACACATTACGCACTGAACACATCCAGCACTGAACACATCCCTCACTGAACACATCCCTCACTTAACACATCCAGCACTGAACAGATCCCTCACTGAACACATCCCTCACTGAACACATCCAGCACTGAACACATCCAGCACTGAACAGAACCCTCACTGAACACATCCCTCACTGAACACATCCAGCACTGAACAGATTCCTCACTGAACACATCCAGCACTGAACACATCCCTCACTGAACACATTGTGCACTGAACACGTCCCACACTGAACACAGCGCAGAAGCTTTCCTCACAGAGCACTCTCCTCTCACCGATTGCCCAGACGGTCCTCCATCCAGCAGGGGGCGAGACTGAGCACACAGCGCTGGTGATAGAAGCTCTCCCACAGCAGCTGGAACTTCCTGTCCACTTCACTGACTGAGAAAACTCTGAGAGGAGGAGGAAGGGAGGGAGAGACGGAGGGAGGAGGACAGAAGGAGAGAGAGAGCGAGGGATATATAGAGGTGGGGGGGGGGGGGGTCAGTGAGTCCTGGCTGCTTCCCTTATTCTGGGCTTTATCTCCTAATTAGAAGTGAGGTCCACCTGCCACCCACCTCACGGCACCATCACTGCAGGCCACAGCTAGGAGGACCCCCGCTGTCCCATCATGCAGCACTGCCAAAGACATGTACCTGCAACCACAGATCCTCAGACCAATGCCACATACTCACACACAGCAAACATTACAGCACACAGCTCTGCACATACGGGATACAGTCAACTGAAAATTAAACTGTGTGTGTGTGTGTGTGTGTGTGTGAAAGACAGTGAACGAATAAGTATTTGTACCTGATATTAGGTTTTTTATTGCTGATTTACATCTGCTTACCATCACATTTGCTTACCTTGCTAATGTGTGGCCATGCCAGTAAAGCCTGTTTTAATCTGAAACTGACTGAGGAAGAGTATGACAGCGTTTGAGCGCGTGCGGTCAATCTGACGATGGCAGTACCTGGTCTCAGGGTCCATTTTCACGGTCTTGTGCCGGTTCCGCCTTCTTTCCCACTGCTCATCCAACCGGTGGCCGGCCACCTGGATCACCTGACAGGTGGGCGGGCCGGGCCCCGGGCCCCAGCCAATCAGCAGCCGGTAGCACTGCAGCTGAGCCCTGCCCCCGGCCGAAATCAGCAGGGCCGAGAGGGGGGAGGCCGCCGCCGTCTGTCCGTCCGCCCCGCCGCCCCCCCGCGGCACCGCGGCGAGGGCGCGGACGCTGGAGATGTGGTCGGTGACGACGGACAGCACCGCGAGTTCCCCGCCGACGGGCCGCGCAGCCAGCACGCTCAGGGTGGTGTCCTCCCCCCCGGACGCCAGCACCTCCCAGGGCCCTGCCCGGCCCAGGCGACACACGCAGCCCGCGCCCCGCCCGTGCAGCCCCGGCCTCAGCCCCCAGCCGCCGCCGCCGCCGCCCCCCCCCGCCCCCCGGGGGTCCCGGGCGGCCGCCACCGCCCCCTGCTTCACGAACACCAGGCCGGAGGCCGGGGCGTAGCTCCAGGACCGGTGGCCCCCCCCGCAGGGCACCGAGAGCAGCCGCTCCCTTCGCGCCACGTCCCACACCACGAAGGAGACGGAGTGGAATCCCAAAACCGCCATCCGCCCCCCCACCTGCCCCGCCTCCTCCTCCTTCGCCCCCGCCTCCGGATCCAGGAACAGGACCCGCTCCACCCACTCCATCCCCCGGCACGCCCGCTCCACCCTCAGCAGCTCCAGCCGCTCCCCTCCCCCTCCCTCCTCCCCACCCTCAGCACGCGCACGCAGCCGTCTCTCCCGCAGCTGAACAGCGCCCCCTGGTGCTCGCACACCCACGTCACGCCCTGCTTCCCGTGAGCCCCGAACAAAGTCCAAACCGGCTGCACCGCCTCTCCGTCCCCTGCCTCTCCCTCTCCCTCTCCTCCCTGTCTTTCTTCTTCTCTCTCAGCCCCCTCTCCCCCTCTCTCGTCCCCCTCACCCTCTCTCTCATCGCCCTCTCCCTCTCTCTCATCCCCTTCACCATCTCTCTCATCCCCCTCTCCCTCTCTCCGGTCTCTGTAAAGCAGAAGGGAGCCCCTCCTGTCTCCACAGAACCACAGCGCCCCCTGTGGCCGGGGGAGGAAGGCCGCGGCGGTGAGCCAGCGTTTAGCACAGGGGGGCAGGAGGAAGGAGGGGAGGGGCTCCACGCTCACCGCCAGGCCCCGTCCGTCAGACCGCACCTCCAGGCGCCAGCGACGCACCTGCCCCGCCACGCCCGAGGCCAGCAGGTAGGCCCGCCCCCCGCCCAGCCCCGCCCACAGCACGCTGTGAACCTTCCCCTCGCCTGCTCTCAGGTGTACCTGGGCGCCGGGCTGAGACAGGGGGAACACGCACACCGCCCCTGATAGGCTGCCCACGGCGCAGAGCCCCGCCCAGGCCCCGCCCCCAGCCCCGCCCACATCCAGCACCTCCATCACACTGTACGACCGGTACTCCGGGCCCCCCTCCCACACCGGCCTCCACCCTCCCCCCTCCCGGAGGTACACCTCCCCCTGGTCTGTGCTCACCACCACCACCCCCCCCTCCCTCCACCCACCCGACCCCACCACTCGCACCACCTTGGGGCTCCCTCTGCCGTCGAACCCCAGGTCCTCCAGTGCCTCGGTTTCAGGGACACCCTCGCCCTCCCCCTCCCCTTCGCCCACCCTCCAGAGCCGGACTCCCCGTCCGCCCCCCAGTGGCGACCCACCCGTGCCGTCCCGCCCCGCCCTCGCCGCTGAGGGCCAGCGCCCGGACCCCGCCGGCCCTGTGGCCCCTCAGGGTGCGCTGCACACGCCCGCTGTGCCCGTCCCACTGCAGGCAGGCCCCGTCCTCCCCCGCGCTGTACACCCGGCCGGGCGAGAGGAGGCGCACGGAGAACACCCGGGCCTGGTGCCCGTACAGCACCCGCAGGCAGGGCGGGGCCGGGTCGCCCCCGCAGCCCGCCGCCCCGCCCAGCCGCCCCACCCCCCACAGGCGCACGCTGCGGTCGTCGGACGCCGAGGCCAGCCAGCCGAGCCGCCGCTCGTACGCCAGGCCGAAGATCACCCCGCCGTGCCCCGCCAGCCGCGCCTCCACCGGAGCGCCCCGCTCGGCCATCCCGCCCCCCGCCCCGCCCCCTCCGGGCCTCCACAACACCAGCTGGTTGAAAACGGTCCCGCCCACCACGACCACGTGATCCCAGCGCTGCCCCAGCAGCAGGGCGGAGTACAGCAGGCAGCCCTCCCGGCAGGAGCGGAGCGCCAGGCTCCGCCCCCTCCCCGCCTCCAGCAGGAGAACGGCATTGTGGGCCAGAGCCACGGCCAGGAGGGGAGCCCCGCCCCGGAGCCAGCGCACGTCGCACACCCAGTCCTGCAGCTCCCGCAGGGGCCCCAGGGCCCGCAGACAGGGAGACCCCCCGACCCCCGCCTCCTCAAAGCCCACCAGCCTTACGGCCTTCCCCCCGAACACCGCCAGCACCGCGCTCCGGACCCCCCCGGACTGTCGCCACGGAGACGGCTCCTCCTCCTCCTCCTCTTCGGAGAGGGCCGCCCTCTTTCCTTGTTCCCGTTGCCACGGCGACGCCTCTAACTCCGCATCCTCCTCCTCCTCGGTGACAGCGGTGCGCGACACTCGCCCCTGTTGCCATGGATCCGGGCGGACGCCGTGGATGCGCTGGTTTCGGAGCGCGGTCAGCGTGGCGCAGACGGCGGGTGGAGCGTGAAGGCTGTAGACAGACAGGTTTGGGCCCTCGCCTGCCACAGACACGGTCACATGCGTCAATCCCGCATTAACTCCACAACACAGCCGTCAGGCACCATCACATCACTCAAACTCTGATTTATATAAGGCCCGCCCCTAATGTACATAAAGGCCCGCCCCTAGTTTACACAAAGGCCTGCCCCTAATTTACACAAAGGTCTGCCCCTAATGTACATAAAGGCCTACCCTAATGTACATAAAGGCCCGCCCCTAGTTTACACAAAGGCCCACCCCTAATTACATAAAGGCCTGCCCCTAATTTACACAAAGGTCTGCCCCTAATGTACATAAAGGCCTGCCCCTAATTACATAAAGGCCCACCCCTAATGTACACAAAGGCCCGCCCCTAGTTTACACAAAGGCCTGCCCCTAATTACATAAAGGCCCGCCCATAATTACATAAAGGCCCGCCCCTAATTTAAATAAAGGCCCACCCCAGCCCTTCCCTCACCTGCCAGCAGGTAGTCCTCCCCCAGGAACTCCAGGGCCGTGACTGGAGCCACCAGCATGACAGACTCCATCACTGCACCACACTTACTGTCAGCCATCTTTTAACCCTCTGACACACGGACAGAGACACACACACAGACAGGACAAGGACATCATGTTCACTACTTTCTCAGTATTAACGATTGGCTGCAGCTCACTGTCCACATCAGAATATAAAACATATTCCTAATTATCATAAAATCTTGTCAAAAATCTACTCAAAATGTATAAGAATTCAATGAGAGGATTTTAATTTTATGGAAAACAAAAATGCTTGTAACTTCATAAAGTATGGTTTCTTATTTGGTATCCTAACACTTTACATTTTACTTTACAAAAATTACATTATATACATTGTAATACAAGTATTATTTGCTATGATCCATCAGAACCATAATAATTTTCCCGTATTCCTGCAAAAATTCAGAACTAGCACTTTAACAGAGACAGTGAGAGACAGCCTGCTCGAAAAGACTGGCCCACGTGTTTCTGGTGCATTTAGTACTGCTGCCCCATATTTAGAAAACACAACTTGTTTATAGCGTGATGGTGCGAAATATAGGCTTTTTCGCAGTTATTGGCTCTGGGTAGATGTTGTTTGGTTCTCAAAGTAGGAAGAGAAAGAATTGAGCAGCCTCTGAATCTGCCAACACCCCACCGTGCTGCACTAGAATCCGGCTACATTGAACACAATCATCGCTGCGATACTACGCGGATATGGACATGCTGATGTGAGAGCTAATGTGAAATATATTTCCTTTTTAGCTCCGTAACTCGTAGTTGCGATACTCACACGACAAACCCCCGAAACACATGATCCTATATTCTGAATTAAGCCAACTAGCTCGGCGGTGTAAATATGTGACGTTTCATATTTGGTCCCATTGTCTAATAACGAAAGTAGCCGTTCACTAGCTGGTCAGAAAGGTACAACCATCGTACACTTGCATATATCACGTTGCAACAACAAATGGCTAAATAACCACGTTACTGTAACTTCTCTATTTTTTTCCATTCACCGGCAGTTTCCTTTTATCCAATCAGAACCAGTTACCTTGACATGTGTATGGAGGCGTGCCTTTTTTCTTCTTCGTGGTATTTCATAACGGAACATCTGACATTTAGATAAATACCGCCATCTACTATGTTGGAGTATGAACGAGAAAATATCGACGGTACCCGTTTACAGTAGCGTACTCAATCTGTTATTTTTTTCAGTCATTGGTCATTACCTGGGTCCACTTTCATATCCTTACTCAGCGATCCTGAGCTTGACTCAATATCCCACCTAGTGTCAGTTCTGTAATTCCTGATTAACATTATTTTGTATATTGTCTAAATCAAACTTTCTAGTGTTTCTGCCACTGTGCAATATAGTACTACTAATTTTTGCTTCATATTTTCCCATCCTGCGTGATGTATTTAGCTCAGTATATTACATTATAGTCTCGTAATAAATACCCCTCCTGTATATTCCTGCTACACATCTCTTTGATGACATTGATGGTTGTATACCAAATGGGCATGTTTCCCTCAGTGTATGACCCTGCCCCTGATATTTGGTCATTATATCCTCTCTAATGAGGGCCTTGGGCGATCCTAAACTCTATGGTATCTCAGCATCAGTGCAGTTTAATGCTAACATGCTACATACAGAAACAGCGTACCCATAAAGACCCCATACAATCACAACAATCACTTTTTAATAGTAATGTATATAATGAACCAAAGAAAACAAATACTATGATATTAAGTCTATTTAATTCAGTTGAGATTTCAAATAAGTTTCTTTTTTTTTAATGCTGACAGCAGCAAAGTTCCTGCATCACTCACTAGTGAGAATTTGGTATTGGTCATTTGAATACCTTACTTATTGTGTAATTAACATGGTATTTCAGGTTTTAGCCAATCACATGGCAAACAGTCAGTCAGTTCAGCCAATGCCGTGAATATTCATATATAACAGACACATCACACCTGACCTCCAGATTTTGCATTTAGAAAAGACACATTTTACGCATAAAGGACATGATATTGTATGTTCATACGTAACTGTGAAAAAGTAAATATTGATCTTTATTTTGTGGCTGACGGAACACTTTACATTCAAGAAACAGGTGCTGCAGATTACCTTTAACCCTCACATGTGAATATTTGATATATACATATTTGATCTCAGTGATTAGATCCATTTGACAGTATTTTTGTATACTTTAGCTGATTAAAGCTGCAGATGTGTGTAAAGCATCTTCCTCCAACTCACGTCTGTGCCAGGCCCACCCACGAACTGTGGTTTGATAAGATGCAACGGCTGACATCTTATGTCTCCTTGGTGGACATGGAGATCAGCAGCCATACCGCCACGTAGCCTGGTCCTGCAGAATGGCTGAAGCTAAGCTAGCGTGGGCTTGTTTGGGACTTGCATGCGAGACCTCTGGGGAACACTATGTTGCTGCTGGAAGTGCTGTTGGTGGGCCAGTAGGGAGCGATCTTCTCTCTGGTCGAAGAATCCTCGATGTCCCAGAGCAGCGATGGGGACACTGCGCTGTAGGAGATGCCGTTCTTCAGATGAGATGAGTCCTCACTCACTGTGGTCATTAAAGATCTCATGCAAAGAGTAGGGGGTCGGGTTCCCCGGTGTCCTGGCTAAATTACCTACCTGCATCTCTCAACCTGACATCTAATCATCCCCTGATTCTCTGAAAACACTGTCCTCTCCCTCTCCACCTCAGCTGTTGTGTGGTGAGTGTTCTGGTGCAAAATGGCTGCCGTGCGTCGCCCAGGTGGGTGCGACACATTGGTGGTGGGTGAGATGAGTTTCCCGCTCATCACTGTGAAGCGCTTTGAGAGTGTGAGAAAAGCGCTATATAAATGTGCTTGCTGGATGGACGGCAGAACCTCCAGCATTGAGCCTTGAAATATATATATACATGCATTTTGACCTCTTCAGACGATTCCTCCCTCAAATAAAACATAGAATAACACATTTGTGTTGACAGAATTATTTTTTCCTTTTAATGTCCAACATTTCTTTTGTACAGTTGCTATGGAAACTGAGGAATAGCGGCTTTCCTTGTGTCTCTGGGGCAGCCCCCCACAACACAATAAAACAAAGAAAACACAAAACAACACAGACAGACCTCTATATATATCCTTCCCTTTCTACCTCTCTCTTTCATTCTGTCTTGCTTTCGCTCTCGCTCTCTCTCTCTCTCTCTCTCTCTGAACATTTTCCTACCTATGGTCCACAGTTGGACAGACAGGCCAAGGATTACATGAAACAGCCAAACGCCCACACAAACGCACACACTTACGCTCACACAAATGCATGTTCATTTTGATTTTAGCAAGTATGCACATACACACACAACCTCAGAAAGGTGCGAGGTTCTGAATGTACACACACACGCAACAATAAAGTCATAAATTAATTTTAATTCATATAAATTAAATAAATAAATCTGTCTGTACATGATAAAGGGAGTGGGAGGGACAGCCCCGTGCTGAAGAACAGACAGGGAGATTTTTGGCAAAAAAAACATCATTTTATCATTTCATTTAATAGCACAACAAAAGGAAGAGAACGAAGGTCAGTCTGGACACCCGTACAGCACTAGACACATGTGCACGTGCACGGGCGTGCACATGAGTGAGTGCGTGCGTTTGTCTGTGAGCATGTACACGGGTGCGTGTTCCCATGCATGTGCGTGTGGGTCTGCAGGTGGATGCATCCATGCATTTGCATGAATGTGTGCATGTGCATGGTGTGTGTACATGTGTGCACGCATGGCTGCATGTGTATGTGCACATGCATGCATTACATGTGTGCTGTATGTCCGCATGCGTGCGCTGCATGTGCACCGTGTGCATGCATGCGTGTGTTGCATGTGTTCTGTATGTGTGCATGCGTGTGTAGCATGTGAGCGTCTGTGTTTTAACCCTGTGCCTCTGTTGCTGTCTTCTCTTTAAATCTTTCCGTTATTCCTTTTATGCGCCATTCCCCGCCATCTTGCTCCTCATAGCATCCTTCCTCCACAAATTAATTTAAAATTCATTTTCACCCTTCCCTCTTCTGAAAAAAAACCTGTTTGATTTAAATACGCTGTGATTCCACAGAACACTGAGCTGGGTTTTCCACGTTTATATGAAGAGCCCGAGGGCCAGACTGACGTGTACATGCTGCAGCACTGTGACATTCTCATGTAGCTCGTACCATTGATGCTTCCTATAGCATCCCATTAAAACCATCACAAATAAACCCCCTTCTGCTCAGTACCCTCCCCACCACCCCCCACCCACCCCAACAATCAAAACACTCCATACACAATGTCCTGTACTGCAACCCTTTCTCCCAACAGGCTGGCAAAAATGTGATGTCAGGTTCTCTGGCCACGCCCCCAGCCTTGGACACAAAGGCAGTTTTAAAGCCACAAGAACCTGAAGACACAATCCTAGACTTAAGCCAAAGAAAAATGTGTTTCCATTTTTTTTAAAACTGTGTGCCAGAAAAAATATTAGATAATATTAGACATGTTTTTGTTCTCGCCAAACAGCTTAGCGAGCCACCTACACTCTAAGTGTGGCAGCTGTCGCATAAAAATAAAGTTCTGTAATGTTTAATGCTGGGGATTAGAGTTCTGCAGTCCGAATAGAGAAAATTTAAAAATTTGGGTCTGTACTGACTGTCTGTTTTAAAAGCTATTATTTACATAACAGAACAATTATGAATTAAATCAAGAAAATGTTCCATGTGTATCTGATGAGTGTATTTGATATGAATTAATGATTAATGCACCATTTTCTTTTCTGGTTAACGGTATGGCGATCTTTGAATACTGTTTTTGAATACTATCATAAAAATAAATAAATAAATAAAATATAAAAAAATAGGCGGCACTGTCATAATGAGAATGACTGTCTTCTGGAGAGACTAGTTTACCAGCATATCAGAGTTTCAAACACTGACACACCCCAAAGATGGAGGTCCACTGTACAGACGTATGACATTGTGTTGTGTTTCATCAGGGTTAGCTTCCAGGGTAAAGGTCACAGAGTTTTGTCTTATCCAATGTTCTAACCCCTCCCCCCTCCCTCAAACCTGGAGAAACATCTTTACACACTTCTCTTGCTGGACAATATCGTCAAATTTAAAAACAACACAATAGAAATGTTTTTTTTCCCATCTCTGATGAAAAAGATACAAAATGTATAAAAAAACGTATTTACAGGTTTGTTTTTAAACTGTTGCTCCCTCCTCTTTTGTGTGTGTAGTGCGTCTGGTCAAAAGGTCATCACGGTGTAAATACCATTCTTCCCTCCCTCTCTTCCATTTTTTCTCTCCTTCCGCCATCTTTTCCTGCTCACATCCTGTCAACTGTGGCATGCAAAAGTCCCCCAGTATCCCAGGATGCCTCAGTGGTCTCTGTCCTGCTGTCCCCTGTGCTGTGGTACAGACAGAGTGCATTGTGGGATATGGGTGTGTCATCAAGACTGCCCTTCACTTCTGTTCATTCTAGAGTAGAGACAGAAAGATAGGAATTACTAACAAGGAACAACTACATTATTGCTCAATACAACTATGCATTTACACATGCAACAGTACAATTACACAGCATTGCAGAATGCACACGAACATGCACTCTTAACCCTATGAACAGCAGTTTTCTAGAACTCCAGTGCTTTCAATTACCAGTAGTGATTGTGACATCAGCATTAGAATGTTCAGTTAAGGACATTTTAATCACACATTTGTGATCTTACACCATGAAGGGTTACAGGTTTGTGTGACAGCCACATCCAGTAGACAATAGCTCAGAGGTTTGGAAAGAAGAAGAGAAAACAGACAGGAAGGAGAGACATAAAGAGAGAGGAAGGGGTGTGGGAGCAGGACTTACTCAGTGTCCGGGGAGATTTCGGAGATGCTGTGGGAGGTAGTAGAGTGAGGGGGAGAGGGGGAGGGTCCGAGAGGAGGTGGGGTGGGAGGGGCGAGCACTGAGGAGCTGAAGGAGGCCAGGATGGAGGACAGAATGTCCAGGTGCTCGTTGGACGGGTGCGGCTGGGCGGGGCGGGGGGGGAGGGGTACCTACAGGGCGGGGCCGAGTCCAGTCTGCCGCGTCGAGGGGGGGGGTCCTGAGGCTCCTGCTGCTCAGCGATGGGGGGAGGGGGCGAGGGGGGGTGGTGGGGCTGCTCCGGGTGCGAGGTCTGGCGGGGGGGCAGGGTGCGGAGCCACTCCCTGCAGGGCGCCGCCCCGCCCCCGGCCCCGGCCCCGCCCCCGCCGCCGCCGCCAGCGCCGCCGCTCTCCAGCTGTTCACGGGAGCGGCTGCTCATCAGCGCCCCGCCCAGGTGCTCGCGGGACGCCTGCCGCTGCAGCAGCGGGTGGAGCTGGGCGCGGGAGCCCGCCAGGTCCTCCCGCGAGGCGTGGGCGCCGGGGGCGGCGGCGGCGTCCAGACGGTCCCGCGAGGCGCCCAGGTTCTCGCGCGGCGCCGGCCCCGCCGGCTCCCGCCGCCGCGGCAGCAGGTCCAGGTTGTCCCGGGAGCCGTGCCGGCTCGGGGGGGCCTGCTCCAGGCCGTCCCGGGACCCCCCGCCGCCCGCCGCCGGGCGCCCCAGCGGGTCGCGAGAGAGCTGCCGGCGGGACAGCGAGTCCAGGTGCTCGCGGGACGAGTAGCGGGAGGCCGGCTGGGAGAGCGACCCCGTCCCGGAGTACATGCGCCCGTACGAGGCGGCCGGCACCGCCCGGTGGCCCAGCGTGGAGGTGCGGTACCAGGACAGCTCGCTCGGGACGCGGCCCATGGAGGACAGGGCAGGGGGGCAGCCCAAACGGTTCTTCAGGATTCCTGAGCAGGGGACGGGAAGGGCAAGTCACACACACTGGCCGGCGTGTGCATGTGTGTGTGTGTGTTCTGCATTGTGAATATTTATGTGTGTGAATGAGTTTAAAGTAGGCAGTGTACTCCAAATGACGCGAAAAGTGTCCGAAAAAGAACCACCGGCAACCATCTCGCTGAACACCGTGGTTAGTGCGCTCAATACAAACTCCACGTTCTTCATTTTATGCCACTCCATGCCACTGCATAGATTTTTTCAAGTTGCTTTGCACAACTCAGGATCATTGACACCAAACCAAATTTCATTTGAGCACATTCTGATGTCTTCAAAATCTCTGCGTGATCAGTGATGAAGATTATCCTTGCACAAGTTCAGCAACTCTTCATTCAAACGTATTCATCTCAAAACCATTCCAGTCAGGACAACGATGTTACCACAGTCGTGTCTAGATGGGATACAGATGATTTCAGGAAGTGGTGTCCTATCTGACAGGAGAATTTAATCAAAGAAATTTTGACTTCATTTGTCAAATAAATCATTTGGACAGAAAGGACAGAAATCGTCTTTTTGTTCGCAATGGGTCGTTCTGAACAAAGAGTTCTGTTTCATTTTCAGTATACTGCCGCCTTAAGGGTCAGTTTCGCAGACACAAATTAAGCTTAGTCCTAAATTGAATTTAATTTTGAATGGAGATTCTCATTACAAAACTCTAATTAGTCCAGGACTAAACTTAATCTGTGTTCATGAAACTGGCCCTGAATGTGTTTGTGTACATATTTGAGCATACATAGGGGTAGTGTGTGTGTATGTGTTGTGTATGCATGAGGGTCAAGGGGTGGGTGTAGTGCTAGGGGTGTCTGTGCTGTTGAGGTGGGTGTGTGGTGTGTGGTGTTGTGTGTGTGTGGGTGTGGTGTGTGTGTGTGTAGTGTGTGTGTTAGTACCTTGCGTGGCGGATGGGGTTGTGTGTGTGTGTGTGTGTGTGTGTGATGTAGAGTGTGTGGTGTGGTGTGTGGTGTGGTGGTGTGTGTGTGTGTGTGTGTGTGGGTGTGGGTGTGGGTGTAGGTGTGTGTGTGTGGTGTGGTGTGTGGTGTGTGTGGTGTGGTGTTTTTTTTTTTTTTTTTTTTTTTTTTTTTTTTTTTTTTTTTTTTTTTTTTTTTTTTTTTTTTTTTTTTTTTTTTTTTTCTGTAATGGTGGCTGCTCCCCTGCGTGGCATGGGTCAGCAAGTGTTGCTCTGAGTGGGTTTTGTACCACCCATAGCGGCAGGGTCAAAGGTCATACACTCAACGGTGCCTGCGTGGTCGCCATGTATTGGGAATTGTGCCGGGTCTACTTGTCAAGTCCGTCCCCTAGGACACTCTTGACCCCTTCATGAGAGCTGCACTTAACCTGAATTGCTAGTCGTTCATCAAGGCTGTATACAAACACAATAAAAACCTGGGTAAAATGCACTGGATAAGGCATCTGCTAAATGCCTGTAATGTATATGTTTGATTATGCATAGGCTCACTCACATTGTGTGAATGAATATATATATGAATTTATATTATTCACCTGGATGTGCATGTGCATTGGTATATGAATGTTTGATGTACATGTTTATGTGTGACTGTATGAGTGCGTGTGGGGGTGTGTGAGTTTCTGTACGAGACAGTACCTTTGGTACCATTGTGGGCGGGCTCCGTGAGCAGCCGCTCACTGTGATTGGAGCGTTTGAACCGTCGCTGGATGCGTCCGCGGAGACGAACGTTGTCCTCGCTCTCAGAGGACGGGATGGACAGACTGCACTCCTCGTCCTGAGAGAGGTCAGAGTCCGAGTCTGAATCTTCACCTGTGAAGGAGGAGGGGGGGGGTTAGAAGTGTGTGTGTGCGTGTGCGTGTGGGCATGTTTTACTATCTTTGTGAGAACCAAATGTCCACACAAGGATAGAAAGATGAGGAAAATTACGCAAGGTGGGGACCTTTTGCTGGTCCCCACAAGTTCAAGAGGCTGTTTTAGGGTTAGGACTTAGGGTTAGGGTTAGGGTTACAATTAGGTTAAGGTTAGGGTTAAGGTTAGGCACGTAGTGGTTGGGGTTAGGGTTAGGGTTAGAGGTTATGGAATTAATGTAAGTCAATGGGAAGTCCTCACAAGTATAGCAATACAAACATACGTGTGTGTGTGTGTATGTATGTGTGCGTGTGTGTATGTGTGTGTGTGTGTGTGTGTGTGTGCGTGCGTGTACCTCCGTCTCGGTGGAACATGGCTACATCCAGGTCAGTGGCTCCTGTGTGACTGAGGAGGTTCTGCTCCAGGGTTTGTCTGGCCAGCAGGTTCTCTCTGTAAGGAAACATCCATTTTACAATCAAAAACCCTAACCATAAATCACCCACTCATTCCACATGCGGCAGTGCCCTGTCCTTACCCATGCCACATCTACCTCCACTCCAAATACTACCCAGTCACCAGTCTACCATCCCCTCCATCCACCTCATTCCTCATCTCCATTTACTTCTATATATCTGCCACTGCCCACCTTTATCTACATCCACTCCACCCACATCTACCCCACCCAGCTGCCTCTGACCCACATCTGTCCCGCTCTACCCCTGAGAACACACCGTGCACTGCTGACTGAGGAGATGGTGGAGGTTCCCAGGGTGATGCGGTGCAGTCCACTCTGTTCCAGCAAGGAGGCGCTGTTGTAGGGATTTGGGCCCTGTGTACACATACGGAGGGAAGGGAAGAGGAGGTAGAGGTAAGCAGGACAGAGCTGAGCTAAAACCTGGAAGTGAGTTCGCATTTTTGAGCCATGGGTTCCCTCAGCAGATTTCCAACGCTTTTTTTACCATAGAGATCTCATTTTCCGCCGAAAATAAGATCAGTGGTGCACGGAAGCCTAAGAGAGTTTCACGTTTTATTCTACAAAATAAATTACACCCATTAATATGTCATCCGTGAATTTGGAAGCTGTTATGTGTTTTTAAAAAAGTAAGTTGCTAACAAGTTGCTATACTGAAACTACAACAACTGTCGCATTCTGGCAACCGCCAATTAAGTTTCCATACAGGCCCGTCTGCACGCAACAACCGTTGTAGCTTCAAAATAGCGACTTGTTAGCAATTACATTTTAAAGCACATAACACCTTCAAAATTCACGGTTGAGATATTAATGGGTGTAATTTATCTCATAGAACCAAACATGAAAATCTCTTAGGCTTATGTTAGACCTTATTTTCGGCAGAAAACGAAATCCCTAGGGGAAAAAAGCACTGGACATCTGCCATGGGAATTCATGGCGGAAGAAACTTCCGAGTTGGCCAACAAAAAGACATCATCGCTGTAACACTGTATACACTGACTGTGAGAAGTGCCTTGTGGAATAATCGCTGAGAGAGGTGCATTTTGGGATACTGGCTGTGAGCAATGCATTGTGGGATGCTGTCTGAGGGAGGTGTATTGTGGAATACAGGTGTATTGTGGGATACAAGCTGAGGGAGGTGCATTGTGAGATACTGGCTGAAAGAGGTACATTGTAGGATACTCGCTAATAGAAGTGCATTGTGAGATACTGGCTGAGAAAGGTGCATTGTGGGATGTTGGCTCACAGTGATTTGGGAGGTGTGTGGAGGATCCTCAGCTGGGCTCTTCTTCCCCAAACAGGAGAGTTTCCAGGCCTCCTGCACCTCCGCATTCAACAGGCAGAACACCAGCAACACCGCCACACCCTGGAGACCAGAAACACAGTCACACCCTGGAGACCAGCCACACAGTCACACCCTGGAGACCAGAAACACAGTCACACCCTGGAGACCAGACACACAGTCACACCCTGGAGATCAGAAACACAGTCACACCCTGAGACACAGCGAAACACGTACACCTGGAGACCACAAACCAGTCACATTGGAGACCAGACAACAGTGAGCGCAGCTGAGATCAGAAACACAGTACACTCCTGGAGACAGTACAACAGTCACACCCTGAGATCAGAAAGCATGTATACCTGAGAGCCCGACCACAGTCAGACCCTGGAGACCAGAAACACAGTCACACTCTGAGACACACAAACACAGTCACACCCTGGAGACCACAAACACAGTCACACCCTGGAGACCAGCAACACAGTCACACCCTGGAGACCACAAACACACACACATACACACACACCCACATGCGCACACACACACACACACACACACACACACAGGAACCCACAAATACCACGCAGTCACCCCACACTCACACACACTCACACACTCACATGCACACACACGCACAGTCACACACACACACACACACACACACACAGAGCACCTGTAAGCAGCACAGCACAGTGTAGAGGTAGTGGAAGGCCAGAACACTGTTATTCACAGCCATCAGCCCAAAGAACCAGGTGGAGCTGGCCAGGACCAGCAGGATGGTGGCACTGCGTATGGTGGCACTGCAGAGAGAGGGGGGGTAGAGAGAGAGAGCAAGAGAGAAAGAGAGAGAGCGAGAGAGAGGAGGTGGGTACAGAGAGAAAGCGAGAGAGAGAAACAGAGAGAGAGAGGAGAATAGAGAGAGAGGGGCGATACATTAAATGTTACACAACAATGAAATGTCAACTTATTATATTTGATTGACAAACTTTAAAAAACAGGTAGATTATGATCAATATAAACAGATATTCAATTTACGATCAGTGGAAAGTGAGGAACAAACAGCTGCTTATCAATGCAGAATACAGTTCATACGCATGCACTATATAAATGGTTTTAAATGCGGAATGGTTTAGCACTGAAATAGCCTGTGTATAAACCCATATTTACAGCAGTGCACGTCTCTCTCATACTCACACAACCGACTGTTTCTTGGTTTCCTTCTGTGTGGGGCTGCAGGACATGCGCGCAACAATCATAAACATCCCGCCATTCATCTGCAACACAGACAGAGGGCAGCACTGAGACACAGCAACACAGACACCAGCACTGACACAGAACAAGAGCGCTAACGCAGCACTGACACAGAACAACAGACAACAAGAAGCAGCACTAACGCAGCACTGACACAGAACAACAGACAAACAAGAAGCAGCGCTAACGCAGCACTGACACAGAACAACAGACAAACAAGAAGCAGCGCTAACGCAGCACTGACACAGAACAACAGACAAACAAGAAGCAGGGCTAACGCAGCACTGACACAGAACAACAGACAAACACGAAGCAGCGCTAACGCAGCACTGACACAGAACAACAGACAAACACGAAGCAGCGCTAATGCAGCACTGACACAGAACAACAAACAAACAAGAAGCAGCACTAAACGAGCACTGACACAGAACAACAGACCAACAAGAAGCAGAACTAAACCAGCACTGACACAGAACAACAGACCAACAAGAAGCAGCACTAAACCAGTACTGACACAGAGCTGCAGATGTCAGCAGGGCATACCTCTGCTAACAAAAATACAAACAAGCAGCCCTGATGTAAAGAAAGAGCAAGAAAGAGAGAGAGCAGACAGACAGACAGACAGACAGACAGATCTGCTGTACCACAATAACAATGCCAATGGGTCCAGCGAAGCTCCAGATGAGCTTGTCATGGACAGAGATCCAGCAGAAATCCGGGTTCCCATAGCCTTCAGGATCCAGCCCCACAGCCAGACCTGCAGTGCCGGGGAGGAACAATCTCCTGTCAGTCACGCGTGCTCCAAATCACGATTGGTTGTGCATGTGCGACTCAGCGTCAGTGTGGTGCAGGGCACCTGTACCTGTGATGATGGCGGGCACACCCCAGCCTATGGCGTAGTAGAACCTCATGGCTCCGTAGTTGATGTTCCGAGCTTCCGTCTGCATGCGGTAGATGTGCAGCCCCTCCACAAACAGCCAGGCAAAAGTGGCCATGAAGAAGTAATGCAGCAGGATGGCAATGACAGTACAGAGGAACTGAGAAAGAGCCAGAGAGAGAGAGACCAATCAGCAGGCAGGAAATCAGAGAGACACCAATCAGCAGGCAGGAATTCAGAGAGAGGCACCAATCAGCAGGCAGGAATTCACAGAGAGACACCAATTCTCAGGCAGGAATTCAGAGAGCGATACCAATCAGCAGGCAGGAATTCAGAGAGAGACTCCAATCAGCAGGCAGGAATTCATAGAGAGACACCAATCAGCAGGCAGGAATTCAGAGAGAGACACCAATCAGCAGGCAGGAATTCATAGAGAGACACCAATCAGCACAGGAAATTAGAGTAAGAAATATACTAGTGCACGGTAACAGGAAGTGGCATACACCACTATGTTATTAGTTGGTCATGAGCATGCACACCTCTACAAATGAATGAAGCTACTGTACACACACACACACTCACACACACACACACACATATACACACGTGCACATGGACACGCACACACACACGCACACACACACATACACACACATGCACACACATGCACACACACATGCACACACACACACACACACACACACACACACACACACACACCTGTTGCTCAGTCTGGTTGATGCCCAGCAGGAAGACGAGCTCAGACAGGAAGATGGCGGCGGCCATGTTGGAGTGGATGCTGCGGGTGTTGGACTTCAGCCCCCTCAGGCAAGACAGGACCATGACGGTCAGGAGCAGAGCCAACAGGGACACCGACAGGGAGGAATACGTCACCACGGCCAGAGTCTCCAAATCCCCCTCCAACTGCTGCTTACCAGGAGGCACAGAGCACACAGAGGTAGGGTTAGACTGGCCTATTTCCTGCACAGTGAAAATAGCATCAAAAATTTGGGTTCATCAAATATTGGGGCACACCAGCTGACAGTGACAGGGTTTGGAGGTACATATTGATAGAGACAGTGTTGTGTGACAGTGAATGGTGTTGGGGTGTACAGAGTTACAGGTGAGAAATACAGTGACAGGTGTTGGGGCGGACGGAGTGACAGGTATTGGGGTTTTTAATGTGTATATAGTAACAGGTGTCGGGGTATGTGGAGTGACAGGTGTTGGGGTGTTTAAGGTGTATACAGTAACAGGTGTCAGGGTATGTGGAGTGACAGGTGTTGGGGTGTTTAAGGTGTATATAGAGACAGGTGTTGGGGTGTAGTGTAAATAGTGACAGGTGTTGGGGTGGATAGAGTGACAGATGTTGGGGTGTTTAAGGTGTATACAGTGACAGGTGTCAGGGTCTGTGGAGTGACAGGTGTTGGGGTGGATGAGTGTAAATGTGCGGTGTCGGATGTACAGAGTGACAGGTGTTGGGGTATAAAGAGTGACAAGTGTTGGGGTGTTTAAGGTGTATATAGTAACAGGTGTCGGAGTATGTGGAGTGACAGGTGTTGGGGTGTTTAAGGTGTATACAGTAACAGGTGTTGGGGTGTACAAAGTGACAGGTGTTGGGGTGTTTAAGGTGTATATAGAGACAGGTGTTGGGGTGAATAAGGTGTAAATAGTGACAGGTGTTGGGGTGTACAGAGTGACAGGTGTTGGGGTGTTTAAGGTGTATATAGTAACAGGTGTCGGGGTATGTGGAGTGACAGGTGTTGGGGTGTTTAATGTGTATATAGTAACAGGTGTCAGGGTATGTGGAGTGACAGGTGTTGGGGTTCAAGGTGAAATAGTGGGCAGGTGTGGATGTATAAGTGACAGGTGTTGGGGTATAAAGAGTGACAAGTGTTGGGGTGTTTAAGGTGTATACAGTAACAGGTGTTGGGGTGTACGGAGTGACAGGTGTTGGGGTGTTTAAGGTGTAAATAGTGACAGGTGTTGGGGTGTACAGAGTGACAGGTGTTGGGGTGTTTAAGGTGTATATAGTAACAGGTGTTGGGGTATGTGGAGTGACAGGTGTTGGGGTGTTCAAGGTGTAAATAGTGACAGGTGTCGGGTGTACAGAGTGACAGGTGTTGGGGTATAAAGAGTGACAAGTGTTGGGGTGTTTAAGGTGTATACAGTAACAGGTGTCGGGGTGTGTGGAGTGACAGGTGTACCTCACGCTGGGAGCTGTCCATCAGGACCCCGAAAGTGCCCAGCTTCTGACACTGGCAGCGCACATGTGAGGTGTTCCTGTACACCACGCTGCAGTCCCTCACTGTCCAGCAGCCCCCTGTTTCCAGCCTGCAGGGACAGAGTCACACACATTATCTAGATTCTAGCTTTACATGTAGTCCAGCTTCTAGGTTATAGGTAGATAGCTAGGTGGTCAGCTAGGTTTACTCGGCACCTGCACACACACACACAACACACACGCACACGTACACACGCACACACTGGGGCGACATAGCTCAGGAGGTAAGAGCGGTTGTCTGGCAGTCGGAGGGTTGACGGTTCGATCCCCCACCCAGGGCGTGTCGAAGTGTCCCTGAGCAAGACACCTAACCCCTAATTGCTGATTGGTACCTTGCATGGCAGCCTTTCACCGTTGGTGTGTGAGTGTGTGTCTGAATGGGTGAATGAGAGGCATCAATTGTAAAGCACTTTGGATAAAAGCGCTATATAAATGCAGTCCATTTACCATTTACACATGCACACACGCACATACACGCACACACACAGCATAAACAGACACTCACAGGCTGCTGTGGTTCCACTGCACACACAGAGGCTTGCTGCGATTGGTCGTCTGAAGGAGGCGGAACTCCAGCAGGAGAGGGGACTCTAGCATCCCCTCCAGGAAGGACTGGTTATTGTAGACAGAAACGCTTACGATGGGAGAGTTCATCACAGGGTGCCTGGGGAGTCTGTGATGACCAGAGAAACACAGTCAGAGAGATCACAGACATCTCATAGAGGACATAATCAGACACAGTACAACCAGAGAAACACAGTCAGAGAGATCACAGACATCTCATAGAGGACATAATCAGACACAGTACAACCAGAGAAACACAGTCAGAGAGATCACAGACATCTCATAGAGGACATAATCAGACACAGTACAACCAGACAAACACAGTCAGAGAGATCACAGTCATTGCATAGAGGATATATTCAGAGATGGTAGAACCAGAGAAAACTTGGTCATAAACAGTGTGGTCAAAGATAACACATAGAGAAACAGCACTGTCCGAGAACATGACCAGAAACAACAGGTCACAGAGCACAGTCAGTCCAGACACAGTCAGAGACCAGTCAGTCCAGACACAGTCACAGAGCACAGTCAGTCCAGACACAGTCACAGAGCACAGTCAGTCCAGACACAGTCACAGAGCACTGTCAGTCCAGACACAGTCACAGAGCACAGTCAGTCCAGACACAGTCAGAGACCAGAGTCAGTCCAGACACAGTCACAGAGCACAGTCAGTCCAGACACAGTCACAGAGCACGGTCAGTCCAGACACAGTCAGAGCACAGTCAGTCCAGACACGGTCAGTCCAGACACAGTCACAAATCACGATCAGTCCAGACACAGTCACAAAGCACAATCAGCCCAGACACAGTCACAAAGCACAGTCAGTCCAGACACAGTCACAGAGCACAGTCAGTCCAGACGCAGTCACAGAGCACGGTCAGTCCAGACACAGTCAATCCAGACACAGTCACAGAGCACAGTCAGTCCAGACACGGTCAGTCCAAACACAGTCACAAAGCACGATCAGTCCAGACACAGTCACAGAGCACAGTCAGTCCAGACACGGTCAGTCCAGACACAGTCACAGAGCACGGTCAGTCAAGACACAGTCAGACAGCAGCAGAGACACAGTCACAGACACAGTCACGCCAAGTCAGTCCAGACACAGTCACCAGACACGGTCAGTCCAGACACAGAACACAGAGCCAGCATCAGACAAGCAGACACAGTCAGTCCAGACACAGTTACAGAGCACGGTCAGTCCAGACACAGACAGAGCAGACAGAGAGCACAGTCAGTCCAGACACAGACAGAGATAGAGAAGTAAACAGTTGAGTGAAAGCCTGTACAAACGGTGTCTGACCTGACTCCACGGCGGTCGGTGTGGTACTTGGCAGGGAGAGCCAATCCCAGGCTGCGGTAGATCAGCAGTATCACGATGGTGATTGGCGGGTCTGGCGGGGTGACAGTGCGCTTGGCTACAGAGATCTCTGCGGTGTGATTGGTCGAAACGCTAACCGGCGTGTGGAGGCTGCTGGGGTAGGGCACTGCAGGAGACAGATCAGAGGGACACGATGCAGATCCCAGAGAGACTGAGCATGTGCACAAATCAGCGAGTGTGTGTGCGTGATTACTGAGTGTGTGTGTGTGCGTGTGTGTGCGTGATTACTGAGGGTGTGTATGTGCGTGTGTGTGCGTGATTACTGAGAGTGTGTATGTGTGTGCGTGTGTGTGCGTGATTACTGAGGGTGTGTATGTGTGTGCGTGTGCGTGATTACTGAGAGTGTGTGTGTGTGTGTGTGTGTGCGTGATTATGGGTGTGTAGTGTGTGCGTGATTAATGAGAGTGTGTATGTGTGTGCGTGATTACTGAGGGTGTGTATGTGTGCGTGTGTGCGTGATTACTGAGGGTGTGTATGTGTGCGTGTGTGCGTGATTACTGAGGGTGTGTATGTGTGCATGTGTGCCTGATTACTGAGAGTGTGTGTGTTTGTGCGTGTGTGCGATTACTGAGAGTATGTGTGTGTGATTACTGAGAGTGTGTGTGCTTAATTACTGAGAGTGTGTGTGTGTGTGTGTATGTGTGTTTGCGTGATTACTGAGAGTGTGTGTGTGTGTGTGTATGTGTGTTTGCGTGATTACTGAGAGTGTGTGTGTGTGTGTGTGCGTGATTACTGAGTGTGTGTGTGTGCTTAATTACTGAGTGTGTGTGTGTGTGTGCGTGATTACTGAGAATGTGCGTGCGTGTGCGCATGATTACTGAGGGTGTGTAAATGTCATATGTGTGTATAATTGTGTGCCTGTGAGTGAGTGTGTGTAACTGTGTGCCTGTGAGTATGATGCGTGTGTATAATTTTGTGCCTGTGAGTATGATGAGTGTGTCTAATTGTGTGCCTGTGAGTGAGTGTGTGTGACTGTGTGCCTGTGAGTATGATGAGTGTGTATAATTATGTGCCTGTGAGTGAGTGTGTGTAACTGTGTGCCTGTGAGTGAGTGTGTGTAACTGTGTGCATGTGAGTGAGTTTGTGTAACTGTGTGCGTGTGAGTATGATGAGTGTATAACTGTGTGTCTGTGAGTGCGTGTGTGTAACTGTGTGCCTGTGTAAATGCTGCGTGCAGGTATAATGAGTGTATGTGACAGTATTTCTCACCGGAGGGTCGTTGCGGGACCAGGACAGCAGGGGGCAGCACCACGTGTGTGTGAGGGTCCCAGGGAGTCTGGCCACGAAACAGGCTGCTGTGGTAGCGAGGGAAACGCCGGCGAACATGAGTGTGGTTCTCCACGCGGTCCAGATTCATCACTACGACACAAAATAGAGCCCAACACACAAATATATAGTTAACAGTTAACAATTGTGTCTGTTAACATATACAGTAGTAAAGAGATACAATTACACAATACAGTAAACCCACACAAATACTCATACATACTCACTCACACTCACACACACACACACACACACACACAAGCACACTCACACACACTCACACACACACACTCACACACGCCCACACACACACACACAGACACACACACTCACACACACACACACACACACACACACACACACAAGCACACACACACACACACACACACTCACCCACAAGCACACACACACTCACACATACACACACACGCCGAGCTCACCAATGTTGGGAGCCACCAGGGCCACAGGGTTGAGGTAGGTGAGCTTCATGTTCTGGGCCAGGTCAGCGAACTCCAGCAGCTCTGGAGGACGCGACCGTCAGCCCGCACCTGCCGCGCCCCAGCCTCGGCCCAAAGGGCGCTGCAGCCGCAGCAGTCACCAACACAGGAAACCACGGTCACGCAAACGCAGGAAACGCAGAGTCACACAAACGCAGGAAATGCAGAGTCACGCAAACACAGGGAACGCAGAAACACAGTCATGCACAACCAGGAAACAGAAAGCAGTCTGCAACTCACATAGGAAATGCAAGTCAGCAAGCACAGGAAACACAGTCACGCAACACAGGAAAGCATCCCAAACACAGGGAAATGCAAACTCACGCAAACACACCGATACCAACGTAACAAAACACTTTCCCTCAAACACAGGGAAACGCAAAGTCACACAAACACACCAGTACCAACGTAACAAAACACTTTCCCTCAAACACAGGGAAACGCAAAGTCACACAAACACACCAGTACCAACGTAACAAAACACTTTCAAAACAATTCCAAAAGGCTATTGGCCTGCCATAAAGGATGCTCCATGAACTGATCTGAATTGTTTTCTTTCTTTTTTGGGAGGGGGTGGGTAAAATCTATGGATATCACAAAATATAAAGGGAGAGGTTTTTCTTAACATCTGAACAGGTGTTGAAAGTACATCCCCATACACCTCATCTTATGCCTATACCGTTCATACACGAGAAAATGCAACAAACCAGCAGAAAAACAGTAACCTGGATCTGCTAGAGAAATACTGTCAGAACAGAACCCTGGCAGCACATACGGAAAAAACGAAACGGTCCTGACAAATTATCTGAGAAAGTAATTTAGGTTCCTTTTCAGAAAAAAAAAAACATTGAAAATGATTTCTCTGGCTGTTAAACATGAAAAAGTACTGTTTTATTCAGCACCTTCACACTGTTTATTTTGACTGAATGAGAAACAATTGTATTTTGCTACCACTGACTGCAGAGTGTGTTGAATAATAGCAAACGTTTCATTCTAGGCAGAACAAATTCTTCAAGGTTGTACTGCTTTTGAGAGAGACGCTGGTTGGAAATTCACGTTTACGTTTTCAGCTTTTGACCGAGCGGCTTGTATGGTTCTTTTGAAGGCATCGATGATTTTGAAATTCATGGGAGCAGTTCTCTTTAATAATAATTTCACTGTTGTGTCTACACACCAAAGAAACATTTATGATTTGATATATGATCTTTGGGACATCAGAACACAAATACTTAAAAAAATCTTTGAACTGCTTAAGAACCAGACATTTGCTGTTTTGGGCAGAGAACAAACAGAAATACTCAAATGCAGCATTATGTAAGACACAAAGGACAGAGGGAACTCGACATAATGCAGCGAAAATTTAAAATGTATCATCACCCCAAAGGAAAAAAGACTCAAGAGATGTATGACTAAGACAGAAATGGAGGGAAAAAAGTTTATATAACTAAATCTGATTCACTTAGGAAAAAAAGGGGTGATTATGACAGATCTTGGGTAACAGCAATCCCCCATTAGATCAGCAATCTGCTTCTGCTGTACCCTGACATTATACCAAATTTTATGAACAAAATATTATCCCTTATTCTTCTCCCAAATATGGAACAGCGAATCGTGATTGTAGGTCCGCCCCACCACTGCAACATCCTCCGCCAGTTTGGCGGAGCTCAGGCATCAAACCAATCAGGCGCAGCCAGCTAGCGCTTACGCTAAAATCTGCAGTCTGTCAGCCAAGCATTGTGCAGTTGATGCAGCCGGCTAAGGCGTATTGCAGAAGTCCAATGAATTATGGTTGCTGTTACTGCATGACAAGGCAATGGGGAATTTCCGCTCAGCTAAAACCCCTCCCTTCCAGGGATAATGCATGGCCAATCAATTGTGGCTCAACAGGAGTCCTAACCGCACGTTATGCCGGCACGTTATTCCGGAATTTACCGAACCGTGGTGCGGTGTGCGGTACGAAAGCGAGGCTCTCGCCTGGATACGCAGCTCGTTGCCGGGAAGGGGACGTCACCTCGTTGAAGTGGGCGTCCTGCGTCGCGGTCAGACCGAAGCCGCTCTGTCGACTCTCGAAGGCCAGCAGCCGGGACAGCAGCCGCTCGGCGATCTGCAGGTCGTTTCCATAGAGACGGGACGTGGCCTCTGTGACATCACGCAGCTGATGAGCCAGTTTCTTCTCCGCTATGGTGCTGAGCTCCGTCTCATTCCTTTCTACTGACTCCAGCTACACGCACACATACACACACACACACACACACACACACACAAACGCATGCACGCACGAAGCACGCACACACACACACACAGTTCATCATCAGAATACCAGCATAACCCACAAAAAATGAGCATTTCTTTTTATTTTAAAACTTGAAAATGACATTGCAATTGCAAAGTCAGTGCTCCTGCAAGTTCCAAACAGCATGTAAGAAATGTACTGCACATACAGAACAGCATAGCAATCAACACTTATGAATAGATAATAAATGAAAAGAACATTTAGCACAAAAGGCAATTACATTGTAAGCAAGCATTCAATGGCTACTTATCGCTTCTTATGCAAAAATGTGACATTGTTTTTAGATGAGTTGTACTGAGATTAAAGTGCCTTTGATGAGCCTTGAACAGAAAGAACACGTTACTTTTTAAATACCTGAATTTTGTATAAGTAAGCCAGCTAATAACTCTGAAACAGCAATGCATATTAGGTGTATACCTACATTCATAGTCATAACCCCTGAGTATGCTGCAAGCAATATGCTTTCCATATTCTCATTGTTATTGGCATCACTGTTTGATCTGTTTCTATTCATCAACACAGCCACTGAAGTGTCTGGGGTTACAATTCTCCTTGCTTCAAATTTTGTTAAATTGCTGATGCAGTATAATCATTGTTTTCTTAGTTTTATTTATTTATTTCTGTGATTATTTCCTTTTAACAGATATAAATTTGGCATGGCACTGTCCTCCCTAATTTGGACTGTCCAGTTAGCTACTTGCTTCTGCGTTCCTGCTGCGATCTCCTCGGGCGAGATCACCAGTCCACTCCTCTTCACACCGAAGCCCATGGGCCAAACTCGCACGGACCTGAGTCAGAGCAGGACCAAATACGTGGTGCGTCGGCAAGCAGACCCAGTGCTCTCGACCGACCAGCAGGGGGCGCTGGGGGGTGACTGAACCCTCCCATCCCTGCGGGATGAATCCCTAATAGCACGCTTTCCTGCGATTCTACGCCTACAGGCACCGACACGGTCCGGATTAAACCCCGTGACCGTCGATTTATTTTTAATGGTTTTCCACGTACTGTTACCAGCATAGTCACTTATCTCGCAAACACCAAGTTGGAAATAATTTTAGCAAACACGGGAAAGTAATTTTTTACCTGCTTAATCCCAGACATGGCCAAGAGTTACATTTCACACTAATTTGTGGTGATGGATTTTAATATTTTTTCAAATCCACACTAGTGTATTTCTACGTGTTTGTGTAAATGTCAAATTGGTATGGAATCCTACAAGTACAGACTTCACTCTGGGTGATTTGGTTTTGTCATGTTTCGTGTTATAATATTTGTCATGCTTACAACCCAATCTCCAAAAATGTATGCAGGATTTGTGCTTCATTCAACATAAAATTGAATTTCTTAACACAGAGATGATGGATTTTTCTCTGGCAGTGAAGAACCAGCCTTCCTGCATCTGGAAATGAGGTGAGCCTGCAGTACCCTCACGAGGCCACAAGGGGCTTACCGCTGCATTGAGCTCCACAAACGGAGGGGAAGTGCAGTTAAACAGATCAGGATCCACCCAGCCCCTCTCCACATCACAATGCCTTATCGCTGCACCTGGAAGAGAGAAAATGAGCTTAAAATAAACACACACACACCCTATCCCCCATCTCTTGCTCTCCCCCTGACAGACGCACAAACATGCACATATACAGACACGGACATGCACACACACACTCTCCTTACCTCCAACACATATGCACACACTTGAACATGCACACACGTGCACATACACACACGTGCACATGCACACACGTGCACATACACACACGTGCACATGCACACACGCTAGCATTAGCCGCTCCATATGTCCGCTGTAGTGCTGTGGGTTCAGTACTCACCCACAGAGCCTTTGGGACAGGGCACAGCTGCCGGGAGGCTGAACTTGGTCCTAGGCCACCAGATCCCGGAGGTAACAGTCTTAGGGCATCCATCATAGATCACTGCAGACACATTTACCAGAACGTCACCTCACTCAGTCACTTAACCAAACTACAGAAACAGAGGAGAAAAGTATCACTTGACTGTCTGGAGATTCCTAATCTGATGGCAGCCTGGAAAAAATTCTAAAAAATTCAAAATCCAAATGAACAAATAGTACCAGAGTACAGCCACAGTAAACCCACTAACACCAATCAGCCTCAGTACCCCACTAACGCCAATCAGCCTCAGTACCCCACTAACACCAACCAGCCTCAGTACCCCACTAACACCAGTTAGCCTCAATACCACACTGATACCAATCAGCCTTGGTAGTGTGAGGCTCATATACAGAGAATTACAGGCCAAATCTTAACTCAGCAAAAATGCTGAATTTCATAACCTCAAGGGACATCGACACAGGAGCAAAAAATTAAATGGTGGCTGATTGCAGACCTACTGAAAGTAAAATAAATGAAGAGGAATAATAACTGCCATCTATGGCCAGCCATCTGGATCAGGATAAACCACGTGGAACCTCACTGAACTAATGCACCATCTTAACAGCATCTGTCAATTTGAATCTTTATCAATAATACGCAGATACCGTTCTGTGAAATAACATGTGTAGTACCTACATCTGGGGTGAAATGCACCCTGTTCAAGTGCTTGAATGAAGCAAAATTTGTTAGGGTCATAAAGTTATATAGAGAGGAGGATAGAGACTCACCCTCACAGCCAGCCTGTGTGACCTCAGCGAAGGGGTTGTCACACGTGTTACACTGGCGGCCAATCACGCCGGGCCGACACTGGCACTGCCCATTCTCTGGGTCACATGACCGAGAGAAGGACCCCACCGGGTAGCAGTCGCACGGCAGGCAGGTGTCCTTGCCCCGGGGGCGATAGTGGAACTCCTAGGGGCCAAAAAGGACAGAGAAACAGACAGACACAAGTTTTGTCAGGATCTTTCTGGAAGACACACTGAATGTAATCCTGTTCTTATCTGAAAACTGAGTCTTGCTGGACGGATGACTATTCTCAGCAATCACTTGTAAAGTTTTAAACAGCCTTCTTGCTGTGGCTTATGGCTGTAATCTCTGTCAGCACATGCTCAGCTCAGAGTTGTTGCCAGAGACTACCAGACACCAGACAGCCAGTAAGGAGAACGGGCTGAGGAGAGGCTCATCCAACAGCCTGTCTCCGCAGCACGAGACCTCCTTCGCTAAATCTTCCAAAAGTGAAGGATTTGCACTGCATCAGTTCCCTTCAGTAAGAAGATCACAGAGATCCTAACCTCTTTCCAAGCGTGAAAGTCCTCCCGTCACTCCTTGATCCAACCATCTCATTCTATCCACCCATTCTTCTCCTCTTACCCACTTCCTCCTTCCAAGTTCTCTCCCCTCACAGATGGTGATATATTGATATATAATTAGCACAGTTCTTCAGCCCGGAGGTAGAACTAATGAGTGTAATCAGCTGGCTGATTTCATGGGAGGAAGAAACACACGGCAGGACTTCTACTTTCTGACTCCTGGACTTTTCACTTCCGCTTTGCGTCGTCACAGGTTGGAAGGTGGACCATCATCTCAGCCACAGCCTGGCTTAAACTGGGGTGCTGTATATCCCCTCCAAGTCCTCACCATTGCTAGACCTTTAATCTAGATCAAGTCCTAACCATTGCTAGACCTTTAATCTAGATCAGGTCCTCACCATTGCTAGACCTTTAATCTAGATCAAGTCCTAACCATTGCTAGACCTTTAATCTAGATCAAGTCCTCACCATT
Organism: Anguilla rostrata; assembly: GCF_018555375.3. Taxonomy (NCBI): domain Eukaryota; kingdom Metazoa; phylum Chordata; class Actinopteri; order Anguilliformes; family Anguillidae; genus Anguilla; species Anguilla rostrata. The sequence goes on along the minus strand of NC_057943.1, from coordinate 37,247,820 downwards.
GCTAGACCTTTAATCTAGATCAGGTCCTCACCATTGCTAGACCTTTAATCTAGATCAGGTCCTCACCATTGCTAGACCTTTAACCTAGATCAGGTCCTCACCATTGCTAGACCTTTAATCTAGATCAAGTCCTAAGCATTGCTAGACCTTTAATCTAGTTCAGGAGCCTCAAACTTCAGTCCTGGAGTATCTGCTGGTTTTTGTGATTTCCTTTCAATCAGCAGTCAATTCAGGCCATGGAAAGAAGGTGTGCAGACTCTTTAACCAATCAATGACTTAAGTTAAGCACTTAAGTGCAGGAACACATCGAAAAACCAGCAGAAACAGTGGCCCACCAGGATTTGAGTTTCAGATTGCTGATCTAGATGGTACAGGAAAGCACACTTAGAGCAATGCCAGATGACAAACTCTTCCCTTCGTGTAGCGTCAGTGAGTCTGACAGGTACATTCTTTTGATACAACATCGATAATATCTTCTCCTTTCAGACCACCTACTCAAAGCAGCTCCTAGTCCAGGCCCTAGTACTCTCATGTCTAGATTACCTTCTTGCAGCTAATAAAGAACACAGTACATGATTATAATCTTCCCATACATGTACAATACCCACCACCACTCATTCCACTTCACTGGCTACCTATAACAAGCTTGAATCAAGATTATAAACCTTTGGTGTTTGATGTTACAGGGGAGTTTGCATCTACGAGTCTCTTGAGGCTATAGCGAAGGGAAATGGTAAATGGAATCGTGAACTCCAAACTCGAGCAAGTGCCAAGAAATTCTTGCTCAAAAACTGGTAACCCCTTGACCCCCACAGGAAGCTCAAACATGGCTGCAAATTGGTCTTTCCGCAAGACAATGATCTCGAGTATGGTTTAAAATCAACCAAGAAATTATTAATTAACTTTAAAATGGCCATCTCGGTTTCCAGACTGGAACAAAGAGAAAATGTGTGGTTTGAAGTACAGAAGGCAGTCCACAAGAGCAGACTGAAGGAATTGAAAGTACAGACTGAAGATCTTGAAATGTTCTCTATGGGGGAATGATGTAACATCCTCCCCAGTGTACTGAGCAATTTCATAACACACTACAAAGGATAAATCCGTAGTTTTATACTTGTAAACGGAGGTTGAAAATACTGAAAACAGCGTGGGGCACAAGTGACAATGAGAGGCACTGCATTCGGGGGGGGTCGGGGGGGTGTTTTAGGACGGGGGGTTACCTTGCAGAGGCACAGGCCGCTGGTCTTATTGCAGTCAGGATCAAAGCCTTTACTGGCATCACAGTTGCAGGGTCCGCATGTGGGGTTGCCCCACCATCCACGAGGGCACTGCTGGTCCATCCTTTACACACAAATACAAACACACACACACACACACACACACACATATGCACACACACACACACACATTTGCACATTCACACACAACAAACATACGCAAATACAAAAATAGAAAGACATTTAATATGGCAATGCATCAAATACATTCTGCAACATTTACACAGAAATACACTTTAAGCAAAAAGCTATGAAGGTTTGATAGATTAAACTTATATATACATGTGTTTAAAGGCTAAGGAAGATAAGCACAGGTAAATAAAAAGGCTAAAGAAGGTTAGCACAGGTAAATAAAGACGCTGGGAAGCGCTCACTTGTTCTGGCAGTACTGTCCGTAGTGGTCGTCCCCGCAGTCACAGGCGTAGCCGTGGGATGAGTTGGGCTTACGGTGACACTGGGCCTCATTCTCACACGGGTTCAGCTGGCACGCATCTGTGCAGCTCTTACCATAGTAACCTGCACGCACAAACCATAAAAACCTCCATATACACAGAAACCAACACACACACATAGCTTTTCACCACAGAAATCTGCACACAGATAGCTCTTACCATAGTAACCTGCACACACAAACCATAAAAACCTCCATATACACAGAAACCAACACACACATAGCTTTTCACCACAGAAATCTGCACACAGATAGCTCTTACCATAGTAACCTGCACGCACAAACCATAAAAACCTCCATATACACAGAAACCAACACACACACATAGCTTTTCACCACAGAAATCTGCACACAAACAGCACTTACCATAGTAACCTACATGCACAAACACATCTCCCATAAAAACCTCCATATACACAGATAACCTTTACCATAGAAACCAGCACACACATATAGCTTTTCACCATAGAAATCTGGACAGAGACAGCTCTTACCATAGTATCCTACACACAAACACGTCTTATCACAAAAACCTCCGTATACGCAGATAGCTTTTACCATAGAAACCAGTACACAGACACATAGCTTTTCACCATAGAAATCTGCACACAGACAGCTCTTACCATAGTAACCTACATGCACAAACACATCTTACCAAAAAACCTTCATATACACAGATAGTATTTCACCATAGAAATCTGGACGCAGACAGCTCTTACCATAGTATCCTACACACACAAACACGTCTTATCATAAAAACCTCCATATACACAGATAGCTTTGACCATAGAAACCAGCACACACACACATAGCTTTTCACCATAGAAATCTGCACACAGACAGCTCTTACCATAGTAACTTACATGCACAAACACGTTTTACCATAAAAACCTCTGCACGCACATAGCTTTTCACCATAGAAATCCACACACAGACAGCTCTTAGCAGAAAAAACTGCACACAGAGACACTTTTACCAAAGTTCTACAAAGTTATTCTGGTTCATGTAGTTTTCCCAGACACTTGTAAGTTCTGGAATGCCCCGCTAACTATTCCATTGTGCATGGCTCTGTGACAGAACCTAATTAATGACTAAATTAGTAGCCAAAGATGAGAAGGAATAATTCACTACCCTCTGCGTATTAAAAAATTATTATTGCCTCCTGGATGTTGGTTCCTGAGGCTTCTCGTTAATGAATAATGTGATGCTGAATATTTCTTTAATATGATAATTGTGAGGTGTTTGTTTTTGAGAATGTTACAGTCTGTCTGTGCCTCTGCTTTCCTCTTCTCTCTCCTCTTCCTTCCTCCCCCTCTCCTTCTGTCTTTTTACACCCCCCCACCCCTCGAATGAATGCTTATTTTGAGAAGAACAATTACACACGTACACACACACACACACACACACACACACACACACACACACACACACGTCCATATATGTACGCACAGATAAACATGAGCATGTACCTGGCTCGCACACGCAGGAGTGGCGTTCCCATTGGTCAGCACACTGGCTGTGGGCGGGGCAGGGGGAGGAGTTGCAGGGATTCCCTACGCTGCAGCCAACCTCTACCTTCACAGCTCGGGTTGGGCGGGGCAGAGGGGGTGCATCAGGTCTCACCCCCAAACGTACTCCCTGTAGACAGAGAAAACATACAATCACACAAGTCTTCTCTCTCTCTCTTTCTCTCTCTCTCTCTCACTCACACACACACACACACACACACACAGTGAGCAGTAACAGCATCATAGCATGTATGATAGCACAGGCATTATGTTTTTAAAGTCTCACAACGGTCTGAACGAAGTGGGCTGGCATGCGCGGTCGCCGTGGCGACTGACCTGGATGCAGCCCCTCATTCCGCTCTGCACCTCTCCCGCTCCGAGGACGCCCCCCACGTGCAGGTGCTTCACCTTCAGGCTGTGCAGTTCATTACCCACAATCACCGTGCCCTGAGAAAGAAAGGGGGAGCCAGAGAGAGAGAAAGAGAAGGAAGGGCAAAAGAAAGGGAGGAGATTCAGAGTGACCATCCAATCAGACATAGCTGGCTGCTGTAGGTAGGTGATAGAGCCTGCACACCAGAACTCCGTATGAGAATTTTATTGGTATCAAACATCAAACAAAGTTTCGATCCATGGTGGATGTAACTGGTGGCCTGCTAGTCTATGTGGGTGGGGACATGGGTACTTTAGCTTGACCTGACGGAGATCCACCATGGATCGAAACGTTGTTCGATGTTTGACACTGATAAAAGATTTATATGGCGTTCCAGTGTGCAGGTTCTTCTTCAGCTCTAACCACTCTGTATGTGCCTTGCACCCTGGTCGATGTGCGTATCTCCACACAATTCCATTCAGGCTGTCTCTGTGTTCCTCGGTCTGTGTCTCAAAATTGCTCACACCGCGTCTTTGCCTTTGTCCCGCTGCGTACCTGGAAGAGGCCGAGTCTCGGACGCTTGCGTACCTGGAAGAGGCCGAAGTCTCGGACGCTTGCGTACCTGGAAGAGGCCGAAGTCCAGGCGGACGGTGGCCACGTAGCGAGTCTCGGCGCCGCTGCGGACGTCTCTCAGCTCCAGCTGCAGGTCGTGCCAGCGCCCGTCGCTCACCTGCACCTGGTCCAGACGCAGGCGGGCCGCCCGGGCCGAGCCCCGGCTGATGGAGAACACCAGCTGCCCCCCCATCAGCTGCGCCGGAGAAACACAGAGCCAGCAGCACAGTTACTCTCAAGCACAGCTCCTGTGCCAGAACAACACAGAGCCAACAGCACAGTTACTCTCAAGCACAGCCTCTGCGCCAGAACAACATAGAGCCAACAGCACAGTTACTCACAAGCACAGCCTCTGCGCCAGAACAACACAGATCCAACAGCACAGTTACTCACAAGCACAGCCTCTGCGCCAGAACAACACAGATCCAACAGCACAGTTACTCACAAGCACAGCCTCTGTGCCAGAACAACACAGAGCCAACAGCACAGTTACACACAAGCACAGCCTCTGTGCCAGACCAACAGAGCCAGAAGCACAATTACTCTCAAGCACAGCCTCTGCGCAAGAACAACACTGAGTGGCACAGGAGCTCTGCTGAAGGATCAGTGTGTAGACTGGCCAGCAGTGATCAGTGTACTGATATAGGACAGTGTGTAGACTGGTCAGCAGTGATCAGTGTACTGATATAGGACAGTTTGTAGACTGGTCAGCAGTGATCAGTGTATTGATATAAGACAGTGTGTAGACTGGTCAGCAGTGATCAGTGTACTGATATAGGACAGTGTGTAGACTGGTCAGCAGTGATCAGTGTACTGATATAGGACAGTGTGTAGACTGGTCAGCAGTGATCAGTGTACTGATATAGGACAGTGTGTAGACTGGTCAGCAGTGATCAGTGTACTGATAGGGACAGCGTGTAGACAGACCTGGAACAGCAGGCTGGTGTACTGCCCGGCCTGGGCCTGCAGCAGCACCCCATCGCGCCCCCGTGTGCGGAACACCAGGCCCAGGTACCAGGGGGTGGAAATGGTAACGTCATTTTTCAGGTCCCACCAGAGGGCGCTATTTCCCAGAAAACGATGAGGGTGAGGCATCACTGAGAAAGAAAGTGAGAAAAATGGATGAAAAGACATTTAAAAAATAGATACTTTATAGATAGTAGGTAAAATCACAAGCCAATACTTTCTGAATAATCTGTTTCATCATTAGCTTTCATATGATCCTGTGTTCTTAGGAGGGTAGGCCTAGGTGTTCGTGTGTGTGTAAGTGTGTGTGTGTGAGTTGGGGGTTGGTGTGTGAGTTGGGGGGCTCACCATGGCTGCAGTCCTTCCCCCCAAACCCTAGGGGGCAGTCACAGGAAAATGTTTCCCAGCTCACTCGACATGTGCCTCCATTTTGGCAGGGGTTGGACTTGCAAAAGGGAAGCTTGGCGCTGCAGCCTATCAGGACAATAGAAACAGGCTCACTCTTCGGACAGCATTTCAACAACACTGTCTTTACTCACTGTACAACTGTGAATATGATATCATAATGTGCTCGTGTTTGACTGACAAAGAAGTGCACTCTGGCAATGAGACAAAGGCCAATTAAAAGGCAAAGGCAGGAAACAGAAAGACAGCCAATCGCAAGGGGCCACGCACCAGGGAGGGTGCCATTGTTGGCAATGTAGCCAGCCAGGTCCAGGGGTCGGTTATCGATGTGAAGATCCTTCATGCAGCCAATGAACTCTCGAGTCACAAAGCGAAAGCTCTCGGGCAAATTTGGCACCCCTCCCAGAAAGAGGGGTCCTGTGAGATCCAGAGACCTGAGAGAGAGAGAAAGAGAGAGTGAGACACAGAGAGAGAGAGAGAGACAGAGATAGAGAGACAGAGAGAGAGAGAGAGACTAATTCTTTTTTCTTGCTCGGTATATCAGTTTACATCATCATCGATCGATACCCATTGTTTTTAGAAGCCTTAGTGTTAAACTTAATTCATTTAAACACATTTTTTCACATCTTTTCCGAAGACTTTCTCCATTAGCAGTATTTCTCACCAGCCGCACGAACCTGAATTTGAAACCTGCTGCAAGTGGGGGCTCATAAAAATATCGACTTTATTAAAGCTCGTAAAAACATCAGGCTTGCAAAAACGTTTTACGCTGCCGAGAATTCGCTCATGGGAAGCTAACATTTAGGGAACCCTTACACCAGCCAGCTGGATAGTTAATAGTACGGGTGCTTTCAGTTAATTTACTGATGAGCATTGGGAGGGTTAGGGAACCAGAGGAACCAGTCAACTCTGTTTCCAAAGACTGTATATTACCAGGAACCGGACTGGACTAAGTAGACACACCAGCTGCTGAAGTGCTCCAGCAAATATCCAGCTTTTTAATTGGTAAGATAAAAGGGGAAGGGGGTGGGAGGGGGGGTGACCCTTCACAGGCCTATGTCACCCTCCCCCTCTTTATTTGCTGAACAAACAAAACCTAAATTTGGCTAAGACAGGCTCTGCTGGAGAACCGCTGTCAGAACATGGCCCCGAAGAGATGGAAAATGAGGATTTAGCAGAAAATTGCACCCCTGGAAATTCTCAGAAATATAGAAAACTATATATCCGGGGCCAGGAACAGGTTTATCATTGAGCTTCAACTCGGGACTGAATAAATGTAATGAGAAATGGCCGTCCGTGTATTGCTGCATTTTGTCACTGGTGATGACAGTATTCCATTAAAAATTCTGTTTCTCGATCAATTGCAGGCAATTGAAGCCCACCCCCCCCCCATGCTATGAAGTACAACAGCACTCCTTGGACCTGAACCCCATGGGGTTACAGCACTACTCCTGTACTCTGGCCGAGCTGAATCTGGGACACAAGCTCAGCTGAATCCTGCTCCGTGGCGGTGGGACTCACTTCTTGGAGCTGGTCTGCCGGGCCTGGGCGGCGCAGCTGTAGTTTCCCAGGTGCTGGTAGAACCTGAGGGCCACGGCGGTGTCGCAGTCGTCCACGCTGACCACCGCCACCTTCTCATCCGACGGGCCCTGGCCCTCCCCGTTCATGCTCCGCTTGGGCTGGGGGACAGAGGACCGGAGAGTCACGTACACGCATGTACACACACACGCAAACGCATACACACACACACACACGCACAAACGCACACACACATGCACACACGCACAAACGCACACACACATGCACACGCATGCACACACGCACACACAAACGCACACACACATGCACACATGTGTACACACACACACACACGCACACATATGCACACACACACGCACACATACACACACATTCACACACACACACGCACACATATGCACACACACACGCATGCACACACCCACGCACACGCACACGTACACACGCACACGCATACAAGCACACACACATACACACGCGTGTACACACACATGCACACACACATGCACACGTGTACACACACACGCACACACACACACACACACACACACACATTATACACACGCACACACACACGCACACGAATGCACATATGCACACACACGCACATGCATGCACACACACACGTACACAAACACGCACACACACACGCATGCACACACACACACCTGCACAGCCACAGAGTTATACACACTTGTACGACCACAGCATCCGCTAAGTGATAATGTGTAATGTCATGTAATGTAATATGCACACACCTATACAAACACCAACTTAAACACATCTGGACACCTACAGATACATGCAAACACACGTAGAGTTATACATGTACATCACACGCCCTGTGCACACGCATTTAGACTCATTCACACACAGAGCTGTACACAGGCTCACAGACAGACACACAAACGCGCACTGACTCTTACCTTGTTGTAGTAGTGTATGTGGACGGTGTGCCAGTCACCATCGCTTACGCCTCCTGGTATGTAAGGGCTCACCTGGGTGGAGGATTCACCTGGAACGGGGTCACATACGGCTCAGTTACGCAAAATATTTTCATTTTAGCATGCAGATGGACACAAGCACAAACGCACGCGCACTCATGCACACATAGCAACACACACACGCACACGTGCACACTCACGCACGCGTACGCACCTGTGGAGTACGTCAGCTGCACCTGTCCGTCCAGGATCTCGAGCGCCAGGAAGTCGTGCTTCTCATTGAAGCGGCCGTTATACAGCAGTAGGCCTCGGCTCTCCAGAGTAGCAAAGCTGTGGCACACACATTCCCCAGATCGTTTCATTTTCATTGCATTTATTCATTTATTTCACAGTTACAATGCACATTAATAACACCTGTAAATGTACCAGAGTCAGCCAGGAAGGCAAATTTTTCTCCGGGCTGTTTTTGGCTGGACCGCAACAGCGGGGCCAGCTCTACAAACGAGAATGTCTGTGACTGAGTCACTGAGTGATGAAATTACACCATTGGTCGGCCGAGTTATGAAGTTACGCAATTGGTCGCCGCCGGTCCAGCCATATACCAGGTTTTGACCTGGTCTTGTTTTTTTTTTTGGCTGTGGGAGGAATTTGGGAACTCCAGGGAACCGGGAAAACCCCACGTGAGCAACGGGGAGAACATGCAAAACACCGGACAGGATCCAGGCCAGCTGGGACTCGAACCCAGAACCTGCTTCTTGAGACGCAATGGTGCTGACCGCTGCACCGCCATGCTGCCCAACAGGGCTCCTCAGTCCTCAGTGAGACCTGCCCCGAGCTTTCCTGTCCGGTATCACGCGCTTCAGTTTGGACACTGCTTATACATTCTGTGTGTGCCATGAGATGCATGTATTCTGTAATTTTATTTAGTGCTGGGCATGTAATATGTGTGTATTGTCTCTGCCCTGTTCTTTTTAAATACAGGTAGCTTCTTCTGCTATTGTCTTGAAATTTAAGGTCACTTATAAGTTGTTATTTAACTTTATTTGGCCCAATTCAGCGTCAGGTCAATAGTATATTCTTTTACAAGTATTTTGTATTTACCATATAATAGTCGTTTTAGACCCTGGAGTTTCGACAGAGCAGTATTAACAGCTTTAGTTCAACATCACTTTCACACAATTGCCTCATATCAGCTGCCCTTAGACTAATCACAGAACAAAGTGGGACTGGCATCTTTCCAAAGCACAGGAGCAGAATTAATTTCAACTTTGGGGAAGAGGCACTGCTAGATCACCTAGTCTAGCATAGCAAAACGTTTCACAAGTGTATAAGCGAGTCTAGCAATGAATTCATATGAAAATATCGGGGATGACATGTCTTCCCCCAAACCTATGTGTCTGTTCCAAAGAGAAAGAGAAGATGAAAGGGTGGGGGTTACATATACCACATATAACAATATACAGGTGCGGTGTGGCATACAGGAACATTACATTACAGGCATTTGGCAGACGCTCTTATCCAGAGCGACGTACAACAAAGTGTATAACCATAACCAGGGACAAGTGTATTGAAAACCCTAGAGGGAAGTATAGTTCCAAGTGCAGGGTTGTTTAAATTGGACCCTGTAGGTTAATCTGATCAACATAAACAAAAGCAGCAAAAAAACAGTCTATGCAAATAATACAAGCAATAATTAACAGGTGGGGCACCAAGACTGGCAGGATAAAAAAGGAGATTTACTCAGTGCTTTGGGTGAGCACTGAGGCTCGTGTCCATCGCCAGCGAATCAGGAACAGCTTCTGCGGAACAACGTGCCGTCCCTGATCTCACTCTGAACAACGAAGCCGCGAAACTCAGATAATGAAGATGACCTGATTGTGCAGTGGCCATTTTAAAACAGTCGGCGACGGAGTCTGGCTCTGCTGAAGCAGTGCTGTCAGCGGGCGTGACAAATTGCGTTTTCTAAAACAATATCCATATTCATGGGAGTTTGGCAGCAACACCATATTAGGAACGGATATGCAGAAGAACACAACACAGGCAATACTTACCATCTGCACAAAAGGTGGTGTGGAGCTGTTACAATAAGCAGAATAAGGATAAGGTAGCAGATTTGGGTACCGTACTAAACTACCGAACAAATACGGAGTACTATAACATAAATTTGAACTCAGTTAGAATAAGTGGCTAATAAATACGCTATATAAGAACCGTATTTACATGCTAGTTCATTCCACACAAAAGGCACAGTTAAAATTTTGCTAAATCATTCTGTTTTTCGAGACTCTTTCGAGGGAAGCATGGAAGGCTGTGTTAGCACACAAACAGTGAGGACAATTCAAAATGCCTGCAGGGAGGAAGCAATCCCATACGGATTTTTAATCGAGATGTTAAAAACCGGCAAATGCTTTTTGGAAATGCTAAAATATCCCCCCCTGCTCCTGACAGTAGTCCCATTAGTCAATTAATAGCGAGAGCTGAGCCCACAAAATTCCTCTAGCCAGCTGGTCTTCTCATCTCCAAAGACCACAGACGAGCTCAGCACAACGCCATCGCGGCAAAGGGAGCCAGTCAACCAAACGATAACGCACCCCAAATCTGAGGACATTATCTGCTGGAACGCACACACGAAAACCGACAGCAAACTCCTCAGCTCTCAGATCCAGAGGCGGCACGCTGTGGCAGACGGGCTGGTGATAAAAACAGGGGCCCGAAACAGAACGCAGGCACCATCAGACACCGTCTGTTCAACGAGGCAGCACTTGCAGTGCAGTTGCTTAGAGAGAGAGCAGTCCTCCTAGAGCAGGGGTGCACAACAAGGGCCAATCCATTTCAGGATTTTGTGCCAACATTTCCCAAAATTTATTGAAAGTGGCCCAATCGTATCTTGATCTGACATGCGTATAAGCCACCGCTAGAGTCACAGTCTGCAAGTGTATCCGAGATTTCACTGTGCTCAAGTACAGGAGTGAAGCAGCGTAGTTTATAGAGCTGTAAGAAATGGTAATCGGTTGGAACGAACACCAACACGCAGATCGGCCCTCCAGGACCGGAGTTGTGCCCCCCTGTCCTAAAGTCACACAGTGTTTCAATGTTTGTCCAGTCTGTGAGGGGGGGGAGCATTATCCCACTATAGTCTATAATTCGCTTTGGCCATTATTGCCACTATACTACTGTTGAATTTATTTGTCAGTTGCGGCAAAAGGAGAAGAGATAAAGATAAAGATAAGTCATTTGTATTTCCTTTGCCAATCTATGTTTGAGTGCTGTTTTTAGTCCCCTTGTATTTCTTTCATAAAAGCATGTTTGAAGCCCTCTTAATGCTGACAGGATTGTAACACTGATTTAAGGACCGTGAAAGCATAACAGATATCATGAGATTAACTGCCCCCTTCATACGACCGCTCTAGCCCAAAGGGCACAGGCTGGTGATTCAATGACTGCTGTACAACAACAAAAAAGCAGAAACCACAGAGCAAGAAGTTCTGGAGTATGGTCGTCTGTTAGGGAGTATGCTCGTGAGTATGTTAGGGAGTATGTTAGTGAGGCTGTTAGGGAGTATGTTAGGGAGTATGTTGGTGAGGCTGTTAGGGAGTATGTTACGGAGTATGTTAATGAGTCTGTTAGGGAGTATTTTAGTGAATCTGTTAGGGAGTATGCTAGCCTATTAGGGAGTATGTTAGTGAATCTGTTAGGGAGTACGTTTGTGAATCTGTTAGGCAGTATGTTAGTGAGTCTGTTAGGGAGTATGTTAGTGAATCTGTTAGGGAGTATGCTAGTCTATTAGGGAGTATATTAGTGAATCTGTTAGGGAGTATGCTAGTCTATTAGGGAGTATGTTAGTGAGTCTGTTAGGGAGTATGCTAGTCTATTAGGGAGTATTTTAGTGAGTCTGTTAGGGAGTACGTTTGTGAATCTGTTAGGCAGTATGTTAGTGAGTCTGTTAGGGAGTACGTTTGTGAATCTGTTAGGCAGTATGTTAGTGAGTCTGTTAGGGAGTATGTTAGTGAGTCTGTTAGGGAGTATGTTAGGTAGGGAATATGCAAAGGAGTATGTTCGTAAGCATAAATATTTTAGTGAGCATGTCCAGAAGGGAGCACAACTAGCCTGCATGCCTTTGGATGTGGACATATGAAATAAATCTCTCCTAAGAACTACACCTTCCTAGCCTTGACAAGTAGTGACCGATGAGAATGTAGAGCGGTTTCAGCGCATGGAGGCCAATGAGAGACGGCCATGTTGCGACGTCACGCATAATCAGCGCACGGTACTCACGAGAGGGAGACGGTGAGGTGGAACCTCTGCCGGAGGCCGCGGAACATGATGAAGGATTTGGGGGGGAAGGAGCGGGTGGTGATGGCGCAGTCCGGGCGCTCGTACCCGCCGGCCGGGCACTCACAGTGGAACCCCCCCTTGGGCTCCGCCCGGCACTTCCCCCCGTTTCGGCACATGCCCGGGGCACAGCGACCCTGCCGCCAGTCCCACTGACAGTGCTCACCTGCAGAGAGACACACACACAGGTACATTACACACACTTATACACACACATACAGGTATATTACACACATACACAGATACATACAGGTACATTACACACACATATACACACACAGATACATTACACACACATATACACACACACAGATACATTACACACACATACAGGTACATTACACACACACAGGTACATTACACACACATATACACACACACACAGGTACATTACACACACATACAGGTACATTACACACACACAGGTACATTACACACACATATACACACACACACAGGTACATTACACACACATATACACACACACACAGGTACATTACACACACATATACACACACACACAGATACATTACACACACATATACACACACACACAGGTACATTACACACACATATACACACACACAGATACATTACACACATACACACACACACACACAGGTACATTACACACACATATACACATACACAGGTACATTACACACACACACACACACACAGGTACATTACACACACACACAGATACATTACACACACACACACACACAGGTACATTACACACACATATATACACACACAGGTACATTACACACATACACAGATACATTACACACACACACACACACAGGTACATTACACACACATATACACACACACAGGTACATTACACACATACACAGATACATCACACACACACAGGTACATTACACACACATATACACACACACACACACACACAGGTACATTACACACACATATACACACACAGGTACATTACACACACATATACACACACACACAGGTACATTACACACACAGACACACACAGGTACATTACACACACATATACACACACATACAGGTACATTACACACACACACACATACACACAGGTACATGCACACACACATACACACACACACAGGTACATTACACACACATATACACACACACACAGGTACATTACACACATACACACACACACACAGGTACATTACACACACATATACACACACACACAGGTACATTACACACACACACACAGATAAAGTACACACACACAGGTACATTATACACACACATACACACACACACACACAGTTACATTACACACACATATATACACACACACACATACATTACACACACACACAAACACAGGTACATTACACACACACACAAACACGCACAGGTACATTACACACACAGACACACACAGGTACATTACACACACATACACACACACACACAGATACATTACACACATACACACACACACAGATACATTACACACACACACATAGGTACATTATACACACACATACATACACACACACAGGTACATTACACACATACACACACACACACAGGTACATTACACACACAGACACACACAGGTACATTACACACACACAGATACATTATACACACATACAGGTACATTACGCACACACACGCACAGGTACATTACACACCCACACACAGATATATTACACACATACTGGTACATTACACACACAGACACAAGTACATTACACACACACACACGGGTATATTACACACACACACACCATCATAATAACCTTTATGTAATTCTCGGAGGTACAATTGAGGGTCAGGCCCTCATTTTCAATGTAGCCGAGATTACAAAAACATTTAAGACACAATAAGTATAATAAAAGATCACAGAATATAGCAATAGTAAAACGAACATAGTATGTAATAATAATAACTAGAATAAAATAAAATAAAATAAAATCAAATCAAATCAAGCACAGATAAGATCAAAAACAGATACACTCAGAGACAGGAATGTTCAAAACCAGCAATCTAAACTGCCCATAAGTTGGTAGAAAACTGATTTTAAGCAGTTGCTGAAGCTCATTCCAGGAGGATGGGGCACTAAAATGGAATGCTGACTTTCCAATTTCTGACCAAGCCCGAGGGACCTTAAGCATAAGCAAGCCATTTCACCGGGTTACGTAGGGTCCACTCTAACATCATTGTAATATAAGGTGGAAGCATTCCGACAATGGCCCTAAAGATAAACATATACCAGTGTTTATCACGCCTCTCTGCCAGAGAAGACAGACCCACCTTGACATAGAGGACACAGTGGTGGGCGCCATAACTATCGCCAGTGATAAATCTGAGGGCAGATTTATCACTGGGCAGACACATACACACACACACACAGATGCATTACACACACACACGCACAGGTACATTACACACACACACGCATAGGTACATTACACACACACACACAAAGATACATTACACACACATACTGGTACATTACACACACATACACAGACACACACACTCACATTCTCATCTACAGCACTAACACACGCTCTCTCTCTATGCCCGTGAGCTACGCTTTCTACTCCTTCCTTGACCTTGTCCACTTCCCTCACCCATCAGTCTCACTCTCCTCCTCCACCCCCCCTCAGTCACTCTCTCCTCCTCCACCCCCTCAGTCATTCCCTCCTCCCCCCAGTCACTTCTCTCCTCCTCCACCCCCCCTCAGTCACTCCCCTCCTCCCCCTCAGTCACTTCTCTCATCCTCCCCCAGTCACTTCCTCTTCCCTCTCCCCCGCTTCCTTGCTTCCTCTTTATTCCCCTCTTTCTTCCTCTCCTCCCATGATGTCGCTGACTCTCTCCCTCTCTTTTCTTAAATCATTCACACCCCAGCCTTATGGGATGTTTTATTCATCAAAGCTCCTTGTTCTTTGTGCCCCCCCCAAACACAGTACCCTCCTCCCCAACTGCTGCTTTGCATCCCCTTAGGCCAGCTCTGAGTTTCATTTATTCCCCCTCTGCTCCCTCTCTCTCTCTCTCTCTCTCTCTCCCCCTCTCAAACACCCCCCCTCCCCCCCCCAGAAAAAACTCCTCATTTCATGTTGCTCAGCGCTTCATTTCTGAGCGGAACGTTCCTCATTACAGTAAAGAACTGAGAACATTCGCTCTGTTCTGCTGTGTGCAGAACGTTCTTCATTACAGTAAAGAACTGAGAACATTTGCGCTGTTCTGCTACGTGCAGAACGTTCTTCATTACAGTAAAGAACTGAGAACATTCGCTCTGTTCTGCTATGCGCAGAACGTTCTTCATTACAGTAAAGAACTGAGAACATTCGTTCTGTTCTGCTACGTGCAGAACGTTCTTCATTACAGTAAAGAACTGAGAACATTCGCTCTGTTCTGCTGTGTGCAGAACGTTCTTCATTACAGTAAAGAACTGAGAACATTCGCTCTGTTCTGCTACGTGCAGAACATTCTTCATTACAGTAAAGAACTGAGAACATTCGCTCTGTTCTGCTACATGCAGAACATTCTTCATTACAGTAAAGAACTGAGAACATTCGCTCTGTTCTGCTATGTGCAGAACGTTCCTCATTACAGTAAAGAACTGAGAACATTCGCTCTGTTCTGCTACATGCAGAACGTTCTTCATTACAGTAAAGAACCGAGAACATTCGCTCTGTTCTGCTACGTGCAGAACGTTCTTCATTACAGTAAAGAACTGAGAACATTCGCTCTGTTCTGCTGTGTGCAGAACGTTTTTCATTACAGTAAAGAACTGAGAACATTTGTTCTGTTCTGCAATGTTTTGCATAGAGGGCCTCTGATCTGAGCTCGAGAACGTTTCACAGGTGAAATTTGTGCCTTTTCCAAAACCTCGTGAAATTATTCATTCAGATGCAGTCCTTCAGCATCTGTATCTATTCATGCAGTACATATGTTCACACACATTTCCAATAGCAGCTGACAAAATCTGACAAAAGCAGCCTGGAGATTATCAGACATAAAATGGCCTTTTTCTCCAACGGGGTAAAATGATAATCATGACCTCCTGAAAACAACGACTGTTAGAGCAGCCATGAGCCAAACCTGCCTTTTCAGGCAAAAGGCTAAACTCAAAATAGCACAATGCTGCTCTCAGACAAGAGCCAATTAGCATAATCAGAATAATTACATTGAACGCAGCACAATGTTGCATGTCATGCATACAAAGAGGCACCTGTGCCCTCTGATAGTACTTCATTAAAAAAACAAAACTATCTGACATTCGCATTGATTGGATATTACTTCATTCTAAATTATGAATGGACTCATTAATGTCTAGATGTCCAGAAAAGAGGGAAGGGAGTAACATAGGGACTAAATTACACACAGGTAGCCAGACACAGAGAGACGGGCAGAGGGACAGGTGGGTGGGGCATGGGTGGGCGGGGCTGACCTGTGTAGCATTCACACACAGAGAGACGGTGTCAGAGGGACAGGTGGGTGGGGCATGGGTGGGCGGGGCTGACCTGTGTAGCTTTCACACACAGAGAGACGGTGTCAGAGGGACAGGTGGGTGGCATGGGTGGGGGGCATTTGGGGTGGGGGGGTGGGGCTGACCTGTGTAGCATTCACACACAGTCTGACGGTGTCAGACAGGTGGGCGGGGCATAGAGGGGGGGGGCGGGGCTGACCTGTGTAGCTTTCGCGGCAGATGCAGGTGTAGCCGCCCTCTCGGCGGGCGCACACGCCCCCGTTCAGGCAGGGGTTGGAGTAGCACAGGTTGATCTCCGTCTCGCAGTAGTCGCCGGTGAAGCCGACGGGGCAGCGGCAGCGCAGGCCCGCGATTGGGTGGATGGGCCGGAACAGGATGGTGGGGGAGGCGATGAAGGGGGCGGAGCTGTTGAAGCGCAGGACGGAGATGCACTTCATGTAGTTCTGGCACGGCTCGCGCAGGCACACGTTGTCGTCGAATGGGAGCACCTGTCGGCATGGAAACCAGAATAGCGTGACCTCTCATTCCGTTTCCCTCGGTGACGCTTCCCGTTAAACACCAGTCATCACACTGCCCTCTGACATCATCATTTTTGTTCCACCACCTCTGAAAATCACTATCTGCTGTGCTGCCCTATGACATCATCATCTGCCGGACTACCTTCTGACATCATCATCTGCCGGACTACCTTCTGACATCATCACCTGCCGGACTACCTTCTCACATCATCATCTGCCGAACTACCTTCTGACATCATCATCTGCCAGACTACCTTCTGACATCATCATCTGCCGGACTACCTTCTGACATCATCATCAGCCAAACTACCTGCTGACATCATCATCCCTACTGCTTTCTTTTGTCTGTATTTGTGTCTGTGCGGTTAAATAATATCACCAGAATAAATATACCAGGATAAAACCGCTGCCCTCGTGTGTGTGTGCAGTACATTTGCTGCCCTTGTGTGTGTGTGAGTGTGTGCGGTACATTTGCTGCCCTTGTGTGTGTGTGTGTGCGGTACGTTAGCTGTGTTTGTGTGTGTGTGTGCGGTACATTTGCTGCCCTTGTGTGTGTGTGTGTGCGGTACATGTGCTTCCCTCGTGTGTGTGTGTGGTACGTTTGCTTCCCTTGTGTGTGTGTGCGGTGCGTTTGCTGCCCTTGTGTGTGTGCGTGGTACGTTTGCGCACCTCCATCTGGGCCAGAGAGGTGAGGCGTGGCCGGTTGAGGTACAGCCGCTCCTCCAGGGCTTCGGAGGGGAAGAAGCGCCCCCCCGGCAGAGCGGCGGAGAAGCTGACGTTCAGAACGTCCCCCGCCTCCACGTCGGGCTGGATGTTGAACACAAACACGTCCTCCTGGGGCACGGACAGCACGGCCGACACGCCCTCCAGGAAGTGAGCGAGCAGCGGCGACAGGAAGTGCTCCTGGGACATGTTCTGCAGGCGCACCGTCACACTGCTGCTCAGCATGTCCTCGGTGATGATCAACACTCTGAGAATACACTGCGCAGAAACACTGTGGATCCCATCTGAGAGAGAGAGAGAGAGAGAGAGCAATGAGTAGAGGCATTACTGAAACTATCTTCAGCTACTGGCCTCACCCTAAACAACACAGAAGTTAAATTCTTGCTCTATGCACTGAACAAGGATTACAGCAGAACCTGGATCTACTGGAGCAGTACTGTCAGAACTGGGCATTGACAGCAAATTTAAAAAAGACAAAGATTATGATCTTCCAAAAAAGCCCAGATCTCAGGAAAGCAGATACCTCTTTACTCTAGGAAACACCGCCCTAGAACATCACACTAAGCTATGATTACCTTGGACTAAACATCAGTGCATCAGGGAGTTTTGGCCTAGCAGTGAATGCATTAAAGAAAAGGCCTGCAGGGTTTTCTATGTGATTAAAAGGACAGTCTATAAAATAAACATCCCCATTAGAATCTGGTCAAAAATCATTCACAGTGTCATCCAGCCTATTATGCAATATGGATATGAAATATAGGATCAACTCAGTCAGCAAGATGACACTAAGTGGAAGAAGCATCCAGCTGAAACCCTGCACGTAGAATTCTGTAAAAACATACTACAAGCACATAGACATGCCCTTAACAATACATGCAGGGCTGAATTAGGCAGACTTCCTATTCTCATTCAAATTCAGAGAGGGGCATTAAATTTTATTGAGTATCTAACAATTAGTCCAACACACTCCTTACAGTTCATGGCTCTCCATATCCAAGACCTCAGTTGAGAAAACATCCCCTCAGTCAGCTGGTTCTGAACCTCTCTAGAGTAACATTAACACATGCTAATGCAAACCAGCTTCAAATCAGCACTGCTTCACAACAACCCATTAGAGTCAAGCAAATCATAAAACACATCAAAAACTCTCATCTGGACCACTGGAAAGAAACACAATCCCAAAATAAAATGAATTGTTATCGTGCCCTAAACAGGAAATACACACTGATACACACGCACACACACAAACACACAAGCACAATCACACACAGCCTGTCCTTTAAAGCATGACACTTCCCCACCAGTGCAGGAATCTTACTTCAGGGAATTAGGGATATGGTCATTTTAGATAATCAGTACAGTAAGATTTATTAAAATCTATTTACATTTTTTTTACTGTGGGAACATCAGCTAATTATCTTTCTGTTTGTTGTATTTTAATAGACATTTTAAAAGACACTTCTATCTGTAAACAATTTATTTATTACGAATAATTCTAAAAATAAATCCTTTACAAAGATTTTGACAAAGGAATAATAATAATAGTAATAATAATAATAATTTCAGTGAATATTTATTTAACCCTCTGTTGCTCGTACAGGATTACAGGAGGAGTGGGTGAGGAGTGGGTGAGGGGTTCTGCTGGGTTGATTATTACAGGATTACAGTCCAGTTGAACCTTTACTGACCTCAGAAACACACATACACACACACACACACACACACACACGCACTACACGTGCGCGTACACATACACATACACACACATGCACACACATGCATACACACACACACACACACACACACACACACACACACACACACACGCATACACGTGCGCGTACACACACACATACACACACATGCACACACATGCACACACACACACACACACATGCACACACAAACGCGCACACACCTGTACATACATGCGCGTACACACGCACACATACACACACACATGTTCACACGCATGCGTTCACTCACACACGCACACATACACCACACATGTATACACATACATGCATACATGTACACACGCACACACACACACACACGTGTTCACTCACATACAAATACATACATATACACTCACACAAACACACAAAATCACTTGCACAGACTCATAAACAATACTTAATCACACAAACATGGCCACACTCATACACATACAAATACATACATTCAGTCTTACACTGTCACACACAACCAGACTAACACCTTCATACACACACACATACATGTGTACACACACATTCATTCTGACTCATTACTCACACACACAGTTTCATACATACACAAAAACACACATACACACACATGCATACACTCACACACACACCCTTTAATACACACACAAAAACACCCATACACACACACAGTCTCATACACACACACACTGTACACACACACATAAACAGTCTCATACACACGCACACACACACACACACACACAGTCTCATACACATGCACACACACAAGCATACACACAGACAGAGTCTCATACACACACACATACACACACAGTCTCATACACACACACACGCACATACACACACACATACACACACACACTCTCTCACACACACACACACAGACACAGTCTCATACACACACATAGACACACACACGGACACACACACAGAGTCCCATACACGCTCGCACACACACATGCACACACACTCTCACACACACACAAATATACACACAGACACAGTCTCATACACACACAAATACACATACACACACACAAGCACACACACACACATAGTCTCATACACATGCATACACACACACATACACACACGCACACACAGTCACACACACACACACACACACACACACACACACACACACACACAGTCCCATACACACACATACATACACACACAGTCTCATACACATACACACACACACACACAGTCTCATACACACACATACATACACACACAGTCTCATACACACACATACATACACACACAGTCTCATACACACACATACATACACACACAGTCTCATACACACACATACGCACACACACAGTCTCATACACACACACACACAAACACACACACAGTCTCATACACACACGCACGCACACACACACTCACACACACGCGCGCACACACACAGAGACCAGCTGCACCACAGCACTCAGAGCACCATTATCACATTTTAATCTCCTGACTCTTTGTGGAGGGGGGAGAACAAAGAGGGGGGAGGAGGATTAAAGCCAGCGGGTTCTCCTCAAGCCCCCTCCCTCGCACCACATGCTCCTCATCTCCCCACCACCATTACCAGGACAACACCAGTACAACCACTAGCGCTATTCATAATGGCCCACAGCAGCCGTTAGCTTTAGTCCTAGTGCTATTCATAACAGCACACAGCAGCTGTTAGCTTTAGTCCTAGCACTGTTCATAATGGCCCACAGCAGCCGTTAGCTTTAGCCCTAATGCTACTCATAACAGCACACAGCAGCCGCTAGCTTTAGCCCTAGTGCTATTCATAACAGCACACAGCAGCTGTTAGCTTTAGTCCTAGCACTGTTCATAATGGCCCATAGCAGCCATTAACTTTAGTCCTAACGCTATTCATAACAGCACACAGCAGCCATAAGCTTTAGTCCTAGTGCTATTCATAACAGCACACAGCCGCTGTTACCTTTAGTCCTAGCACTGTTCATAATGGCCTACAGCAGCCGCTAGCTTTAGCCCTAACGCTAATCATAACAGCACACAGCAGCCATTAGCTTTAACCCTAGTGCTATTCATAACAGCACACAGCAGCTGTTAGCTTTAGTCCTAGCACTGTTCATAATGGCCCACAGCAGCCGTTAGCTTTAGCCCTAATGCTATTCATAACAGCACACAGCAGCCGCTAGCTTTAGCCCTAACGCTATTCATAACAGCACACAGCAGCCGCTAGCTTTAGTCCTAGTGCTATTCATAACAGCACACAGCAGCTGTTAGCTTTAGTCCTAGCACTGTTCATAATGGCCCATAGCAGCCATTAACTTTAGTCCTAGCACTATCCATAACGGCACACAGCAGCCGTTAGCTTTAGTCCCAGAACCGTTCATAACGACCCACAGCAGCTGTTAGCTTTAGCCCTATTGCTATTCATAATATCCCACAGCAGCCATTAGCTTTCGTCGTAGCGCTATTCATAACAGCACATAGCACCCATTAGCTATAGTCCTAGTGCTATTCATAACGGCACGCAGCAACCATTAGCTTTAGCCCTAGTGCTGTTTATAACAACACAAAGCACCCGTTAGCTTTGGTCCTAGTGCTGTTCATAACAACACACAGCAGTCATTAGCTTTAGACCTAGCGCTGTTTATAAAAGCACACAACAGCCGTTAGCTTTAGTCTGAGCGCTATTCATAACGCACATAACCACCATTTGATTTAGCCATAGTGCTATTCAAAAGAACACAGAGCCACCCTTAGCTTTAGCTTTGGTGCTATTCAAAATAACACAAAGCAGCCATTAGCTTTAGCCCTAGTGCTATTCATAACAACACACATCAACTGTTATCTTTAGTCCTAGTGCTATTCATAACAACACATAGCCGCCATTAGCTTTAGCTAGCCTACTCCAATCCTGCACTAGCCTACACCAATCCTGCACTAGCCTACTCCAATCCTTCACCAGCCTACTCCAATCCTTCTCCAGCCTACTCCAATTCTACACTAGCCCCCAAAATTCTTCATCAGCTCCAACCACATACGCCAATTTTACCAATCTCCCCCAGCACCTACCACAGCCTCTACCGCAACACAACCCCACTACACACCTCACACCAGCACTCTCTGAGGCTTCCATGATTAGTGCATTAGTCGAATCAGGTATCTTAGTGCTGGGCTACAACAAAAAACCTGCACCCACACCAGTCCTTCTCAGATAAGGCTGGACACCCCTGCTCTAATTCTCCACTGCCCCCCCTCCCCCCACCCCCCCTCACCCCTCCACTCCCCTCCCCAGGCCCACCACGGCAGTCCTACCGGAGACGGTGACCAGCATGTTGGCGGTGAGCGGGCGGTTGTTGTCCAGCTTGCGGCTGAGGCGGAGCTCGCCGCTGCTGTGGTTGAGCAGCAGCAGGTGCAGCTCGTTGCCGCGCTGGATGGAGTAGTGCAGCCGGTCGGACACGTCCGGGTCGTGCGCCGGCACGCGCCCGATCACGCCGTTCGGGAAGCTGTTGGAGCGGTTGGAGACGAAGTTGTTGAAGATGATCTGGAAGTCGCGGAGCAGCGGCCCGTTGTCGTTCTGGTCCACCAGGCGGATTCGCACCGTGGCCCGGCTCACCAGCGGCGCCGAGGTGGCCTGGACCACGATCACGTACTCCGACCGCACCTCGTAGTCCAGGTCGATGAGCGAGGTCAGCTCCCCGGAGAAGATGTCCATTTGGAAGATCTCCGGGATGTTCCCCTCCACGATCTGGTACATGATCTGCGCGTTGGGGCCCTCGTCCGGGTCGCTGGCCGTGATCTGGGCCACCACCGACCCGACCACGCTGTTCTCCTTCACCAGCACCTCGAAGTCGTCCGCCGGGAAGACGGGCGCGTTGTCGTTGACGTCCAGCACGGTGACCTGGATGTGCACCGGGGAGCGCTGCGGCGGCACGCCGCGGTCCACCGCGTAGGCCGTCAGCTCGTAGAACGGCGTGCTCTCGCGGTCCAGCCGGCGGACGGTGCGCACGATGCCCGAGGTGGGCTCGATGGTGAAGTCGCCGTCGCCGTCCTCGCCGTTCTGGAAGGTGTACTGCACGCGGCCGTTGGCGTGGGCGTCGCGGTCGGTGGCGGAGATCTGGAGCACGCTGGTGAAGGGCGGGGCGTCCTCGCTCACCGCGCCCTGGTAGCGCGGGCTGAGGAACTGCGGCGCGTTGTCGTTCACGTCGTTCACGTTCACCTCCACGTAGGTGGTGTCGGACTTCTGCGGGATGCCGTTGTCGCGCGCGGTGATGGCCAGCGTGTAGGTCATCTGGTCCTCGTAGTCCAGCTCGGTGAGCAGGGTGATGGCGCCGCTCGCGGGGTCGATGCGGAACTGCGGGATGTTGTCCTCCAGGAAGTAGGTGATGCGGGCGTTCTCGCCGACGTCCTCGTCCGTGGCGCTGATGACCACGACCGTGCTGCCCGGCGGCCGGTCCTCGTTCACGCTCACCGAGTAGTGGGCGCTCTGGAACACGGGCCGGTGCGTGTTGGCGTCGGTGATGTTGACGTGCACCTGGCAGGTGTCGTGCAGCGTGCGGTCGGAGGCGGTCACGGTCAGCACGTACCGCCGCTCCTGCTTGTAGTCGAGCGGCAGCGCCAGGGAGAGCAGCCCCCCGCCGCCCGCCGTGCTGATGGCGAAGCGGTTCCGCGTGTTGCCGCCGGTGATCTGGTAGGTGACGGCGCTGTTGACGTCGCGGTCGATGGCGGTCACGCTGACCACGCTCGTGCCGACGGCCGCGTCCTCGTTCAAGCGCACGAAGTACTCCTTCTGCAGGAACTCGGGCCGATTGTCGTTCACGTCCATGACGGTGATGGTGACGCTGGCCGAGGCTGAGAGGGGCGGGGCTCCGTAGTCCCTGGCCTCCACGCCAAAGAAATAATGCTCCACCGCCTCGCGGTCCAGCTCCGAGCTCACGGTCACCCAGCCCGTGGCCGAGTTTACCACAAAGGGAGTGTCCGAGCTGGTCCCCGTCAGCCGGTACTCCAGCCGAGCGTTGTCCCCTGAGTCGGTGTCGATAGCTTGGATGTGCAGGATAGAGTGGCCTACGGGGGCGCTCTCGAGCACGGAGGCCTGGAAGGGCGTGGAGACGAAGATGGGCGGGTTGTCGTTGACGTCGGTCACCTGCACGCTGACGATGCCGGTGTTGTTGGAGAGGGGCGGGCGCCCGTTGTCCTGCGCCCGCACCCGGAGCGTGTACTCCCTCTCCGCCTCGAAGTCCAAGGGCGCCACCACCTGGATGTCGCCCGTCACGCTGTCGATGGAGAACTGGCCGCGGCTGTTGCCGCTGATGATGTTGTAGTGGACGGCGGCGTTGCCGTCCTTGTCGTGGTCCGTGGCGCTGACGCGCAGCACCTCCGAGTGCGGCCGCACGTCCTCGCGCACCGCCACCACGTAGCGCTTCTCCGTGAACTGCGGCACGTTGTCGTTCTCGTCCAGCACGGAGATGTAGACCCGGACCGTGGCCGAGCGCGGGCCGGGCTCCTTGCCCTGGTCGCTGGCCTCCACCTGCAGGGTGTAGCGCTCCACGGTCTCCCGGTCGACCGGGCCCCGCGTGGCGATCAGCCCCGAGCGCGGGTCGATCTCGAAGGCGGCCCGCGCGGCCGCCGCGTCGCCCACGAAGCGGTAGCGGATGTTGGCGTTGGAGGGCGCGTCCAGGTCGGTGGCGCGCAGCTGCAGGATGGGGTAGCCCTCCTCCACGTTCTCGCGGATGGTCTCGCGGTACTCGCCCTGCTCGAACACGGGCGAGTGGTCGTTGCGGTCGGACACGGTGATGGCGACCATGGTGGTGCCGGAGAGGCGCGGCGAGCCGTGGTCGACCGCGGTCACGCGGAAGTAGTGCAGGTCCATGTGCTCGCGGTCCAGGACCTGCGTGGTGCTCATCAGGCCGGTGGCCGGGTCGATGTGGAAGAAGTCCATGGACCGGCTGTTCATGAGCGGCGCCATGCTGTAGCTCAGACGCCCCGCCTCCCCCGCGTCCGGGTCCTGCGCTGCCATGGCGATGACCGAGGTGCCCGGCGGCTGGTTCTCGGCCACCTGCACCTGGTAATTGTACTGGGCGAAATGGGGGTGCCTGTTCGCCGCTCGCCTGGAACGGCCCGGCGCTCTCTCCCGCTCTTCCTCACCCCCCTCTCCTCCGCTCTCTTTATGCACACCTCCTCCTCTCTCTGCATCCTCTTGTAGTTCCCTCTCATTCTTCTCATCTCCCTCTCCTTCTCTTTTCCTGTCCTCATCGCCCTCTCTCTCTTTCTCATCATCCTCATATCTCCCTCTTGCTCTGATCTCATCCTCTTCTTCTCCACCTCTACCCTTATATCCCTCTGTTTCTCTGTTCTCATCCCCTTCTTCTCCACCTCTACCCTTATATCCCTCTTTTTCTCTGTTCTCATCCCCTTTTTCTCCACCTCTACCCTCGTAGCCCTCGGTTTCTCTGTTCTCATAGCTCTGTCCCCCTCTCCATTTGTCACTGTTTTTTCCTCCCTCTGCCTGTGAGCTGTTTTTATGACCTTTCCCTTCTCTTTGCTCAATCACATCTGTCCATTTTGTTGCCTTTGTTTTCCCTGGATCCTGCCACTCCCCCGCCTCCTCCTCTTCCCCACCTTCTCTCCTCTGCCCCTGGGCCTCGCGACCCAGGTGCTCCCGCAGCTGACTGACACCTCCGCGTTGTAATGCCACTAATTTACCGGCTTTTAATTGCAGGCGCGTGACTCCCTCATCGGTGTTTAAGCCTTTGCGAGTTGCAGCGTCAACACACGCATCGTGGCAGCTCTCCTTCGGGAACTCCTCCCGTGGTGTATGCTGGGAATGTACTCGCGGAGTCGTTCCCTGACTTCCGTCAGCATCTAAACCTTCACCGCTTAGATTTCTGTTCGTCTCATCGGGATCTTCCTTGCTGTTGTTGCTGTTATGGTTGTTGTTGTTGTTTTTGTCATTGTTATTATTATTGTTATTGTTGTTGATGTTGTTTTTGTTATTGTTGTTGTTGTTGTTCAGGTTATTTGTAATCCTCCAATGTATTACATCTGAAAGTATTTTTTCTTCCAGCCATGCGCGACGAGGCAAACTTGTGATGGGAGCTGTCCATTGGACTGGTGGTGCTGATTGCTTTAGATTACCAGCGCGAGCCGTGGAGCACAGCGCCTGTTCTGAGCGGTGCAGTTCTCTGGAGTGCAGAACTTCAGAAAGCTCGGGCAAATTCAACGCGAGAGTAACGTCACGGCCGCTTTTGGTGATATCGTCGTTAGCAACATCTGTTTCGAGAGCAGCACGAAGAGCTGACACTACAGCAGACGGATCGGCGTTAGAAGATGCTCTGAGGTTGATGGGGGAGCCCGCGGAGTGAGAGAAAGGAGCAACTTCAGAAAGATCAGAAGATTGAGTTGCGGAAGTTTTGGAAATAACAGAAGACACAGAATGGGCATTAGCCCTAGTATGGGCAGCGACTTCAGTTGTGCCATTAGCGGGAATATGACAGCGGTTCTGGGAGTCTGGATTACTCACTGACACATCGCACTCGGGACGCCTGTGGCGGGCCGGAATCCCCTGGGAAGAGCCTTTGGATCGAGCTGGAACACCCCTTTCCCCGCGGGTGTGTGTCCTCCCTGTGCTTCTCCTGCTGTTGGACAGAGACACCGGCGAACCCTTTCCCTTCTCTGGAGTTGTTCCGCTGTTTGAGTTTGATGATGCACTCGCGCCGCAAGCCTTATCGATCGGGTGTAATAAAATACTTCTGTTTGGTCGTGTTTTCACTCCATCCACAGCTAGACAGTGGCAGCCATCTCGGTGGGCACAATGAACACGCGCGACAGCGCGCTTCATAATCAGGTGCGACTCTGAGCACCCGCTCGCGCTGTCTGCTGCTGCTGAGAACACAGAACTCGGGTAGGGCCTGCGCGCGCGGCTCCCAGTGTCACCAGCTGTAGCGATCGAATTGCAAACATCGCTGACGACATCAATAAAACTGTAACTGCTACAATTACATTCGTCATTATCGCCAGTGTCCACCTCAAAATATAGATCATGGTAAAAGTAAGAGGCTGAAAGCAGACAGCGGGGATTCTCCTGTGCTACAGAACTGGCCCAACGGCTGGGCCCGGGACGCTGGGCGCTGGCCCGTGTAAAGACAAGCAGCAATCTGCACACATCACTTTCACCTCCCAAGCGCTGGTCACTCACAAAGACTCCCCCTGCGGCGACTTTAGCAAAGGGAGAAAGCAACCGAAGGGAGGGTAACCGTGTGTTCGTTCTAGTCCTTTGCACAGACGGCTTTTTGCCATATTGTATCGGGGATGAGAGAAAAGGTGGAACAACGCCCCTTCCCCCGCGGGTCCTCGTACCTGACGGGAGATGACGGCACACAGTCCGTGGCCGCTGTCCCCGAGCTGCTCTTTGTGCATCTCCGATTCCAGAGCACGAAGGTGTTAACGCGTTCAGGCTCCGACATGCGCCCTCCCGACTAATGCAGCCCCAGACGTGACATTTTGAGGCACGGCAGGCAGACTGTAAAATCCACCATGGACGGATCTCTGAATCGACTCCGGCCAAGACCACCGGTCCACCGCAATGGTTCGCTCTCTTGCCGGGTCCAGGGACGGGGTACGAGCCCGAAGTCCGGCTGCAGCGCGCCGCTCCCCTCCCCAGTCCGTCGGCAAACAAAGAGCTGAGAGGCAGGAGGATCAGGAGTCGAAAAATCAGGCGGAATCCCACGAGCAGTGCAGCCATTAGTCTGGTAAGATCCCTGCTCTCCCCCTTTCTCCCTCTCTCTTTCTCTCTCTTTCCCTCTTCCTCACTGATTGTGTGTGGGTCTCTCTCACTCTCTCTCTCTCTCTTTCCCGTCCCCGGCTAGGTCGCCAACACCGCCGCCACCGCCCGACACCTTCCCCCGTGCTCCCCGGTCTTTCGGTGGGCCCCGGAAGGTTGCATTTACTCCCTGTGTTCGACTGGACTCGGGCTCGCGGCGTCAGGGGCGCAGCATCTCCGCCTTTCATTCATCTCCAACATGGCTCTCAGCAGACTCGTTGGTACCATCCATCCTCGGACTACACTCCCATCCCCACCCCTCCCCCCGCCATCCTTTCACTAGTCACAGAAATATGGGAGAATGGTTTATTCCAGTGCGCAAGACTGTTACGCCTCCTGCGGCCGCTGCCAGTGCAATATCCATTCTCAGCGGGAGACTTTTAACTATTGTATTCATTTACGCCCATTAATATATATTTTTTATTAAGCTCATGCTACTATGTGGTTTGAAGGTAATGTATTGCAGGGAACGTACAGCGGATACTCGCTTTTAAGTGTCTGAGATGAGTTTGATTCAGACCCTTTAAGCGTCACTATTTCACCTGTGTTTGTCCCAGCAGAAATATGTCACAGATGGACTTTGGTCATGGTGGGGATATATATATTTTTATCCGTTCGCCGGCGCATCACAGAACAACTCACACGCGAACGAAAGCCGTCAGAGCTCACATGTGACCTCAGGAAATGTGCACATATCTCGCTCAGTGGATTAATTACTCTCTTCTGCCCTGTCACAGCCGTAGCCTATATTCATTTCAACTGCTACGAAATGCAATCTAGTTATCTGAGGTGGATATCAAATAATGTTGCACAGGAGCTGTTTCCCACTCATTAAGAAAGGTGAATATATAAACGCACCTCTCACACATTCTAACTTAAATAACATAAAGCAGGAAATGACACGTCTGCGCGAGGTGCATGGGCAAGCATGGGTATCATTTTAATAGGACACCAAATGTTAACGCAGGATGGTGTCACTGCTAGTCACGAATTAAAGTTTTTAGTCTTGACTGCTTCTGCATCGTTCGTAAACATATTTAATGCTCACTTGTTCAAGTGGTGAAATGTCAGGCCATCTGAAACGGCCACGTTATCGATTTATTTTGAAGTTGTTATTATTGTTATTTTTATTATTATTATTATTATTATTATTATTATTATTATTATTATGACTACCTTCGTTGTCATCATCATCCTAAACATTATTTATGAGCAACTTTAATACTAAGAAACGAGCACTCAAAGTGCTTCACAGTGAGGAAAAAACAATACATAAAAAATTATGGAAAAAATTCACACACACAAAAAAAAGAGAATTAGAATGAAAACAGATGCCGGGGGTAAAATCAACAATAATAACAAAATGAAAGACACTTTAAACGGGAGCGTTTTCAGCTGAGCGTTAAAATTACAGATGGATGAAAATTCTCTTTTGTGGCAAATTTTCCCATACTAATACTAGTTTTAGCACATACACAGAAAAGGACGCCTCGTCACTTCGATTCATCATTGGAACATATAAGACCTTTGCCTTATCAGATCTCGTTGCTCTGGTTAGCTGAGGATACATGCAAATGCCAGTTAAATTACGTTAAAATCGGTTTTAAAATGAATTCTTGCAGCTGCATTCTGTAAACTACAAGTTGCAACTGTTCTGTTAGCCTAATTTCTCTAGAAGACCCAAGAGCAGAGCATTATTTACTGGCTAATTATTCACAAGGCACATTGGTTTTTGAGAGCTGGCCTGTGGCAAAACGGTTTAAATTTAGAAATGTTCTTAAGATTGAAAATGGCCTCTCATACACCCGGCTTTTCGATTTGTTACATTGCACTTTCTCGTTATAGCTAATAGTAACCTTCTACATTGGGAACACACTGATAAAAGGTCATTTGAGTCCAACAGGAAGTGAATGGTCAAATATTAATTTGCAACAGCAAGTTAGTATTCAGCATAAAAGTCCGAATGTCTGACGACACAAATTTGGAAAATTTAATTGCTGTGGCAGTTTACCGAAAATGACAGTGCACACTTAATCAGTTTAGCTTACCATTTGTACTCGTATGCATTTACAATCTTTGGTTTAGCCAACTTTTTTCAAATACAAAGTACAGAATGTGTTAATAACAGCAATATAGATAGCACACAACATATAATTTCCTTTATTATTATTATTATTATTATTATTATTATTATAGCTAATAATAATAACAACAAGAACAACAGCAACAACATTAGGTCCGTGATACGGTCATCAGCATTCTCATTGCGCATTTGAATAGAGCAGGCACACAGACCTCTTAAATTGAGTTTACATGTTGATTTTATTTCCTACATAGACGCAGAAGGCAGTGTAATATAGTAACAAAGTTACTGTTTGGGTTGTAATTTCAGCTCAGTTTCGTAAAGAGGCGGTGTGACAAGCTTGCGTTGTCGTCAGGCTTTAAAATAACAACTTTTTCTTTCGTCATAGTTTAACATTTCAACAAAAATGTGCCGGTCACGACGAACGAAATCGGTGTGGTTCCATATTGAAAGCACTTAAAAGGAACGAAAAACAGATAGCCTAAGTAGAGCAAAGCTGGAAGAAAAGAAAAATCCGAAAAATAGGCTACCAACTAATTCAAACACTAGGGGACATCCAGTATGGAAAAGCGTTTATATTTCGATTAGATTAACCAGCAGATGTGAATTGGTGTGATGGGTGACACCCTTCCATAGAACGAGTCGCTGGATCAATATCCGCTCGCGCAACACAGGATTCTTTTTTGTGCCGCAGGCCGCCAGGCCACAGCTAGTCGGCAATATGAGTTACCATGGGAACTAGGAAAGAGGGGGTTGGGGAAGGGGGGTCCTTGGGTCTTTTTGCCTGCTAGCCAGAGATATACCGTAATTACACGCCCGCTCCCCCACCCCGCCCTTCTCGGTCTGTAGACACTCTATGTCACCTCGTGCTAACCCCTCCCCGAAGTCTCAGCGGCAGGGGGTGGCAGCACGGTGTACATCTGGCCGACACGACAATGATGCGCTAATGCATATTCAGGAGAGAGTGTGAGAGCGAGCGACACACATCGACGGAAAAACGCCCATTGTTATCGACATTCCCAATTTATTCGGAAGAGCCGTCCTGTCACTCTGAGGAGAATCCGGTGAACGTGATTGAGACATATGGCGGGGCAGCTGCACAGCGCGTGCGGGTGATTGTGTTGTTGTTACCACGACGGAGGATGCGCTTGAAAGAGCCACGCTTGGTTGAAAGGAACAGCGAACAGCCATGATGCCAACCACCCTTGATCTACGTTAAACTACCTGTAAAGTCATACAGACATGCGTAGACTCACACTGCACGAGGACACGAACACACAGACACATAAAGATACAGCATTCAACCTATTATGGGACTGAACTGAAAATGATGTCATTGGTGATTCGGGCAGATTATGTGATTATGGGGCCTGGTTGGCTGCTTGCTTATTGGATTCGGACATGGAGCTCTGGCAATTTGATCATTTAATTACATTTCCCTCCCACAAGCCAACAAGGACGTACTGTGTGTGTGTGTGTATATATATATATATATGTATATATATATATATATACATTATATGCGTATATATATATTGTGTGTGTGTGTTTGTCTATATGTATGCATATATATATATATATATATATATATGTATACATATAGACAAACACACACACACACATATATATATATATACGCATATATATATGTATATATATATGCATATATGCATACACACACACAAACACACATGCAGAATTGTCGCCCTCACTCTCTGTGTCACACACATGGATATAGTTATCCAGGTCAGAGGGTTTTGTTTGTGAAAAAAAGAGTAAATGAGTGAGAGAGAGAGAGAGAGAGGGGGGGGGAGAGGGAAAGGGTGAGCAAGATAAAGGAGGATAGAGCTTATTTCAGTGTGCAAACTGTAAACAAATGGTAGAGTGTGCGTATCTGTGGGTGTGAGTGTGTTTGTATGGGGGAGTGGTGGTTTATAGGCCAGCTGTGCATAGTCTCTTAGTCAGCCACTGACCCAAATCACAGCAAGCCAGGCGAGAGAGAGAGACAGAGAGAGAGAGAGAGAGAGAGAGAGAGAGAGAGAGAGAGATAGACAGAGAGAGAGAGAGACAGAGAGAGCAAGAGACACTCAGGGATGACATTTCGATTAAAAGGAATCTGTAAAATTATTCCACTGTAGCTTGAAGCAAATGCATTTTCATCATTCATTCTGGAGTCATTGTATCTAGCATTTAGATACTCTCTGATGTGACATACAATGTTTTAAAGTTATGTACTTTTTAGAATCAAGACTGAGCACAAAACAGAATGCACTATAATACTACAGTACATACAATTCTATACCTTACTGAATTTCAGAGGCAGCAGATTATCGCCTGCTGGAATTAGTAAAATACATTGTATATATGCATGTGGAATGTACACACGCACACACACACACACACACGCGCTGAGCACAGTGTATGTTTGTGTCGGTCAGTTCTCTCATGTAAAACAGCGTTTTGAACCTCGATATGTCTTAAGCAAGCTACCCAGTGGTGAGTACATGTTGTTTGAAGTACAGTAGACATATGCATGGCCGTAGCAGTTGTCGAAGATCTGCACTGGTACACCTTTATAGAGAGCAGACTGATCGTTGCCACTAGGGCTGTTCAAATTAATTTCCTGTCTTTTGAGGCTTTCAGCAAATGCATATATGTATCTATATATTTGTGTGTAAATATGAATGTATACCTATATATGTCAATATATTCATGGAATGTGTATACAGTGAGCTCCATAATCTTTGGGTAAAATATTTTGTTTCACCATGTAGAAATTACAGCATACATAGCCCCCCCCCCATTTCTGGGTGCCATAATGTTTGGGACAAATAGCTTCATGGGTGTTTCTGATAAATCAGGTGTGTTAAAGTGTCTTCAGTGCAAGTATAAGAGAGATTTCATTATCAAAAAAACAAAAATCTATTAAAATACCCTTTAACAAAAGCTGAGAATCTGTACTTGTGCATTTTTTGATTGCAAATCAAAAATGATAGAGT
This sequence comes from Anguilla rostrata, assembly GCF_018555375.3. NCBI lineage: Eukaryota > Metazoa > Chordata > Actinopteri > Anguilliformes > Anguillidae > Anguilla > Anguilla rostrata. The sequence continues at coordinate 37,214,119 of NC_057943.1, read as the reverse complement.
AAATCATGGTTTTTATGCTTCCCTTGCAGTCAGTATCTAATTTCGGCCTTGGATTAAATTGGAGAATTTAAAGTAATTCAGTAGCTACAATTAAGCAGTTCAGTGTGGGGGCAGTCAGAAAGCCAGGAGACATGGAAGTCCACTGGGATTCCAGTTTGAAATCCCTGATTTGGAGGATCTCTGGCAGAACATGAAAGGGGGATCAGTCACAAAAAAGTAGCCTAAGCTTATATGTCTTAAAATTTTGTGTTGTATTTCGGCAGAAACCTACCTCATTGGGTACAAAATCAAATGCAATAAAAATAGGATAAAATTGTATGGGTTGGTACTGCTGAAACAGAGGACAGCTTTGCAGGGGTGACACCAGGGATTTTGGGCCCCATGAAAAGATCTCACATTGCCCCCCCCCCCAGAAAATCTGATGTTCTGATATTTTATGAGGGCCCCTGGAATTGTCCCAAACCCACCCCCCAAGACCCTCTGCCATTTTGAAAGTTTTAACTTTTTCCGATTATAATGCTCAATTTTCCAGGTAGGTTATGAACATTGCTTAACTTGTATTACAATAATTATCTACATAGCCAGCATAGTTAAAAGCTAGGTAGCTAATGGGCGTTTTGGTGAAAAAACTGAAATATCAGTATCTCAGTTTGTCTGGTTAGGTTCACTGGTTTTAACTACCATATTCCAAATATCCAATGGAGAACTGGAGGCAGACTTCTCGTAATTACGTATATGGTTGGCACGGAGATACCTAACAATGGTTTCAGCTTGTTTTCTGCCAGAAATTCCGGTAATGTTGACAAAATGGGAAAATGTTAGTTTTTAGGGGCCTTTAAATGAAACACTGAAAGAAAGATACACATGAAAAAATGGACCGTGGGACACCCATCTGGCACTTGCAAAGCACACGAATGTATCTGCAAAGCTACAATGTAATTATCTTGCAAGGAAGCCGTCAGCGTAATCATAACCATAAACATAAACATAACCCTAGATAATCCGGGCAGATAACAGCAGCAAGGCAGGTTTCACATGTACCGCTAACAAGAGGGATTAATTCCACACTACAACCCTGGACAAGTCCTTCCACCGTCCATCTCCTGTCTGCCTGCACAGTCCATCTCCTGTCTGCCTTCCACAGTCCATCTTCTGTCTGCCATGCACAGTCCATCTCCAGTTTTTCCTCCACAGTCCATTTCCTGTCTGCACCTCCACAGTCCATCTCCAGTCTGCCATGCACAGTCCATCTCCTGTCTGCCTGCATAGTCCATCTCCTGTCTGCCTGCACAGTCCATCTCCTGTCTGCCTTCCACAGTCCATCTCCTGTCTGTCCTGCACAGTCCATCTCCTGTCTGCCCTGCACAGTCCATCTCCTGTCTGCCTGCCAGAGTCCATCTCCTGTCTGCCTTCCACAGTCCATCTCCTGTCTGCCCTGCACAGTCCATCTCCTGTCTGCCTGCACAGTCCATCTCCTGTCTGCCTTCCACAGTCCATCTCCTGTCTGCCTGCACAGTCCATCTCCTGTCTGCCTTCCATAGTCCATCTCCAGTCTGCCCTGCACAGTCCATCTCCTGTCTGCCTTCCACAGTCCATCTCATGTCTGCCATGCACAGTCCATCTCCAGTTTCTCCTCCACAGTCCATCTCCTGTCTGCACCTCACATCATCGCTGTCTGTCTGACAGCCATCTCACTGTCTGCCCACACAGTCCATTCATGTCCACCTACATCACCCTGTCGTCCTGCACAGTCCATCTCCTGTCTGCCTGCACAGTCCATCTCCAGTTTCTCCTCCACAGTCCATCTCCTGTCTGCACCTCCACAGTCCATCTCCTGTCTGCACCTGCACAGTCCATCTCCTGTCTGCCTGCACAGTCCATCTCCTGTCTGCCTTCCACAGTCCATCTCCTATCTGCACCTCCACAGTCCATCTCCTGTCTGTCCTGCACAGTCCATCTCCTGCCTGCCTGCACAGTCCATCTCCAGTCTGCCCTGCACAGTCCATCTCCAGTCTGCCCTGCACAGTCCATCTCCTGTCTGGCCTGCACAGTCCATCTCTTGCCTGCCTGCACAGTCCATCTCCTGTCTGCCCTGCACAGTCCATCTCCTGTCTGCCCTCCAGAGTCCATCTCCTGTCTGCCTTCCACAGTCCATCTCCTGTCTGCCCTGCACAGTCCATCTCCAGTCTGCCCTCCACAGTCCATCTCCAGTCTGCCTGCACAGTCCATCTCCTGTCTGGCCACACCCGCTCACCCTGTCATGTGCTTCCCTGCAGCCAAACATTTACCACCCCGCCAAGCTAGCTTGTCAAAGGGCGGTCCCTGCGGAGAAACGTGGTCAATATTTTCATATATTAACATACAAAGAGCACCGGGATGGCTAGCAAACACCTCACCATTCCTCTTACAGCAGAAGCAAAGCAATCTAACCGCGCAAGGTTAGTTTTGACATTTTAATCTCATGATTTCATCTGAGATAAACTAGCAGTATTGCTGATGTTTTGAGGAGACAGAAAGAATTCATCTTTCTGACAGGTTAGCTTAGGCCTGCGTTCAACCAAAATTTGCCCTTCGATTTAAAAATAGTTGGAGTTTTTTTCTTCTTTTATACGCACTGGTGATTACTGAACTGTGAAAAAACACAACCTTAAAGCAGGGCTTTGCCATACTTGAACACTTCACCTTTTACAACCTCAAACAATTATGTACTTTACATCCACACCAACTGAAAGTATACTTCCTTATTAAACTAGTGGATTTACTCATGCATAAGGAAATATGTCTATTATTTAGACTCTTACCAATAGCTTGACACAACTTACAGATGTAATATCTGTACATATATAGTATGTGAGTTTGAAACGAACAGCCATTTAATCGGTAGAGATATTTACCAGCTGGCGAAAGCTTTGTATAAACGTCTTGTCAGTTTTAAAGCTAAAAATGGCCAATGCCATTTTGGCACACTGTATCGGGAAAGAGGACAAGCCAGACACAGGAAATACTGAAACTACTAAAAAAAACAAAAAAAAAAAAAAACAATAAAAATGGGGTTATATTGCTATTGAGGTGTAGTGAATGAAATTGGGTTATATTGCTATGGAGGTGTAGTGAATGAAATTGGGTTATATTGCTATGGAGGTGAGTAGTACTCCAAGGTCAGTAGGTTCTTTAATATTGTTTGTATGTGTCATCTAGGTATTCCAGAGTGCATGTATACCATTTGAGTGTGTTTTTACACATTTAGTATTTCGCAGGAACCACACCAGAATGGCTGCAGGGAGAAAGAGGAAAGAGGGGGTGAGAATGGGGGGGGGATATGGGAGAAAAGGCCAACAGCTGTTGCATTTAGAGTCGGTTTGATTAAACCCCTGCACCCCCCCCACCTCCCATTTAAATTCAGTGAACCAACATGCAATTGAGATAAAACAAGAAATATACGCCATATATTATACATGATACACTGTAAACTTGTAGTTGCATTGTGTTGTGTGTGTGCATATATATGTATGTATGCATGTATGTATGTTGTATTATGTAAATAGTCTTAAAAGATTTATTGCTGCATTGTTTTAGGTAAATTCAATTAATTACACGTGAACACGCACGCACGCACGCACGCACACACACACACACACACACACCTGCCACTCTCAGTTCCCAGCCCCAAACTCTCACGCTGTCATTCGTAGTCATGAGAATCCAACCAGAACCTAAAGCTCATTAAAATGCATCAATATCAGTAACCTACACCTCCGCCACCCCCCTGCATCATCCATACGGCATCACTGAACTCTCAGGGGTATCCCTGACCTCATTCACTCTGCCCCCCCGCAGCCTACTGAAAGCTGAGGCTGTAGATCTGCTCACAGAAATGACACCACGCATTCCTCCTCCTCATTCCCTCCTTCCATCCCTCCTTTTTTTTTTTTTTTTACTTAATTCTGCACTTTCTTTTGTCTCCATTGGTTGCTCGTTCCTGTCTTCCTCTCTCTCTCTATTGTGTCTGCTCGGCACTGGTTCCAGGGAGATGATTGACAGGGCCGGCAGGGGCTCTGCCACAGGACAGGAAGTGGGTGGTTACCCTGGATTCTGTCAGCTGACAGTTACGATTTTCACAACATGACGCAAGGCCTCCACCTTGTGGAGGATACAAGGAGTTTCACTAAACGGTCTTGGCCAGTTTCAGACTACAGGTTTGCATTGGTTGGACAAAATCATGGAAAAGGACTTAAACATTGAAGTAACTAAATCATAATCGCAAAGACAGCTACACAAGTGAGTCATATTAAGTTGAATGCCAGCAGTATGTGTCAGTCATAAAAGAGGTTTGACCATCAGCACTTGTGAGTCACCAAAGCAGTGAGCAACTCACAGAAATTTTCAAAGAGGACAAATAGTCAGCGCCTGATTTGCTGGTGCACGGTCACAGAAACAGCAAAATGATTTCACGTTTCAGAGGAACAGTACCTTAAAATTATGACAAATGGCAAACATGAGCAAACTGCGAAACTGCGAAAATGGGAAAGAGCAGTCGCGAGTGTCTGAGCTCCTCGACTGCAAACAGACTAAAACTATGGCCTCAAGCATTTCCAGAGAACTGAACACATTTGTAACCCGGTTACAACAAAAAAAAAACTGTAGATTCATGAGCTTCACAAAGCAGGTGTTCACGACATGGCCGCCATTCAGAAACCAAGGGTTACGCACAGACGCATAACCTGGCGTGAGACGCACAAAACCAGGGCCCCTGAGCCATGTGATCTGATGAGTTGTCCTGTACTCTTTTCTCCTACCTCTGAATAGGTTCTAGGCTTAGAGAAAGCCAAAGGAAGCCTTCAACTCACAATGCCTGTTGCCAGCTGTTAGACAAGATGGTGGCTCTATAAGGCTAAAGGAAGCCATCTCACAGGGGTTATTGGGTCTTATGATAGCACTGCATGGTCGTACAACAGCCAAGGAATATGAAGCCATTTTGCAGGACCCTGAAGTGCTAACACTGCACCCTCATGATATCACCATATTCCAAGTTGATGAGCTGCCATCACACACAAGAGTGGTTTCATGAACACCGGGATTAAATCCAATGCCCTCCATGGACTCAGAGGCCTAAAGACCATTGAAGAGGAAGGGCTTGGAGCCCAGAGTGGTAATATCCATTACTTGGTCCATTACGCCCGTGGTTCTTCAAGGCCCCAATATTCCTTCAAGGTTCTGTAACTGTTTATTTGCACCTTTTAGACACAGTACCTGTGCTCAGACCCAGTGTAGTTTTAAGTAAAGCTACATAGTCACAGGATCAGCAAGCTTTTCTGAAATCCACCTGGGTTTCCATACATTTCACTCGAACCTCTATCCTATCCTATCCTATTAAACAAGACATCAGCTACAAAATGACACCGTTTCAGAAATGCCATGCCAACATTACAACATGAGTTCGCCCAACGCTGAATTTGAAGCAGTTTAGATTCAATACCTTTATATATGCAGTATGGTGCCCAAAGATAATGAATTGTGGCAATGGTGTAAATGATGTGTGTTGGGTATGGGCGTATGCACACATTGTAGCAGTGCAGTGCAGTGTAACAGTAAAAGAAACTGGGTGAGTAACCCACAGTTTGCAGGTTTAATTCCCAAGTAGGCCACTATTATTTTACCCTAGAGCAAGGTACTTAACCTGAATTGCTTTAATCTACATCCAGATGTATAAAGGGATACCGCGTAAAAGCGTAAGTGGGTAAGAGCGTCTGCCTAAAGCACATCACCATCACACAGGTGCACACATAAAGAGGGGATGAGACTTACACGAGAGAAAAGAGGAACCGCCATCTTCGACAGAATAATTTTTATCTTTATTTCACTTCATTTTTCCCTCACAAGAATTCCATAGAAGAAGAATACAACAGAAGTCTGGATAATTTTGGTGAATTAGTTTCTATGCATGGTCATAATCATCATCATTATCATTAAAGCTAAGAATATATCATACACAAGATACACAGCACACTGCCCAAGGGCTTGGAGAGTATCACAAGACATACCATAACATACCGTACACCACTAACAAGAACGTATCTGAACGGCATATTCTGAAGAGGACCAGGGAGGAGACAGAGAGAGAGGGGAGGGTGCACATAGTCAGTCTGATTCTCTCAAAATATAAAACCTAGACTTGAAATAAACCGAGCTCAGCATTTCAGTAAAAAAATGATTATACAATAAAGATTTTTTTTTTCAAATCCCTCTGAATCCACCGAATTGATTAATTTTGCCCCATCATGCATTGGGACACCACTGGTCCTCGTATACATCCAAACAAAAGAGAGTGGCATTGTGGGATATCACCTTCTAGGAAGAGATTGTTTCTGCTGCAGAGGTAAGGCTGGGAGTGTTACATAGCGCTACTGTACCTTAATCGGTGCTGCTGATTGGTCTAGCCACTGGTAAGTGATCATGGCACTGAAATGAACCAGTCCCATCGTGCAGTCAGTAATTACACAAGAAACCCAGCCATGCCACGCTGAGCTCCAACGGTCTTAAATGTGCTGGTCAAAATGGACGCCCGGGTGACATGACGTGTTTCAGCGCAAGAGAAGCCCCTGTCCAGTTATCAGACAGACTGAATCAAGGACCGGCTACAGACTGGCCATACACGCAGGCTACAGACCGTAGCGCTGGATTGTAATCAGAAATGAACTGCACGCCATGAAGCCCGCATACAGTATCCATTACACCTGCGAGCGTGGCATGGTGCTGGCCATGATTTATTCATGAGCCTAGTACGTCTCGTGAAATCTCATAACACCGTCATAATTTCCGCAGCAACAATTTAAAAAGTTTGTTTTGTAAAACTTGCAGAATCGACTATGACGGTGTTAGGAAATATGCGTAAGCTGTACAAATGACAAGCCGTGACAGGTATCGGGTCATGGTTATGACAAAGTCGCGTAAGTTTTACGACATACGGTCAAAATAAATTGTTGCCAAGTTTTCCTAGTGTATTTTCCTTCAGGGTTTTCAAGCCTTGCAAAACTAGGATCGCCATGACCTCAATATGACCCCAACTACAGAAACATGGAATAGGGTCTTTATATACTGCAATAACAGGCCCATTCTTACAATCAAAGTACTTCATATTAAATCTAACTACCTTAATTACTACATAAGCTTCCATAGCTTTTACATACAATGTATGTATTACATGAATTAAACATGCATAACCACTGACAGCCTTGTTCAAAGAAACAGTACAGCTGCTGATACACAAACTAATGAAATGACTAAATCAGTGATCGAACTGAAGCGTAAATAATTGAAATATTAAGTAGCAGGATTAAAAGGCTACGTTGCTCAGCGATGTTGGAGCTTCAAGTGTATTAGTTTTAGCCGTTCACCGCTCTGCGTAACATTCCGACGCTCCCGCTCACCTCCGCACCCCTGCTCCGCAATTTCTGACTCCTGCTCGGCCTTCTAGCTCTGCTGTGTGCGTACTCTCGTCGCCGCCCTGCTGTGTCTGTGTCCTGCGTTTCAGTACCTTCTCTCCGACCGCTGCGTGACCCTGACCCGTTTCTCTGAGCTGCTCACGCGGTCCGTTTCTCTGCGCTGTGTTCCTGCTCTGTCTCTCTGCACTGTGTTCCTGCTCTGTTTCTCTGCACTGTGTTCCTGCTCTGTCTCTCTGCACTGTGTTCCTGCTCTGTTTGTCTGCACTGTTTTCCTGCTCTGTTTCTCTGCGCTGTGTTCCTGCTGTTTCTCTGCACTGTGTTCCTGCTCTGTTTCTCTGCACTGTGTTCCTGCTCTGTTTCTCTGCACTGTGTCCCTGCTCTGTTTCTCTGCACTGTGTGCCTGCTCTGTTTCTCTGCTCTGGATTCCTGCTCTGTTTCTCTGCACTGTTTCTCTGCTCTGGATTCCTGCTCTGTTTCTCTGCACTGTGTTCCTGCTCTGTTTCTCTGCGCTGTGTTCCTGCTCTGTTTCTCTGTGCTGTGTTCCTGCTCTGTTTCTCTGCACTGTGTTCCTGCTCTGTATCTCTGCACTGTGTTCCTGCTCTGTCTCTCTGCACTGTGTTCCTGCTCTGTTTGTCTGCACTGTGTTCCTGCTCTGTTTCTCTGCGCTGTGTTCCTGCTGTTTCTCTGCACTGTGTTCCTGCTCTGTTTCTCTGCACTGTGTTCCTGCTCTGTTTCTCTGCACTGTGTTCCTGCTCTGTTTCTCTGCACTGTGTTCCTGCTCTGTTTCTCTGCACTGTGTTCCTGCTCTGTTTCTCTGCACTGTGTTCCTGCTTTTGTTCTCTGCACTGTGTTTCCTGCTCTGTTTCTCTGTGCTGTGTTCCGTGTTCTCGCTGTGTCTCTTTCTTGCAGGTCTGTGTTTCCTGCTGTGTCCTCTCTGTTTCTCTGCACTGTGTTCCTGCTCTGTTTCTCTGCACTGTGTTCCTGCTCTGTTTCTCTGCACTGTGTTCCTGCTCTGTTTCTCTGTGCTGTGTTCCTGCTCTGTTTCTCTGCACTGTGTTCCTGCTCTGTTTCTCTGCACTGTGTTCCTGCTCTGTTTCTCTGCACTGTGTTCCTGCTCTGTTTCTCTGTGCTGTGTTCCTGCTCTGTTTCTCTGCACTGTGTTCCTGCTCTGTCTCTCTGCTCTGTGTTCCTGCTCTGTCTCTCTGCTCTGGATTCCTGCTCTGTTTCAAGGGGCTGCTCCACTCCACTCTCAGAGTACGGATTACTAGATCTAATTTCATGCGCGTGCTCAGAGCGAAGAGCATTACATGCAAATTAATCTGACAGCGAGGTCACTTGTTAATCACGGTTAAAGCCAGTTATATCTTTAACGTTAGGCATACAAATCAGCTGAGAACATGTTCTGTCATGTTCTAACATTTTAGTAGCATGTATTTTTGCAGATGTACTAAAGGTGTTCTACAGGTTAAGAGGCTTTGTTATGCTGGTGACTAAATTGTTCAAACACTGAGTATTTGCTAAATTTGATAAAATGTATATGTATTGGCGTGTGTGTGTGTGTGTGGCGCGTACAAGAGTAACCGATTAAACAAAGTGGGTGTCTAAACACCATTGAGATAAGGGTGACATCCTCTGGTGCCCACACAAAAAATAATGAACAACAAAAAACAATATATGAAACTTTAAAAGTGTTTTTATCCTTTTTTGAATTTCACCATTGAAGAAAAAATTTGCACATAAACACTAGAGGAGCACAGCAGCAGTCGTGGAACACCGCAGTAAGAATAAATATCAGTGTTCGTCATGCTAATTACGGATATCACCATCGCACGTGCCTGTGATCTTACATGGCAGACATCAGTAGCTTCCTGCACAGACAGCTCACCTTGATAAGATAATTATATGACACAAAACACGGTTTGTTAGCATGATGCAAACAACAGGCAGAAACAAATAAGCATAAACAAGTGCATTCTAATAAGTAAATAAGTTCATTGTCTTATGTACTTGGTAGCCTTAGTAACTCTACCCTTACCACCCCATACCCTCTGCATTAGAAAAATGTCAAATCTAATTCTAAATAAAATCCAGAACACCAGAATTGTACAAGAGCTTTCGATAATTTAAAATGAACATATGCCTTGAATAACAATAAATAATAAAAAAACAAAAAGTTAAGTAGCAAAATGAAATAAAACAACATAATTTAACTGCAGGAAGAGCTGACTGCTGAAAATAACTGCATTTTGGCTGAATCATTACTGGAATCACTAAGCTCCTAACCAGAACTGAAATACAGTAGAATAATGCCCTACATAACAATACTAGTATATATATATTTATAAGATTTGTTATATTGATATTTATACAGCACAGACAAATACATTCTCTCAAGTTTATTATTACTATTATCAATTTTATTCATTTAAAATCTCTATTTTTTTTGTCTTTTTGGTACTGTGTTCAAGTTATTCTTTGTGTGATCAATCTTTTGTTTTGCTTTTTTTCTTTTGGATACACCACAATAATAAACAGCACATTGAATATCCCTATCCCTGGAGTCTTTATCTAAGCCCCGCCCTACCCTCCCTCCCTCTTGTTATTGGCAGACAGACACACAGACAGACGTACGGGGAGAAGTGTGGAATTATGGGAAGGCCTCAGGCACGGCTCTGCCCAGTTCCACTGCCGTTCTCCTCCTGTTGAGAAAGACAAGCAGAGTTTCTGCAATGATGAGAGAACAAAGCTTTGGCTTTTTACAGGGCAATGCACATGCTAACTGCATTGCCATTCAGAATGGATGAATATTAACATACAACGGGTATATTTAGCAAATAAATGTGATCATTTCAATTCTTATTTTGAAAATATATTTTACATCCAGAGAATGTACTAACTTAAACACAAGATTAAAACATAAAATACCCAGAAACTTTGAGGAAACCTATATATTATTTAGCTTTAATGTTTTAAGTGCCGAGTGCAGTGCTTTGTTGGGTTGGTGGGAGCAATCTGCTGTGTTGGTCAGTGATATGCTGGCCAGGGGTAATGGTCAGTGCTCTACTGGGTCAGTGGAAATGGGCTACTGTGTTGATTAGTGGTAATGGTCAGTGCTGTGTTGGGTCAGTGGTAATAGTCAGTGCTATGTAGAGTCAGTGGTAAGCGTCACTGAGGTGTTGGGTCACTGGGAATGGCCAGTGCTGTGTCAGGTCAGTAGTAATTGTCAGTGCTGTGTTGGGTCAGGGCTGTGTTGGGTCAATGGTAATGGTCAGTCCTGTGTTGGGTCAGTAGTAATGGTCAGTGCTGTAATTGTTCTGGCAGTTACTCACCAGGGCTGGCTGTCTGGCTCACATCTGGTTTGAGAAGGAGGTTGGCGCCCCCTGCTGGACATATCCTCCTTGTCCGAATTCCCCACCCTGATTGTACCCGCCCCCCTGCTGGCTGTAGTCTGGCTGGTAGCCCCCCTGGGAGCTGGCGTAGGGGTCCTCCTGGACATACCCCCCCGGCTGGCCGAAGGACTCGGGGGCAGGCTGCTTCTCCTGGGCAGGGGGGGCGCGCATGAAGGGAGCGACGATGCCCGTCTCTTTGAACACGAACCACAGGTTTCCCCCCCACAGGATCAGATTCAGGTAACCAAACACCTACGGACAAGGTCAAAAGGTCAAAGGCAAGGAGATTAGATTAGAGCTCATTCATTTACAAATGGAAAAACAGACATGATGTTAGACGTGGCTTCTGCTATAAGGATCAGGGACCTTTCACAGTGAACAGAAGACTTTTGGGGTTCACTGCAGATGTGACACCTCCGATCCAGTGTGTATGTGAGACCCACGATCCAGCGTAGATGTGACACACACGATCCAGTGTGGATGTGACACCCAGGATCCAGCGTGGATGTGACACCCAGGATCCAGCGTAGATGTGAGACCCACGATCCAGCGTAGATGTGACACACACGATCCAGTGTGGATGTGACACACATGCCACACTACGGACTCAAGCTTTGCAATAAACAGCGAGCAGCACGTCTACGGCCGCTCAATTTTCGAACCGCGTTACCGAAAACGCGAGCACGACGGGCCGTCTCGCGGCGGGGGGGGGGCGGGGGACTCACCGCGGAGGTGTTGAGGCCGGACATGACGGGGTCGTGGACCTCGCGGCACTGGTTCTCCACCTTGCCGCAGGCAGGGATGAGGGTGACCACGCGCTCGGGGTCGGTGGCCGTCTTCACGTCCGACAGGCCCTTGGCCCAGGCGGCCGAGCTCACCAGCCACATGAAGGTGAAGAAGCAGGTCACCCCGAAATCCTGCCGGGACAGACGGGGGGGGCGGGGCCGCCGGCCCAGAGAGAGGAGCGTTAGAGACGACCGGACGTCACCCCCGTCGACCCAGCGTCAGGAAGGGGCGGGGACGAACAGAGCACCCAAACCCAAACGCGACGGGGATTTCACTCACGATCAGGGGCGCCTTGTTGTTCTCGCGGTATTTCTCGAAAGCGAAGACGTAGAAGGCCAGCGCCGCCATGGAGTAGAGGAAGGAGAAGACGCCGATGGTGACGAAGAACTCTGCCGAGGAGGAGTAGTCCCCCACCAGGAACTGCCGCTCCTGCCCCCCCGTACAGGTGGGGGCGTCAAAATACACCTGGTGCAGCCTGCAAAACGCACACAGACAGACAGACAGACAGACAGAGGTTACAATGGATTACAATGGCACCACTGACCTAAACACACCAAAGCACAGACCTGAACACGCACACACCGCTGACCTGAACACAGAAACATAAACAGCACCCCCGTGAACACAGAAACACCGCTGACCTGAACACAGAAACACAAACAGCACCCCCCTGAACACAGAAACACTACTGACCTGAACAAAGACACACAAACAGCACTCACCTGAACGCGCACACAACTGACCTGGACAAACACCGCAGACCTGAAGACAGAAACACTACTGACTTGAACACTCACCGGAAGGGGTACTGAAATTCCACCTCGATGTTCAGGTTGCTGTCGCTCCTGTTCTTACACTCCACGCTCATCTTAAACATCCCAGAGTAGCTGCCGCACGTGGCAAAGGCAAAGATAGCAAAGATCTGAGAGAGACGGAGAGAGATACTCGTTATTTACTGATACCGCCGCATTTTTATTCACACTGTAGCAACGTCTACCGCCACTGCACACACACTCACACGCACACACACACACACACTCACACAATCATTCTGCACCCAATGAATTGGCATGAACAATCGCCATCATTCCACAGATGGAGATATAGTTGTGGGTCAGTCTGTGTGTGTGTGTGTGTGTGTGTGAATGCGTTCGTGTGCGCGCGTGTGTGTATGTGTGTGTAAGTGCGCGTGTGTGTGTATGTGTGTAAGTGTGCGTGTGTGTGTGTGTGTGTGAATGCGTTCGTGTGCGTGTGTGTGAATGCGTTTGTGTGCGTGTGTGTGTGTGTGTAAGTGCGCGTGTGTGCACATGTTTATTTTGTTATAAAATGTTTTAAAATACCCAGAGGATTGGCGTTCTTAGAGCACAAACATCAGATAGAGAAGACTATCGGAGAACAGAGTGAAGAACGAGCTCACATAAAGTACATTTATTTAGCACAGTTTAGTCAGAGAATCAGAAGTGTGATTTCATGACATGAATTATAAAGACTAATAACCCATTTTATTAGATAATTGCTGAATAAATTCATATTTGGAACCTTTCATGCCCAAAATGAATTAATCAACAAGGTAGATCTATCAGCTTAGAAGCTACTCAGAAACACATTATTTTGCATCAGCTGTATTCATCAACATTTTCAGTCTTTACGATGTCAATGATAAAGTAAAATTTGACACACATTAAAAATATAAAGTAGCTAGAGCTTAACTGTCTTTAAATCACGGTCAAGTGAAGTTAGGTCACATAGTAGAGGCAGAAACTCTGGGGATTTTCAAGACCAGGCTTGATATGGTGTTACATACCCTGTAGTCTATAGGCAATCAGAGCAATAATAAAAATGGTGAGCTTTGTTGGGCTGAATGGCCTGTTCTCGTCATTATGTTATGTTATGCTGCTGTGTTATGTTATGCTGTGTTATGTTAAAAGCATAATTTACATATCTACCTTGGGCAGTGGCTTATGCCTTTGAAAGAGCCAATAAAAGGTGAAGTCCACAAAGCATTATCAGAGTTCACAGTCAAGGGTTGACATGTTTTTAATCAATAATATTATAACATATTTTACAGGTTATATAAACAGAGGTATTCTGTCCTGTTTAACATCGTTTGCTATTTTCCATCCATACTGGCAGAGTAACTGTACAAGTCCTGGGCAGATACAGCACAGGCTGAGGCCTCTCCTGAACTCTGACAGGCCTCGAGCGAAAAGCAGAGCAGGAGCATGGAGCTCGATGGTGGAAAAGTAAGCTTGCTGCAGTTTCTCTGGGAGGGTACAAGGGATCGCTGTAAGTAATGCTATTTCAGTACGGTGTTGTGGGCGGCAGTGTAGCACTGTGAGTAAGGAACTGGGCTTGTAACCGAAAGGTCACAGGTTCGATTCCTGGGTAGGACACTGCTGTTGTACCCTTGAGCAAGGTACTTAACCTGAATTGCTTCAGTGCATATCCAGCTGTATAAATGGATGCAATGTAAATGCTGTGTAAAAGTTGTGTAAGTCACTCTGGATAAGAGCGTCTGCTAAATGCCTGTAATGTAATGTAATGTAATGGTCAGCAAGCCTAGTCTTTCTGCAGGAACTCGATCAGTAAGACCCTTACAACCAGATCCAGCGTGAAGTATTTTCCTGACTGGATTACCTCTTTATTGCAAGACATGGGTGGACTTTTCCCATTCATGTCATTTCCGGAAGTATTTTTGCAGCCTGTGGCCGTAGGCAGCAACTTAACCTGAACCTTGTATGTACCCAAACTGAACAGTTAGTCAGAAGTCCCGAATCTTCTCAGCAGTGATTTGGAGGAAACAGCCGCCAAACTGTTCGAGTAACAGTTTGGAGCGGGAGCAGGGGATTGGTTAATTTCTCCCGTGAGGCGCACGTTGCGCTAACAGGAGCCCACGCGTTTCCCGAAGTCTGGACTTTCCCAGCATTCCTTGCAAAGGATTGCGTTCCTGACCTCCGATGCACGCCTTTCTTTTCCGCATTGGCAATAAAGTCGGCCACGCCGTTCTGTGCAACGTTCTGTTCAGCAGGGGCCGAACCCCAGCATTCCCAACCTAACGCACACACAGCTTTGGTATCACAATGGCGATGGACTGTGTGGGAGCTCGAGGCAGTCAGCTGCCCGTGCACTGTGAGTCGTGGGCTGTCCAGTCACATGCTCACTCATGCAGCATCTACTAGGAAGGACGTGCTGTGGAAGACCACTGCCAGCAATACTTAGCCCCTGAGAGTAGCCTACTTAACACCATGGACAATAAGGAAAAGTAGCTGGTGTAGCATAGCACCAGGGTGCCCTGCACAAAAACAGTTAGCCTTCGAGGGGGGGAGCCAGCTTTATATGGCAAACTACATGCACATGTTAATAGAGCATTTTTATCAAACACTCACTATACTATTTACAGAGCTAAACAGTATCAGTAGCAGAAAAATAGTATGTTTTCCCAAACATAAATACAATTATTTGCAATACCACAACAACCCACGACTTTCTTTAAAACCACATGCATTATGGGTAGCTGCACACCAATCTGGCTCTCTCACAGAACATTTGCCTCCAGTACTCCACTTCTCCACTGAAGGACTGTTAATTCTTAGCAACATGCAGTCAAATATGTCCCAAGCAGCCTGTTTCACAAGTCTGTCTTTATCTAATGATAAAGAACTACAGAAATGAACACGAGCTGGCATTTCAAATTACAGTTCTCAATATAAACTGCACAAATCACACATAGCTTCATGTGTTCATTGCTGAAAGGTAATTACGTTTACATTTATTCCATTCCTTATGGACACATCTCATCCAACAGCTTTTAAGCTAGTCATACCAAACGTATCTATCCTAAACTTCCTTACACCTCTTTGCTTGCATTTTTCAAAACGATATTATTTATACTTTTTAACCGAGCTTATTAAGATTTGTAAAATGGTTACCATTTATTCAACATACTTCAGAATTCCAAAATTGGATTTTAAACAAACAAGTTACCATGGTAGCCCAAAGAATTCCAGTGGTGCTGTATGCTAATGCTCATAGTAGCTAAAGCTGGTTAACTACATTTCAGATATATACATAAGTCTATACTTCTGAGTAAGTAACACATTATTGACCCGTTGGGGTAGTTTGTCCTCTGAGTTTGACCCAACCGGAACAATGGGCAGCCACAGCGCAGTGCCTGGGGACGAACTCCACTTCTGAGGCCAATGCCGTGGTCAAGGGCAGTGGCAGGCGTATACCTAACCTGACAAGCATGTAGCCGA
The DNA here is from genome assembly GCF_018555375.3 of Anguilla rostrata. Classification (NCBI taxonomy): domain Eukaryota; kingdom Metazoa; phylum Chordata; class Actinopteri; order Anguilliformes; family Anguillidae; genus Anguilla; species Anguilla rostrata. The sequence continues at coordinate 37,198,246 of NC_057943.1, read as the reverse complement.
CTGGCAGAGCATAATAACATATATAAGCATCAACTGACCAACTGCTTGCCATACACTCGCTAGTGTAGCTAATTAAGCATGAGCCTCCTTAGCAGACTATTGTAATTAGTAAGCTATTTTAACAGGTTGCTTGTTACATAATTTGCAATTAAGCTAGCTAGCTAATCAGACCAGTTTTTGGTAAGGTACCCACCTTCTAAGTAAACTCTGCATTGTCCACCCACTCTGCCGCCCATGGTAATTCTCCACAAAGTTTCTTGAAATGAGTGCCATTGAAATCAGCTGATCGCTAGCTAAAATGTAAAAGCCTTCTTGAAGAACTGTCAACCTGGAGCAAAGCGAATTCTCACAGGAAACTTGTGAATAGCTAGCTGCACACATTCTCCAGCAGTCTGCATTCTCACACTCATCTGCAACGGTGGCAACAAAGAAGACACCGCCCAAAAACCCACCGAAGAATACACAGAGCAGTGGGCTTTCACGAATATTCATCCAGATCTCTGAGTTTTACGCACACTGCACACACTGCGGATCTGACGTCGGTGTGCAGCACAGCGTGTTAAGCCACATACATGAGCACGATAACGCATCGAAAGCATGACAGAAACGTCAGGGTAGTTTGAGAGAACAGACCCGTTGGCTGTTTTTAGTCCAACGAAAAGTTAAGACGATTGCATTTTTCCCCAGTTATAGGAAAACAACTCGCCAACTGGCTTGGCGGCTCACATTGGTTGCCTCATGGAAGCAGTCATTTCGGACCATAAAAAGGAGAAACCTAGAAACATTAGCAACAACCTCCGCAGACCCAACAACCAGGGAAAACACCAACCTTCAGATGCACAGGACTCAAGAGCCTGTGACTGACCGCACTGTGAACCAATCACGGTGGACCAATTCACTCATTTCAATTAAATCTACGATGCTGGCTTTTCAGTGGCTTAGATTGAAAAATTTCTTCATTTAATGAAAATTATGAAAAGTCTGCATATTTTTCTAAACCAAAATGTGGTTCTGTGCATCTGCCATATTGCACATATATGCGAGATGCTGTTTGGAAAAACTTTGCAGCTGTAACCCTGGAAAAATTAAACCCTCCCACCCCCAGGCAGGACTTCTAAAAAATTACTTAACCAGGTAGGTGAACCGAGAACTCAGTTCTCCTTCTTTCCCATGAGGACCTGGGGAGTCAACGTGGGTAGCAATGAAAGGGATTGTATAGCCAATCAGATTTAGGGGTGAATTGTGGCTAGCTGCAGAGCTAGTTTTGTGTGAATTTGATCAGGATGCTTATTCAGAATGAGCCATGGAATCTTTATGAGTCAGGACTGCAGTTCAACATCGCCCCCCCAAGGGAAGGCACCTCCTACAGGACAGTGTCCCCATCACAGCGCTGTGACATTGTGTTTGCTACTTAGCCCGCCAGGACCTGCTCTGGCAGCAACTTAGTTTCCACAGATCTCCCGTTCATGTTCTAACCAAAGCCACACCCACTTAGCATCACCACTTCAACATGAGAAGGCCTGGTGGTAGGGCTGCCAGTTACTGCATGCAGCTCTAAAAATATCCACGGCACTAAAAACATAAAGCTATGCCCAAGCCATGTCTCAATGCAATATTTCATGTAAAAATTACAGCTCTATATTGATAACTAGACATATTTGCGTATTTCATTTAAATCTCATCTGAGGAGCCTCTGTCAGATCACATGATGTCACAGGTGTCCACTTCCTGTTAGATCACATGATGTCACAGGTGTCCACTTCCTGTTAGATCACATGATGTCACAGGTGTCCACTTCCCTTACCCCTTCCATAGAAATTTTGACAAGCTTTGTAAAAAATTCAAGCTCATGGTAAAAAATGTCTAAACTGACAATTGAATACTTTATTTACAAAAAGGTTTGAATCTTTAACATGAAGGACCATTTAATTATGGTATGGAACACCACTCCTGTGAAATTGATCTCCAAAATTTAGGCAGCAATCCATCAATTCAACTCTAAACACACATTCAGCATAAGAGCAGTCACACAAAACAGTGTAATATACATTATGGCATCTATCAAAGTATTTTTTGCATTTATAAACCAAATGCATATTTGATATATATAAAGATGCTTCAATGATTAGAAGTGGTTCATTTTCGCAAATATATTATTCTTGACCAGTTCCCAATCTTGGGGAAATTTCAGATTTGGTGGCTACAGCTAAAATCGTATCCGTGTCTATGCACCAGATCTATTATTGTTATTATTATTATTGTTATTGTTATTATTATTATTCATGGTCAGGGGTGCAGGCGTAAAGGTGCTGTACTGTTGTTCAGCCCATATACACATTAGGCCATCAGTCTCTCAGTCTCTGGAAAATTTCAGGGCGGATTATAACTGATGCGCCTCCGTACACATTGTGCTTCACACATAAAGGCCATGTTCATTCACCTTTGTTCCCATGAGCCACTTGGCTTCTCCATTTTGACTTACCCATTCCAGGATCTTTATGAACCCCAGGGGTACTTTGAGAATACGGAACTGCCCAGTGGCAACCAGCTGTCAACACACAAAGGAACAGTTAACACAGGCTTAGTACTCACGCTAAACAGTCTACAGTGCTTCCAGTGCTGTCGGTTATTTTAATTAATCAGGGGCAGACAGTACAAGCTGATCTGTTTTGGGAGTTATCTGCTATCTTTGGTTATTAATTATTATACAGTATAATTAGTGATGATTACTTGATCAGGTATTTTTATACAGTTATGAACCACATCCTAATATGGCAATTGCATTCTTGGTAAAAAAAAAACGATGTACTGTACAGATCTACGCCTGGATCATAAGGTATTTTGCCACAGTATGTAATTGCGACACTAAAAAGGAGATGCGCCTAGATTCATTGATAAAAAGTTACGTTTCTTGACATTGTACAAAACGCGTCATCTTTGCAAATTGGATTATTTAAACAATAGTCATCCAATGGCACGTGAAAGGTAGTTTCAACAAACCTTTTTTGTGGAGTTCTCTCGAATCACGTGATACCAACCTCCCTACAAAATGGATTTTGGAAGCCCCCGTCAAGTTTTCTGTTTGGGAGTAACAGCGAATGGCCATGTTCCCATATGTATAGCCTACTTGCAGTTCGGAACGCAGTCATGACACACAATAAACGACCTTAATTGTTATGCGTCCAAACTGGAACACAAGTAACCAATAAGGGAACACAGCCATTGTTTCTAGCGCTCCAGGGAACATTTGCTGCAACATTCAAATACGTAGGTATTGATCAAACGAAGGAAAAAAAACAAGAGTATACGTGGAACAAACTGCGGAGCAAAGGAGACTGAAACCCTAAGAGCACTGAGGGAAGTCAATTATACCAACTCGGCGCTATAATAGGCTTTTAACTTGAAATGCCTCCTTGTATTATGGCTTCTGAGGCAGCCAAATAGGGTGAAAACGATATGAATGCCTTGTGTGAGATACGGGCAGACATAATGTGAACATACACAACAACACGGCTGTGAAGCGCAGCTGTTCACCCATCTTCTTTATTGCGTGCACTTGGGTGCGGTGCAGCTAGAGATACATGTGACAGCAATTTGCGACAGCCCTGCAAAGCAAACTGATTTGTTGCCATTTCCATTACATTAAATTAATCGCAACTGCCGATAAGTAATTTGTCCTTAGAACACAATATAAAATTAAAATATTTGGTCCTAATTTTCGGTCTGAAATGATCATACCGTACGCTACATTCACAGGTTTAGGCAGAGAAGAGATAATAATAGCCAGTCTAATGGAGCGGAGGGACTCGGACAAAGCTGTTTCGCCATCGCGACCTTTACATAATAAATTACACGCGCCCTCCGTGCAAGTAACACAAGTATATTTCCAATGATTTATTTTCTGCTGATTCAAGTGTGGTTGCCGTCGCTAGCAAGGTGTGGTGTAATACGACGCCAAGAACCCTACGCCTCAGGTTTATTCGTCTAAACCTATCAGCATCACTCGTTATTCTCATCACCTCCATTTATCCGTTACCCTCTAGTTTTAAAGATAGATGCGAAAATAACAGTGGCGATATAATACAGTTTAAGATGACACATACGACATAGCTCGCTAATTATCGCATTGGTGAAGACACTGTATTACCTAAAAAATCATTTCCATTTATTACCCCCTGCACAAAGCTAAATTTCCCATCCCCCATCTGAATACCACACCGACAGTCTGCATATTTTAATCCGACCGATGGTGCAACAGGCCTACCTGAATTCAGAAAATTGGCATTGGAAATATTTCAAAATATTAATTTGAGAAGGATAAATAAATATGAGCTGCCATTTTAACGTGGAATCGCAACCATTACACAGGCCTACATGTTCCAAATCTGACAGTACTTCACGTATTCTGTTTACGTGGTCTAAATGTAGGCATAAAATACACAAATAGTATTTTTATACAACTAGCCACAAAAGGTCTTGCATATAAGTCCGGTTATATTCAATGCGTTGCCCTGCACCATACCACAATTATGACTGTGGTATGTGTCAACAACGTTACTACTCGTAAATATTTATTTTGTCATTAATATAAATGATGTATGCTGTATACTATTACGCGGTTATCTTGGTCCAATATTGGCAAGAATCGTTTAAAAATCACACGTTTTGCAGGTAGCTTTGTATTGCGGCGTTTTTTCTCCTCATCGGATCTGACGAACACGAACACCAGCTCTGGCGCTCTTCAAAGAGCTGCATTCTGTCAAAGCGCAGTTTCCCCTACCTCGCTAATACCCTTTTTTAAAACCAACAATTATTTATTAGGCTATGAGCTGTGGTGCTTCTCACAATAAAATGCATATATACTGTAATTTGTTTTTCGAAGACCTACCTGGTTTACGGTTTCCATCTTGCTCGCAGATAGAGGACCAGTAGAATACGGGGAGGGGGCGTCGCATTCGGAACAGCCGTCGGTGGGCGCAAGACAAGGAGACGGGAACAGCGTTATTGCGTCACGAAGTGGTTTAGGGCGTTGAACGTAATATAGGATTGTGTACTGCATGCATACACCAATGATACCTTACGCTTCCGTTTTTGGTAATAATACTGTTCAACACTCAAATTACTTTTAAATGAAGACTACTGAAGGATAATACAAATGGAAACATCCCCTTTTAAGCATACAAATTCACATTTCCCATTTTCACATCAACTAAAATCATCAGACCTTGTATATAAATTAAAATAAGTTTTCAAAATATATGAATTTGAATGCATTTAATTCATGGTTAAAAATTCAAATGTATTAATTTCACAATTAAAAAATTAGAATCGGTAAAATTCAATGTGTTCCCAAATTCAAAACTTTTGAACCTTATTTTCCTCCATACTCGTGAGCTTGTGAAAATGTAATAGAGCTTAATGACGGGCCAATGGAGACCCACCCCTACTTCCCTGACTGCGCCTTATTTTTCACTGACCACATCATCAACACGCCTTTCCCTCATGTGCACATCACATTCACACTCACTCACACCCACACTAACACATGCACATTCACTCACACCCACACTAACACATGCACACTCACTCACACCCACATTAACACATTCACACTCACTCACACCCACACTAACACATTCACACCCACTCACATCCACACTAACACATTCACACCCAATCACATCCACACTAACACATTCACACCCACTCACACCCACACTAACACATGAACACCCACTCACACCCACACTAACAGATTCACACCCACTCACACCCACACTAACACATTCACACCCACTCACACTCACACTAACATATTCATACCCACTCACATCCACACTAACACATGAACACCCACTCACACCCACACTAACACATTCACACCCACTCACACCCACACTAACACATGCACTCACTCACACTCACACTAACACGCCCACTCACACCCACACTAACACATGAACACTCACTCACACCCACACTAACACGCCCACTCACACCCACACTAACACATGCACACTCACTCACACTCACACTAACACATGAACACTCACTCACATCCACACTAACACATGAACACCCACTCACATCCACACTAACACATTCACACCCACTCACACCCACACTAACACATGCACTCACTCACACTCACACTAACACGCCCACTCACACCCACACTAACACATGAACACTCACTCACACCCACACTAACACATTCACACCCACTCACACCCACACTAACACATGCACACTCACACCCACACTAACACATGAACACCCACTCACACCCACACTAACACATTCACACCCACTCACACCCACACTAACACATGCACACCCACTCACACCCACACTAACACATGCACACTCACACCCACACTAACACATGAACACCCACTCACACCCACACTAACACATGCACACCCATCACACGCACACTAACACATGAACACCCACTCACACCCACACTAACACATGAACACTCACATCCACACTAACACATGAACACCCACTCACACTCACACTAACACATTCACACCCACACTAACACATGAACACTCACTCACACCCACACTAACACATTCACACCCACTCACATCCACACTAACACATGAACACTCACTCACATCCACAATAGCACCCACACACTCCCTCACACCAGCGCTAACACCCACGGCACTAAACCCATGTGCGCTCAATCCCACACTCACACCAACACACACTCTCACAGCCCACACGCAGGGCTGCTCAACCCTGCTCCTGGAGATCTACCATCCTGTAGGTTTTCACTCCAACCCTAACAAAGCACACCTCATTCAACGGGTCTCCTGGACCTTCTAATAAGTAGAATCAGGCCCGCCAAATTAGGGACACGCCCCGTACGTGTCTTTGAAGGGCCAGAGCGGGACAGCTGTTTGCCTCTGGGCACATCTGTCTGTACTGTAATTACACGTCCTCATGCGGACGCCCGAGTCTTCTGCTCCAGATACGCGTTTTATCCGCAGGTAAAGCACGGGGTAACGACTGCAGATTACTTCGCTAATTTGTGTGTGAAATCATGAGGAGCAGCTTGGCTCTGATAGCCATGAGCAAAGCGACGCGTTAAAGCTCCGTGGCTAGAAGCCAAACAAAACACTGTGATCTCAAATCAGCTTCATATTACTGGCATTTAGCAGACGCCCTCATCCAGAGCGACTTACACAAATTTCTTTAAAGAAATTTTTCACATTGCATCCATTTGTACACCTGGATAACGTACATACAGAAGCAATGCAGGTTGAGTTCCTTGCTCAAAGGTTACAGGGCCAGTTTCCTACCCATTAAACATTGCTTTCCTAGTGCTCCATATTATGTTCTTTTCGTTCGTACTGTAGTCCTCTGTAGGAGCTGAAGTACGTACCATATGGCTGCAGGTTCATATTGAATGTTTCAGATGGTGCCAGAATTTTGTGAGCTGGCTTATCAGATCTGCTCCTAACGCACACATGCACTCACACAGTCTGGCTGTCACTGCTCCCATCCCTAACCCTACCGCACACACAGTCTGGCTGTCACTGCTCCCAACCCTAACCCTACCGCACACACAGTCTGGCTGTCACTGCTCCCAACCCTAACCCTACCGCACACACAGTCTGGCTGTCACTGCTCCCAACCCTAACCCTACCGCACACACAGTCTGGCTGTCACTGCTCCCAACCCTAACCCTACCGCACACACAGTCTGGCTGTCACTGCTCCCATCCCTAACCCTACCGCACACACAGTCTGGCTGTCACTGCTCCCATCCCTAACCCTACCGCACACACAGTCTGGCTGTCACTGCTCCCATCCCTAACCCTACCGCACACACAGTCTGGCTGTCACTGCTGCCAAAGTCATGCTACAAAATACCTTTTTGTTAGTTTTAGCTTAAGTATTTCTTATATTTAAAAAATACATAAACCCCTTCATTTGTACTTCCATGAGGATAAAGGACAACAAAATTAAAAACTTTAATATTGGAAAAAACATTTCTTGATTCAGCCTGTAAATAAAAACATAAATAAAACAGACACCTTGTTCAATGGTAATACACAATCCTTTGTTTTCTTTTCACATTTCATTCATTAACAAAACAGAATCCTTTATGCCATTTACACAGTTACAACCGGATTTAAATCTCAGCTTGAACTATGGTCCAACAATCATAGCAAAGTATCTGAATAAAACAAAATAATGACAATTAGGAAAATAATAAATAAAAATGTGATGCAAATGTATGTGTGTGTTAGACACAACAAACACAATTTAGGATTCATATGTGGGGCACTGTTGAGTCCATGTCAGTCTGGAGGTCATAGAGACTCCAGTGAGCCCAGCCTTGGAGGCTATAGAGGCTCTTTCCTATATAGGTACAACTGTAGGGCCTAATTCCCAGCAGCTGCAGAGGCTAGAACATCAAAGAGCAGAGCTATAGAGGCTGTAGAGGTCATATCCTTAGTGACTGTAAAGGTCATATCCTTAGTAACTGTAGAGGCTGTAGAGATTGCATTTTCAATAACTGTACAGGCTGTAGAGGTTGTAACCTTAGTGACTGTAAATGTTGCATCCTTAGTGACTGTAAAGGTCATATCCTTAGTAACTGTAGAGGCTGTAGAGATTGCATTCTCAATAACTGTAGAGGCTGTAGAGGTTGTAACCTCAGTTACTCTAAAGGGCGTATCCTTAGTAACTGTAGAGGCTGTAGAGGTCGTAGCCTTAGTTACTCTAGGGCGTATCCTTAGTAACTGTAGAGGCTGTAGAGGTCGTGTCCTTAGTTACTCTAGGGGTCGTATCCTAAGTAACTGTGATGATAGTAGAGGCTGTAGCTGTTGCTGTTGAGGCCTACATTGACAGTACTGCTCATATGGGTTGCTCTAAACAGACAAGCCTTTCCAGAAGTACGCGCAGCAAAACATCTGAGCTCTTTAATATTAATGTCTGCATGCACAGCACAAAATCCTTTATTTATTCACATCCCGTTATGACCTTATTTACTGTATTTTTATTGAGGGAAAGAATATTTGAGAACTGAAATGATGGAATTCTATGACTCAACTATATCCTGTTGGCCAGGGGGGCGACAGGGGGGTTGGGGTGGTGTCAGGGACTATTTAAAAATCCTTTTGGCTAAAGAGTTATTTATTTTTTTTTAAACCTGTAGCACTGATAAGAATGTTGAAGTTTAAAAAATGCAGTGTAATGCCACGTTACGCGATGGTATGCTGTTAAAATGGTAGAAGACACCACAGAACGCTGAGTAACGTACAGTAATACAGAGCTGAGTGGGGGTTGAACCATCACTTTCCACTAAAAAAATAATTTCTTTTAAGTTTTATTATTACGCATTTCCCCTCTTGTACAGAATCCGGTCAGCAAGTTGATTTAATCGAGGCGAGCACCGCCCACATTTTTAACGCACTGTACCAGTAACCGATAAAACCTACTGTGGCTGACTCCAGTAAAATGCAGAATTTCCACACGCAGAGAAAGAGCATCTGTGCCACCTGTACCCCGCTGACCTTTGACCTCACGCTCACAGTGACTCTCTTACAGAGGTGGGTCACTTCCTCTGTGGTGCTCACAGCTGTCTCCCCCCTTCTGTCATCCTGAGTCTGGTGCATCACGATACTGCTTCCCCTAGATATCCGTCTCTATCTCAATACCCTGTATTTAAACATGTTAGTTTGGCCCTTCATCCTCCTCTTCCTCAGCCCTGGTATCGCAGCGCAGCGCTGCAGGAGCGTGTCGGGGGTCCTCTGCTGCCCCCCGGTGGCCTCTCAGAAGGAGGTGACGCAGGTCATCTCGTCCGCCAGCTCGTCCTCGTCCCGCCCCCTGATTGGCTCCTCGTCGCTGTACAGGGGCCCCATGTCCGGGTGGTTGAGGAAGCCCCCGCTGCCCCCGCCTCCGCCCCCCCGGCTCAGCAGGTCGCTGGCCGCGCTCTCCATCTCGTCGACGGTCATGTGACAGGCGTCGGCGATCTCCCGCTTGGCGAAGGCCACGAATTTGGGATCCTTCGCGTACAGCCCCAGGCCTTCTGATATGAGGACCTGCGGGGGGGGGACAGAGGAACACTGAGGCTCATAGCAAGGCCAGGGACTGCCCCTCCAAACCTAGCCGCCCCGCTAACGTTTCCATTGAAATGCGCTACGGTGCTCAAGCTGCCGTGGCCATTGTTACAGTGCTAATGTTCCCATGGCGACTGTTCAGTCATGAACACATGCACGCCGTGTGCCACCATGCTAATGTTTCCATAGCAAATGTTACAATACAAATATTTCCATGGCGTATATCATGTCGTAAACATGGCGAATGGCATGATACTGATGTTTCCATGGCGAGAGTTACATCGGGAACATCACCAGTCTGTGCAGGACATCACCGAGGGCTTCGCAAGGGGAACTTGCATCTATGAGATTTTTGTAAATGGTGAACGGACTGCATTTATTTAGCACTTTTTCCAGCAACTACAGCTACACAAAGCGCTTCACCATTAACGTGTCTCATTCACCCGTTCACACACAGACACGCCCACACACCAGTTGGCGGGGAGCGATTCGGGGGGAGGTGTCTTTCTGTGCAGAGGGCCCAGGATCAGAGCCACAGTAGTTAGCCGCTGAAGGGCCCTGAGCCACAGTCGCTGTGCGGTTAGCCGCTGAAGGGCTCTGAGCCACGGTCGCTGCGCGGTTAGCCGCTGAAGGGCTCTGAGCCACGGTCGCTACGCGGTTAGCTGCTGAAGGGCCCTGAGCCACGGTCGCTACGCGGTTAGCCATGGTTAGCCGCTGAAGGGCCCTGAGCCACGGTCACTACGCGGTTAGCCGCTGAAGGGCTCTGAGCCACAGTCACAGCGCGGTTAGCCGCTGAAGGGCCCTGAGCCACAGTCACAGCGCGGTTAGCCGCTGAAGGGCCCTGAGCCACAGTCACAGCGCGGTTAGCCGCAGAAGGGCCCTGAGCCACAGTCACAGCCGTACGCTGAAGGCCTGAGCCACAGTCCAGCCGGTTAGCCGCGAAGGGCCCTGAGCCACAGTCACAGCTCGGTTAGCCGCTGAAGGGCCCTGAGCCACAGTCACAGCTCGGTTAGCCGCTGAAGGGCCCTGAGCCACAGTCACAGCTCGGTTAGCCGCTGAAGGGCCCTGAGCCACAGTCACAGCTCGGTTAGCCGCTGAAGGGCCCTGAGCCACAGTAGCTGTGCGGTTAGCCGCTGAAGGGCTCTGAGCCACGGTCGCTACGCGGTTAGCCGCGGTTAGCCGCTAAAAGCAGAGGGCCTCACCGCTTCCACCAGGCTGTCAGCGCTGCCCCTCTTGTCGCTGTAGTGGGGGCGGAGCTGGGTGGGCACCCTCAGGGTGGTGTACGCCCGGCAGGGGTGGGGGCCAGGGTCCGCCGAGGCCCCCCCGTACCAGCCCGGCCGGCCGCCGCCCGCCTTCGTGTCCCCCCAGGCGCCCGCGGCCCCGCCCCCCGCCCCGCCACCCAGCCCGTCCTCCTCCACCAGGATGAGGGGGGCGTAGAGCAGGCGGCCGCGGCGAGGGTTAGGGTTGGCCCACGATGCGCAGGAGCTGCTGCTGCTGCGCCGAGAATCATAACTGCCATACGTCTGAGAGAGAGAGAGGGAGAGAGAGAGCAGAGAGAGAGAGAAAGAGGGAGAGAAGAGAGAGAGGAGGGGGGAGAGAGAAGACAGAGAGGGGGAGAGAGAAAGAGAGGGAAAGAGAGGGACAGAGAGAGAGCAACAATTTGTATAAAATGTAAATGTAAATAACAACAACAACTACGTAATGCATAATTTTTTAACAACCTTCAACAAGCTTAAAGTAATTGCTGATGATGAAAGATGATGATGAAGATGATAATTAATATTAACAAAAAATAACCATTTTAATCTTTGAGTTCAATTTACTTACAGCCCTGGTCCCCAGGGTAAAGCATTCAATCACATTCTGGGCAGAAAGAGTAGCTGCGTTTCTCTAACATTATTCCCAGTGCTGAAAAACAGCTCACGCTTCGAGTGGAGGGGAGGCGGCAAACTACGCTGTCCGTCAAACCCTGAGGGACAGCGGCCCCTAAAGCACCTTCCAAAAATATCCCGATAAAGATATGAATGGAATGACACATTTTTACATTTCCACGTAAAAAAACATTTGAAGCTTTTCGTTGTGAGATCAGGTACAACCCTAAATGTAAATTCTATTAGCATTTCATGCTGCACTGCGCACGTCTAATCTGATCTGTTCTGTGTTTCGGACCGGTACAACGTCCGAATTGAGCGACATGATGGCGAAATGTCGGCGGGTTTTCGGGTGCGCGGGGCGCTACCTGTGTGCGCGCGCGGCAGGGGGGGGAGTTCTGATGGTACGTCCCGGGAATGGGGAGGTCATCGCTGCTGCCCTGGCGCCGCAAACACTGGATATTAAAGGCAGGCTTACGCCCTGTATGTGTGAGACATAGAGAGACACACATGAGACCGATCACAGACACTGTGCTTACGCCCTGTGTGTGTGAGACACAGAGAGACACACATGAGACCGATCACAGACACAGACTGGATGCCCTGTATGTGTGAGACACAGAGAGACACACATGAGACCGATCAGAAGCACTGTGTTACGACCCCTGTGTGTGTGGAGACACAGGAGACACACATGAGACCGATCACAGACACTGTGCTTACGCCCTGTGTGTGTGAGACACAGAGAGACACACATGAGACGACACAGAACCGATCCAGACTGCTTACGCCCTGTGTGTGTGAGACACAGAGAGACACACATGAGACCGATCACAGACACAGACTGGATGCCCTGTATGTGTGAGACATAGAGAGACACACATGAGACCGATCACAGAACTGTAGCCTGTGTTGAGACAGGAATCCAATTACGTTGTCAACCCTACGTGTGTGTGTGAGACAAGAGAGACACACATGAGACCGATCACAGAAACTGTGCTTACGCCCTGTATGTGTGAGACATAGAGAGACACACATGAGACCGATCACAGACACTGTGCTTACGCCCTGTGTGTGTGAGACACAGAGAGTCACACATGAGACCGATCACAGACACTGTGCTTACGCCCTGTGTGTGTGAGACACAGAGAGACACACATGAGACCGATCACAGACACTGTGCTTACGCCCTGTGTGTGTGAGACATAGAGAGACACACATGAGACCAATCACAGACACTGTGCTTATGCCCTGTGTGTGTGAGACATAGAGAGACACACATGAGACCGATCTCAGACACTGTGCTTACGCCTGATATCGAAGGCGAGCTCGCATATATAATAGTTTCTATAATACTATAGAGGGTACAACAGAAATACTATTTTTATAGTACTACAATCAGAGCATCCTTACAAATTCATATTGCCCATCTTTAGGTGACAATTGCATTGTTGTTAAACATTGTTTTGAAAACATTTCAAATTGTGAAAAATGCATAAATGTACATTTTAAAAAAGTTTTGAATGTTCAGTTTACAAATTGCATTGAATGAAAATCAATGTTTGCCGTACGTACAATAGTGTGTATTTAAAACAAACACTCATATATTAAAAAAACCGAGCACTCAAACTCAATCCCGGAGGATGCTTGCGTATGTAGTTTTTTACTGAAATTAATGGTATGCATAAAACCCAGCCAAACCCGACCGAACATCCTGGATTCAGCCGCACACACTCCCACACACAACGCGCCCGGCGCCGGAGGCTCATATCCGCGCGTTTTACCGGTGGGCGTAGCGGGAAGGAGGCGTCGGCGAGCCGTCCGTCGGCCTTCGCCGTAGCCGTTGCCATAGTGAGCACCGTAGAGCGTGTGGCCGGGGGCGAGTGAGTCATACAGGCTCTCGCGTCTCCCAGGGTACACTGGGGGACTGTCTGCGCCGAAGTGCCTGAGACAAAAAAAGAGGACGAGCAGTGAGAGAGAGAGGGAGAGAAAGAGAGAGAGACAGAAAGGGAGAGAGAGAGAGTGAGAGAGAGAGAGAGGGAGAGGGAGAGAAAGAGAGAGAGACAGAGAGGGAGAGAAAGAGAGAGAGAGAGAGAGAGAGAGAGGGAGAGGGAGGGAAAGAGAGAAAGAGAGAGAGATAGAAAGGAGAGAGAGAGGAGAGGGAGAGGAGAGGGGAGAGGGGAGAAAGAGAGAAAGAGAGAGAGGGAGAGAGAGGCACAGACAGAGACACTGATTTCTGATGCTTTGGCAATATTTGCATATGTATTTCCTACCGATAAAGCAACTTGAATTCGAAAATTTGAGAGAGTGAGAGACCGACAGAGAGAGCCCGAGAGAGACAGAGAGAGAAAGATGTGTCACACACAGTGATGCCACAAACTCATCGATTCACGCTCAGAGCGAGATCATCGCAGGAAGTGATGCCATTAATATAAACAAGCGAAGGGAGAAGCGGTCGTCTGCAGCTCTCTAACAAACGTACCTGTCTCTGAGGCCCGAGCTCTCCGTCTCCCCATCCCTGTGATACCTCTCCTCTCCTTCGTCCGTCACGCCATCCTGTCGGGGAGTCGAGCGGGGATATCCCTCACCGGAGTCCCTCCTGGAAGAAGGGATGAGACGGGGGGAGAACAAAAAAAGGGGGACAAATCTGTTTCAAAAGGCCTCGAGAAACGCAGAAGGTTCCGGCATCACTGCTGTGGACTACGTTAAAGATCCACACAGAGCCTGAACACAGAGAAAGAGAGAGAGAGAGAAAGAGGAGGGGGGAGAGAGACAGAGAGGGGAAAAGAGAGGGAGAGAGAAGGTAAAGATCTTACCTGAGGTCCTTATCATAGTAGCGAATTCTGCTGGAACACAGAAAAGAGATCGTTCACAGCTGTGTTCCGTATTGCACACAATACATATTCATAATTACAATTATTCAGATGATGAGTTCTGGATGAGTTTATAACCCTAATCATTAACTTATCAGTGGGACACTGCAGTGCTACAGTAACATGACAGAAATTACACAGTAATAACACACCCCCAGAACAACTCTCCCTAGTGCGTTATACCTAAAATAGGTCTAATTGCACAGTGTGTCATATGTATGAAATCCTACTAATTACTGTTTGAAGAGCATCAAAAAAAGACGACCCAGTTGAACACAGGTGGTTCTGGTTTCTATGGTGATATTATGTATAATAATAATAATTTTGAGATGCAGTGATGAAAAGATCAGTAGAATTATAAGCGTGTGCAGCACCTATGTTTGACCAGGGTCTTCTGGAAACTTTTAAATTCCCCAGTCTTCTTAGCTCCGGTGCTGATGTCTGTCGCTGCGCAGGCCTCCGTCCACTAGGGGGAGCGCGACTCAGAACGCGCCGATGTAAACGCGCGCGGCCAGCTGGTGCTTTTTTACACCGCGCATTACGTAAGTGGGACTGCGCTGTCCCTGCAGCGGTAAAAGACCGCGTAACCAGCGCGCTGGTGCGGGCAGACCTCTGCCGCTCGATCCGCCACAGGGGGGCGCTACCGAGCGACGAGGCGGGGACTGCTGCTGCCACGTCGGGCCGCTCCCCTCAAAACCCACATGTGAGCGCCCAACATATGAGGAGTGCGTGGAACTGTAAAAATAATCCCACTAAACAAGACGAGAGCAGGAAAACGGAACCTGCGCTATTTCAAGTCACACGTTTCGTTTTTACACGCGAAAATGTGGAATTTCACATCACGTGACTTTATGTCACGTTTTGTTGTCGCACGTGGAAATTTTCATTCACGTGTGAAAAAAGCCAATCACGTGTGAAAATGTCCAGTTCACACGTGATATTCTCTTTCAGATTTTAATTGACAGGTGAAAATGATAAATCCATGCGTGTTTTTTTGCGTGAGGGCTAGACAGGATTGGCAGCGCTGTCGCTCTTCCGTACTGACCAATTGGAGACAGGTCGTGGGCGGGGCTTGGGGATGATTGGCAGTGCCAACGCCCTGCTGTACTGACCTGTTGGGGATGGGCAGTGGGCGGGGCTTGGGGATGATTGGCGGTGCCGTCACTCTGCTGTACTGACCTGTTGGAGGCGGGCCTGGGGAGGTGCATGCTGGGACGGTGAGGAGGGTGACGGACAGCACCAGGCCGGTCGAGGTCCGCCCCTCCCAGGCTCTCGCTGTCCTTCACTCCGCCGCCGTTAGCCGCTTTGCTCAGGCCGGAGAGAGACCTGTGAGACAGGCCCCCATTGGACAGGCCCTCCCCTGGCCCCGCCCCCGGGGTACTGGGAGAGGACAGGGCTGTAGAGCCACGCCTGTCTTTAGGGGCGGGGTCAGTGTGACCTGCAAACACTCCGTCCTTCTGTCAGGAGAAAGAATGACAGAGAGAAAGCTAATCAGCAAGGAGAGCTGGGCGGTGCAGAGAACGGGGAAGGGTCAGAGGTCACAGACCTCGTATTGATCTGCGTGCTCCTCTGGCTCTTCCTCCAAAGCCTCCTCTTCCTCTTCTTCCTCCTCCATGTCGCAGGACATAGCCAGTCTCATTTCTGGCCCCAGATCCTGCAGAGTACGCAGCCCCGCCTGACACAGATACACACGGAGAGAGAGAGAGAGACACAGTATATATGCTGTACTATAAACACACACACACACACACACACACACACACACACACACACATATTCACGCACGCACATGCACATGCACACGCACATACACAGAGAGAGAGAGGCACAGTATATATGCTGTACTATATACACACACACACACACACACACACAGAGAGAGAGAGAGAGAGGCACAGTATATATGCTGAACTATACACACACACAAAGTTACACACGGAGAGAGTGAGACACAGTATATATGCTGTGCGTATGCATTTGGGGGAATCTTTGACCATTTCTCCATACAGAATCTTTCAATATCCATCAGATACTTCAGCCCATGCATGTGGACCGCCTTTTTTAATTCAAATCACACATTCGTTTTTTGCTGAAGTTCACATCCGGAGACCGAGACAGCGATGGCAAAACAGCACTTTCGCGGCTCGTCAGCCATTTTGCGAGTGGCGTCCCGATAGCCAACCCGAAGCACAGGAAGTCCTTCTACCTGCAGAGCGGAGGAGTTGTTGACGTCGGGCTCTCCCAGAGCGCATTTCTCCTTCCTCTTACGGAACTTCCTGAAGTAGTCCTGGATCAGGAAGGTGGCGTAGAATTTGCCCACGGTCACTTCCTCCTCTGCGTGAGAAACGGCACGTTAACGCCAGAGAGAGAAACGGTCAACTTTAGACCAGAGATTTATTATCATTGCTAATTCGGGCATGATTTACTCGACTGTAGTTTGCGATAATAAACAAATGTGAGTATCTGGGTAGCGAGCGTGTGTGCAGGGATGCCCGATGGCATCTGGGTGAAAGCGGTACTGGCTGATGGGGCTTGTTGGCATCGGCCTGATGCCCAGATTACGCCCGTTATGATGCCACAGCAGGCATGCGGCAGAGCGCTGAGGCTCTCAATGGGCTGCTGATGCAGTACAGTAAGCCCATGTGAGTGTGTGTGTGAGTGAGTGAGTGTGTCTGTGTGTGTGTGTGTGTGTGTGTGTATGTGTGTGAGAGAGAGGGAGTGTGCGTGTGTGTGTGTGAGGAAGTGTGTATGTGTGTGTGAGAGTGTGTGAGTGTGTGTGTGTCTGTGTGTGTGAGAGAGAGAGAGTGTGTGTGTGTATGAGTGTGTGTGTGTGTGTGTGTGTGTGAGAGAGAGAGTGTGTGTATACTGAGTACGTGTGTGTGTGTGTGTGTGTGTGTGTGTGTATGAGTGTGTGTGAGTGGGAGCAATAGTGAGTGTGTGTACTGAGTGTGTAAGTCAGGTGCTCTACCCTTGAGGGGGGGGATAACTTCATCCAGGATTTTGGGTTTCATCCGTTTCCAGATTTTTTTGATGATGACGCGGAGCTCCTCGTTCTCCTGATCAGTGTTTCCTGTGGAGGGATTATATCCAGGGCTCGGCGTTAACCTTCTGGCTCACCGGACACTGCGGCCAGCGGCTTTCCAAAGTCATTAAACACTCTGCATTTTCACCAGCCAAAATCCCCTCCCCCGACAGATAAATAAACCAACAGATGAATAACAAGTTAAGTAAATATAGGTAATTGTAGAATGTAACTGCAGGGTTTTTCCTGCATTGAAATGTCTTAGGTGGGCCACCTAAGTGTGAGACCAGAACGTTACATTCTAAATAGTAGCTAAATATAGGAAGACGACACGTTAAGTTGATGGAGTCACATTCTTAAATGTCGCTAAATATAAGGAAATGACACATCATCTCGATGAAGTCACATTCTTAAATGTCGCTAAATACAGGGAGATGACGTCGACGGCGGCAGTAAAGCCATTCAGACAGATGAAACTGCAAGCTAATTTATCGCTGCTAACCTAGCAGCCCTTTGGACACAAGCGAACATCAAGCGCCGTCCTAACATTTCTTCGCACCTGAAGAGCGCCTGACCAGCGTACAGATGTTCTACCGCGTACCACCTGTTGCATGCAGGGATTCTCCGGACCGAGTTAGCCTCACCTTCAGTTTTGATTTTCAGGGCGGTCCTGACCAGCGCAAACAGCGTGGCGTTGAAGGTCACCGTGCCGTCCGCGTTCAGGGGCATGTTCATGGCCACGAGCCGCTGGCGGGGGGGGGGGAGAGGGCACAAGCGCTCAGCACGCCCGCCACGCAGCAGGTGAAGCGCAAACGCCTCACACTGGCAGCGGGACCACACACCTCACCTTTCACATCTACTGCAGGGGAACGGGCCGGAGGAGCAGTCACACGCGCACGCGTCTGCCTGATTCATCTTCCTGCCGTCCCGACCGACGTACGCACAGACGCACAGGCGAGCACGTACACGTGCACACGCACACACACACACGCACACACAGACACACGGGCGAGCACGTACACGGGCACACACATGCACACACACGCACAGACACATGGTCCAGTGTGTACACAGGCACACACACACACACACACACGCACAGACACACGATCGAGCACGTACGTGGGCACACACACACGAGCACAGACACACGGTCCAGCGTGTACACGGGCACACACACGCACACACAGACACACGGTCGAGCATGTATGCGGGCACACACACGCGCACAGACACACGGTCCAGTGTGTACACGGGCACACACACACGCACAGACACACGGTCCAGCGTGTACACGGGCACACACGCGCGCACAGACACACGATCGAGCATGTACATGGGTACACACACACACACGCACAGACACACGTTCCAGCATGTACACAGGCACACACGTGCACAGACACAGGGTCCAGCGTGTACACTGGCACACACACGCGCACAGACACACAGTCGAGCATGTACATGGGTACACACACACACGCGCACTGACACACCATCGAGCATGTACATGGGTACACACACACACACGCACTGACACACGGTCGAGCATGTACGCGGGCACACACACGCACACACAGACACACGGTCGAGCATGTACGCGGGCACACACACGCATGCAGACAAACGCCCACACACATGGACGCACACACACGTGAGTCACCAAACTGGCCGGGAAGCGATGCCAGATGGTGTTTATTGTGAGCTCCCTCCTTTGGATTATCACAGCCCGTTTGATCTCAGTAATTATGCAAAGTCGTGTTTCTGATTCCGATTGTACATGTGCTGTAGTAGTCAGTGAATACTGACGTCACAGAGAGTACCCACAATTCCGTGGTGGGAGCCTCGTGTTTGGTTAAAGTAGCGGTCAGTCACACAGAGTAGCGGTCAGTCACACTGAGAGTAGCGGTCAGTCACACTGAGAGTAGCGGTCAGTCACACTGAGAGCAGCGGTCAGTCACACTGAGAGTAGCGGTCAGTCACACTGAGAGTAGCGCTCTGGTGCGGTCAGTCACACTGAGAGTAGCGCTCTGGTGCGGTCAGTCACACTGAGAGTAGCGGTCAGTCACACTGAGAGCAGCGGTCAGTCACACTGAGAGTAGCGGGCGTGTTGGGTCTTACTTTGCAGGCGACGCGGTGAGGGCAGAGTTTCCCAAAACCCAGAGGGGGCTGGATTCTGCGCAGCAGTGCGACCACGTCCAGATGCTTAATACGACCCCTACAACACAAACACACCCCTCTGAAACACTACCCAACGACCGCACACACTCCTACACAACACAAACACACCCCTCTGAAACACTACCCAACGACCGCACACACTCCTACACAACACAAACACACCCCTCTGAAACACTACCCAACAACCGCACACACTCCTACACAACACAATACCACCCCTCTGAAACACTACCCAACAACCGCACACACTCCTACACAACACAATACCACCCCTCTGAAACAGTACCCAACAACCGCACACACTCCTACACAACACAATACCACCCCTCTGAAACACTACCCAACAACCGCACACACTCCTACACAACACAAACACACCCCTCTGAAACACTACCCAACAACCGCACACACTCCTACACAACACAAACACACCCCTCTGAAACACTACCCAACGACCGCACACACTCCTACACGACACACACACCCCTCTGAAACACTACCCAACAACCGCACACACTACTACACAACACAAACACACCCCTCTGAAACACTAATCAACAACCGCACACACTCCTACACAACACAAACACACCCCTCTGAAACACTACCCAACAACCGCACACACTCCTACACAACACAAACACCCCCCTCTGAAACACTAATCAACAACCGCACACTCCTACACAACACAAACACACCCCTCTGAAACACTACCCAACAACCGCACACACTCCTACACAACACAAACACACCCCTCTGAAACACTACCCAACAACCGCACACACTCCTACACAACACAAACACACCCCTCTGAAACACTAAGCAACAACCGCACACACTCCTACACGACACACACACCCCTCTGAAACACTACCCAACAACCGCACACACTCCTACACAACACAGACACACCCCTCTGAAACACTACCCAACAACCGCACACACTCCTACACAACACAAACACACCCCTCTGAAACACTACTCAACAACCGCATACACTCCTACACAACACAAACACACCCCTCTGAAACACTACCCAACAACCGCACACACTCCTACACAACACAGACGCACCCCTCTGAAACACTACCCAACGACCGCACACACTCCTACACAACACAGACACACCCCTCTGAAACACTACCCAACGACCGCACACACTCCTACACAACACAAACACACCCCTCTGAAACACTACCCAACGACCACACACACTACTACACAACACAAACACACCCCTCTGAAACACTACCCAACAACCGCACACACTCCTACACAACACAAACACACCCCTCTGAAACACTACCCAACAACCGCACACACTCCTACACAACACAAACACACCCCTCTGAAACACTAATCAACAACCGCACACACTCCTACACAACACAAACACACCCCTCTGAAACACTACCCAACAACCGCACACACTCCTACACAACACAAACACACCCCTCTAAAACAATAATCAACAACCGCACACACTCCTACACAACACAAACACACCCCTCTGAAACACTACCCAACAACCGCACACACTCCTACACAACACAAACACACCCCTCTGAAACACTACCCAACAACCGCACACACTCCTACACAACACAAACACACCCCTCTGAAACACTACCCAACAACCGCACACACTCCTACACAACACAATACCACCCCTCTGAAACACTACCCAACAACCGCACACACTCCTACACAACACAGACACACCCCTCTGAAACACTACCCAACAACCGCACACACTCCTACACAACACAAACACACCCCTCTGAAACACTACCTAACAACCGCACACACTCCTACACAACACAGACGCACCCCTCTGAAACACTACCCAACGACCGCACACACTCCTACACAACACAGACACACCCCTCTGAAACACTACCCAACGACCGCACACACTCCTACACAATACAAACACACCCCTCTGAAACACTACCCAACAACTGCACACACTCCTACACAACCACAAACAACTGCACACTCCTACACATCCACAAACAACCACACATCTGAAACAACCACAACCACAAACAACCACAGACTCCTACACAACCACAAACCACAAACAGCCACACACTTCTACACAACCACCGACACCCAGACACTCCTACACAACCACCAACACCCACACACTCCTACACAACCACAAACAACCACACATATCTGAAACAACCACACACTCCTACACATCCACAGACATCCACACACCTTACACAACCACAAACATCCAAACACCTTAAACATAATGGCACATTCTCCTACACAACCAGAAACATCCACACACTGCTGCACACCCACAAACAACCACACATATCTGAAACAACCACACACTATTACACAACCACACACATCTGAAACACAACCACTAACCCAACCACACACTGCTACACAACCACAGACAACCACACACATCTGAAACACAACCATTGACACAACCACACACACCTTCGACTTCAACATAATCACACGCACACCATTAACACAGTCACACATACTGCTACACACCAAGGAGAACCACACACGTATTAAACACAACCGCCCACTATTTAAACACAACCACACACAGAGCCACACAACCACACACACAGCCACACGTGCCTTAAACACAGCCGCACACTCTACGTAACCCCCGCACACGCCGCACACGCCGCACACGCCCTTACTTGGCCTCGGGGTCATACTCTGCCCAGATCCTTTTGAACTCATCCAGGTGGTGCGGGCCCAGGATGGACCAATCACGGGTCAGGTAGTCAAAGTTGTCCATGATGACAGCGACGAACAGGTTAATGATCTGGGAAATGGGTGTGAACAAAAATAACAGCATATGTAAACACTCACTACGCTCCTGCAGCCCAGGCCCAGTGCAGTGTGTGTCGAAGGCATACAGGAATGTATGTGGGGACCGTTCAGACTGCACACAGTGTATGTAGGGACCACATGCAGTGCGTGTACACTCTGGAGTGCCTATGTAGTCACGTGCATGACATGCATAGAATGCATGTACCATATGAGTGCAGAGTGCATGTGTGTAGGGCAGTGGTCTCCAACCCTGGTCCTGGAGAGCTACAGGGTCTGCTGGTTTTCATAGTGACTCTGCACTTCATGAATCAATTAGAGCAGTTGATTACACAGTTAACTCAACTCACCTGGTGTCTTGGGTCTCAGTTGGGTGCTGATTTTAAGGTGAAAACAAAAACCAGCAGACCCTGTGGCTCTCCAGGACCAGGGTTGGAGACCACTGATGTAGGGTGTATAGGCAGTTTGAGCAGTGTGTGGAGGGAATCAAAGTTTTTTAAGCATAATAAGAACAACCGCCACCACGGCACATATTGGCGATCTTTCATCCTTTCATCCAGGTAGTAAACAATTAAACGGCAGAGGCCATGTGAAACGCATCACTGATGAGCGGAGAGCTGTGTAAGTTTCTCTGGATGAGAGTAGAGCTGTGTAAGTTTCTCTGGATGAGCGTAGAGCTGTGTAAGTTTCTCTGGATGAGCGTAGAGCTGTGTGAGTTTCTCTGGATGAGCGTAGAGCTGTGTAAGTTTCTCTAGATGAGTGTAGAGCTGTGTAAGTTTCTCTGGATGAGCGTAGAGCTGTGTAAGTTTCTCTGGATGAGCGTAGAGCTGTGTAAGTTTCTCTGGATGAGTGTAGAGCTGTGTAAGTTTCTCTGGATGAGCGTAGAGCTGTGTAAGTTTCTCTGGATGAGCGTAGAGCTGTGTAAGTTTCTCTGGATGAGCGTAGAGCTGTGTGAGTTTCTCTCTATGAGCGTAGAGCTGTGTAAGTTTCTCTGGATGAGCGTAGAGCTGTGTAAGTTTCGATGAGCGTAGAGTTGTGTGAGTTTCTCTGGATGAGTGTAGAGCTGTGTAAGTTTCTCTGGATGAGTACAGAGCTGTGTAAGTTTATCTAGATGAGCGTAGAGCTGTGTAAGTCTCTCTAGATGAGCGTAGAGCTGTGTAAGTTTCTCTAGATGAGCGTAGAGCTGTGTAAGTCTCTCTAGATGAGCGTAGAGCTGTGTAAGTTTCTCTAGATGAGTGTAGAGCTGTGTAAGTTTCTCTAGATGAGCGTAGAGCTGTGTAAGTCTCTCTAGATGAGTGTAGAGCTGTGTAAGTTTCTCTGGATGAGCGTAGAGCTGTGTAAGTTTCTCTGGATGAGCGTAGAGCTGTGTAAGTTTCTCTGTATGAGCGTAGAGCTGTGTAAGTCTCTCTGGATGAGTGCAGAGCTGTGTAAGTTTCTCTCTATGAGCGTAGAGCTGTGTAGTCTCTAGATTACAGGAGTGTGACGTTCTCTATCAGAGCGACTGTTACAACAAGTGTGTGATTACCATAAGCGGAACATAGTAGACGTGTAAATCTAGAGAGCAAGTTTAAGTCGTCCAGTGAGGAGAGCAATTCCAGATAGTAACTGTGACCCAGTGGAGGGTTAAGCTGATGAGCTACTTAAGTCAACGAGCGAACGGCAATCTACTCTAGTCGAAAGGGAAAAATAAGCGGTAAGTTCAAGATGGTAGCTGTGTAAGTCTCTCTGGATGAGTGTAGAGCTGTGTACGTTTCTCTGGATGAGCGTAGAGCTGTGTGAGTTTCTCTAGATGAGCGTAGAGCTGTGTAAATTTCTCTGGATGAGTGTAGAGTTGTCTGGATGAGAGAGTGCTGAATGCTGATGCGTGATGTAAGGTCTTGCGGAACGTACCAGAAAGGCACAGAGCATGAAGAAGCTGATGAAGTAGACGATGGCGAAGTTGCTCCCGCAGGTGAACTCCTCTCCCTGCTCGTAGTCCGACTCCGGGTCACAGCGTTTCCCTGGCAGGCTGGCCAGCATGATCTCCTGCCACGCCTCTCCTGTCGCACACCTGAAAACACCAGGTACCAGCATGTCCCCAGCTGTAGCCTGTTGTGCTGCTTGAACTGTAGCAGTACTGAGGATTGTGGGAGCTGTAGTTTATGTTGAGTGTCACCTGAACAGTAGCAGATCTGATGATTGGGCAACTTTAGTTCCGGATGAGAGTTACATGAACAGTAGCAGTACTGTGGAGTATGGGAGCTGTAGTTTTATTAGTTACCTGAAGAGTTGGAGTAATGAGGATTGTGGGAACTGTAGTTTTTTGGTAGGTTTTTTACCTGAACAGTAGAAGTACAGCTTGTGGGAAGGTCTGGAAGTTGTTGTTTCTGTTGATCTGGGTGTAGTCCTGCATGGCTATCTTACCAAAGGTCTAGAGCAGAGAGTAGGATAAATAATAGTCGTTATTAAAGTGATAAAAATATAAACTACTTCTTCAGCATACCCTTACAATATTTCCCACATGCACAGAATAATGATTAGATGAGAGAGAGACAGAGAGAAAGAGAGAGAGACAGAGAGAGACTCACTTGCATGCCAATGACAGCATAGATGAAGAATATCATAGCAATGAGGAGGGCAACATAAGGCAAGGCCTGTGTATAAAAGAGAGAGAGAGAGAGAGCGAGGGAGACAGGGAGAGAGAGAGAATGATAGAGGGTAAGATTTGGGACAAATATATTGCATCTCATATTTCTGAAATACATAGGAGCACCAAATACAGGACATCCTAAGACAGTGTAGAGAATGACTACCTCAGAAAAACAGTTAGGTCAGGACTAATGTTCTGAACAGCATCCGTGTGTGTGTGTGTGGGTACGAGTGGGAGTGTATGTTTATACAGTATGTGTGGGCTGTACATGTGATGCCAGGTTATGTAAAGAGACAATCTGTTCAGAGGATAATTTGTTCCCGCTAATTTGCTTTACCTCACATTCACAATTTTTTACGATCTAACTGTGGTCTCATGACCTTTGACCTCTAACCTGGAGGGACTTCACAAAGGTCCACAGCAGTGTGCGGATGCCCTCCCCCTTGCTAAGCAGTTTAACCAATCGCATTACTCGGAACAAACGAAAGAAAGTGATGGACACTCGGGAGCTGTCTTCCGAGCTCTGAGAGAGATAGAGAAAGAGAGAAAGAGAGACAAAGGAGGAAAATTAAAAAAAATAAGATGTAACAGAGAATATCAGTCCCTTTCTGATACATAGAAACACAATGTTTTAGTTTATCTTTCCACAAGTGGCCTATCTCTGACAGTGAAAAAATATTCAAATGAGGAAGATGGTGATGAACATGAGGAAGGGACAAAGGCTCAACATGCAGACAAAGCATGGTCACTGTAGTGAATTATGAATAACTAGCTTTTAATAAATTTACACATGATTAAACATAGCATACAAATGTAAGAATTGCACCAAATTGCATGACCACATTCACAGTAATAATAATTTAAAAATTTGACAAGTTATCAGACTCACGCTAAACTCTGTGACCACGATGTCCACGACACTGCCCACCACAATAAGAGCATCAAATGAATTCCAGGCATCAATGAAATAGTGCTGAAGGAAGAGGTAAAACTTTATTAATTACAAAAAAAATGTCTACAAGAAACAAAGAAAATTTATATTATACATACATATATATATATATACTGTAGCTGGAAGCTGTAGATGACTACTGCTGTCACACACATAGGTGGCAGGCTGCCAAGCTCAGCTGATAGGGCAGTACTGTCAGACACGGGCCCTGTCAACTACTTTGAACTAAATCTACAGGTCTCCAGACATAAGCCCAGTCACAAGAAAGTACTACTCAAGCAAGCGCAAACTGCTACAACCACCTGGATGTGCTCATTACCTCAGAAAAAATAAAAAAGACAAAGAGGAAGAGAAAGGAAAGACAGATGAGGGAGAGGAGATACACGATGCAACCTTACCCTTGGTCTGAGGGCAAGGATCTTGAGGACCATTTCAAAAGTGAAAAGCCCAGTGAAGACCATGTTGAGGATGTCCATGGTATAGCTGAAGCGTTTTGACTGCTCATAGTGCTGAGAGACAGAGAGACACTATCATCTTCCACCTGTCACCAAATAACTGCCATATCACACACAGTAATGTTCCACTGCCATTTAAATAATAACTGCAATATGACACACAGTAATGTTCCACTGCCCTTTAATAAATAACTGCTATATCACACACAGTAATGTTACACTGCCCTTTAATGAATAACTGCTATATCACATACAGTAATGTTCCACGGCCCTGCCAGTGAAGCATAATTCGAACATCACGTCCATTTCTGTTTTGCGAAGGCCGTACATGTGTCTGGCTCACTCTCTGAATACCTGCACAGCCAGCGTCACGGTGTTGAGCAGAATCAGGACGAACATGATGTACTCGAACGCAGTGGAGTTCACTATGGACCAGAACTTGTACTGGACCGGGTTTTTAGGGATGTACACTTTCAGGGGCTGAGCTTTCAGAGCATACTCTACGCACTGCCTCTGAAGGAGAGAAGGAGAGGAGGAGTCTTACTACACCAACGTTACACCACGCGATAACTAGTAAACAGCTATAACACCCTACCAAAATGAGAGAAGATATATTTACCAATCTATTCATTGGAAAATTTACATTTACAATTATGTTATTGGCTATTTTTAAAGTCAGTTTTCAAGGGCCTTTCACAATTTAAGTAAATATCACTTTGTCAGTTCATTGTGATGTACTATAAGACATTACGTCAAAGATAAAACCACTACTGATAGTGTTTTGGAAGTGACAACGGACCTGGTTCTTGTCCAACTCGCAGTTCTTGTACTCCTGCTCCCCCTGTTCGCGGAAGGTGATGATGACGAAACCCACAAAGATGTTCATCATGAAGAAGGCGATGATGATGATGTAGACGATGAAGAAGATGGAGATCTCTATGCGGTAGTTGTAGATGGGACCGTGGTTCTCGCCGTTGGCATCGATGGCCTTGTACAGAAGCCTGAGAGAAAGAAGGGGAGAGAAAATCAGCAGATTTTTCCAATGGCTTTTCCTCTATTTCCGTACACAAAATGGCGGAAGTATTGGTGGACTCTACTTCCCTATTCTCGCTTTTCACAACTCAGATTCCCTGCAGATGACCTGGTGCTAAAGCCAGGCCCACACATGGGGGGGGGGGTCCTTCAGGAGCCCTGTCACCCCCAACCCCACCCCCCAACAGGTCTGCAATGACGACCCCCCCTCTCCGGGTGGCAATGCTTAGGGCCCCCAAAAGGTCTGGCTCCAGTGCTCACTGTTCAAACTACTCTGAAAGCACTGTGGTACAAACTGCCAATTGCTACAAACTGAAAGCAGTCCAACCATACAGCACAGCTGCCCTAAAGATAAATGTAGCTTGCGAAACTACTAATTAGTAATTACTCAAAAAATGTAGTTCAATGCGTAGCAATTGGCAGTTGACCGTTGGCAACTATAGCGGAGCAGAGCGCTTCTCACCAATCAGGATGAGAGGGAAAAGAGAGAGAGGAGGCAGGATTTGGTCAAAGGGGTTTATAAAAACATATTTTAGGGCCAAAAGTAGTTGGTAGTTCCAGTAAACTACACCTCAAAATGACAATAAAGTACAATAAACTACTACAACCACTACACAAATCTGAATGTAGTTGAACTGCCAGTGAGCTTCTGCAAAAAAAAAAACTACTAGTTTTATTACATGCGGCTAAATTACTTCCCAACATTGGTTAAAGGGACTACAGCTGGGAATGGACCTGGACTGGAACGAATGTGTTCCGGAATGATCCGTTTGCGCGCGCACTCACGCTGGCCAGCCCTCGAAGGTGGACACGGTGAACAGCGCCATCATGCCCATCAGCACGTTGTCGAAGTTGAAGTCGCTGTTCAGCCAGATCCTCTCCCTCACCATGGGCTGTGTCACGTCGCCGTCCTTGTACACCACGAAGGTCCCCCTGGAAGGAAAACCCCAACACGTGACTTGGGGGTGGGGGGCTTTACAGTCGCCTTGGCGTGCAGTCATGGTGCCATGTGGTATGGTGGAGGTGTTGGGGAAGTGCAGTCACAATGCTGGGGGTGTGGGAGTGTTGCAGGTGTGGTCACACCGTTTGGGGTGCAGTGACAGTCTTGGGGGTGCGGTCACAGTCTCATGGGTGTGGTCACACTGTTGGAGGTGTGGTCACAGTCTCTTAGGGCGGTGGTCACACTTTTGGGGGTGTGGTCACAGTCTCAGGGGATGGTCACAGTGTTGCAGGTGTGTCACAGAGTTGGTGGTGTGGACAGAGTGCTGGGGGTGTGATCAGAATGTTGCAGGTGTTGTCAGAGTGTTGGGGGTGCAGTCACAGTCTCGGGGGTGCGGTCAGAGTATTGGGGGGTACAGAATGACTCACTTGCACTGGTCTGGGGTGCTTTTTGCCTCATCGGTACAGCGGTAAAATTTCCCCTGGAACACAAGCAAACACAGGAAATCAAGGGAACTCAAGCAAACACAGGAAATCAGGGAAGACGACAGTAACGAGGTAAAATGGCACAGAGAGTGTGTGGTGTAATCACATTCACTGCAACCAGACTTTCTAACTGCATTTTCTAAATGTATTTCTAAATGTAATCAAACTGTGTAGTGCAAACATACTGAAGTGAAATTGTATATCAACTATAGTCGGACCTAGTCAGATAATGTAATATTGCATATCCAGACCGCCTGTAGCATAATCACTGAAGTGTAGTAGTATCACCTGTAATCAGACTGTCTAGTGTAATATTGTATTTTCATAAGTACCTTAAAGAGTTGCACTCCGATGCAGGCGAACATGAACTGCAGCAGTGTGGTGACAATCATGATGTTCCCAATGGTCCGGATGGCCACAAAGACGCACTGCACCACGTGCTGGAGACAGACAGTCACACACACACACACACACACACATTAGACATAATCTTTAAACTGAAACTTTTAGACATTCTACGAGGCTGAAAACACAGACGCACACTCATCCATGGAAGAACATGAACATACTATCAAAAACATACACACACACAACACCCCCCCACAAAGACACACACACATGCACACACACACACACACGCACACACGCACACACACACACAGACACACACACACACACACACACACACACACACACACCTTCAGGCCCTTGGCTCTGTTAATGGCTCGTAGAGGCCTAAGAACTCGAAGGACCCGGAGAATCTTTACCACGGAGATCGTGCTCGAGCTGAGAGAAAGGGACAGCAGACAAAAACCAAATATAACACCACAATGTAAAATAAGATTGCCCTAACTTTTGTATACTTCCATAAAATCCCACAAATCTAACTGCATAAAAGCATTTTGAACATCACTGAAAAAAAACAGTGATGTCCCCCTCGCTTTGTGAAACACACACAGGCGACAGGCGTAAAAACGAAATATGATCTGTCTGTCACTCATCAAACGGGAGTTTCAGGTGCAATATGCGCCTTTGTCCAACAGAGGTCGCCTTTGAGTACAATATCCAGTGCCCTCCAAAAGGACTCGCACAGTGGAATAAATCAAAATATTCACAAGTATTTCCATCCCTGTGTTCAGTACTTATAGTATTGCATTGCTTATTTAGGCAGTCTTCTTTGTTCATCTTTACCAAAGGTGTGAATCATGGTGGCAGGCATTGTACGCCATGTTTGAATTTTCTGGTATTTTCTCTGCCTTCTGTTATACTGTTTTCCCCAGTGGACCGTTTGTGCATACGATACACACAAAGAGAAACACTGCATCTCCGGGCAGCGCTGATTAAAAATGCAGTTCCATCTTTTGCTGCAGTGACCGTGGGACCCGGTCATGTTGACCGTGACCTGAACCATGTCGGTAAGGAGGACCGGACGCGTTTCGCACTCACTGAAGGAAGAAGGAGACCAGCGACACACTGACGACCAGCAGGTCCAGAAGGTTGAACCAGTTCCTGCAGAAAGATCCCTGGTGCAGAAAAGCACCATGTACGGTCATCTAGACCGAGAAGGAGAAAGGAGGTTAACACACTGACCGCTATCACTTAACACTGTGTACGCTCAACTAGACCAGAGAGAGAGGAGGTTAACACACTGACCGCTATCACTTAACACTGTGTACGCTCAACTAGACCAGAGAGAGAGGAGGTTAACACACTGACCGCTATCACTTAACACTGTGTACGCTCAACTAGACCAGAGAGAGAGGAGGTTAACACACTGACCGCTATCACTTAACACTGTGTACGCTCAACTAGATCAGAGAGAGAGGAGGTTAACACACTGACCGCTATCACTTAACACTGTGTACGCTCAACTAGACCAGAGAGAGAGGAGGTTAATACACTGACCGCTGTCACTTAACACTGAGTACGCTCAACTAGACCGAGAAGAGAGGAGGTTAACACACTGACCGCTATCACTTAACACCGTGTACGCTCAACTACACCAGGAACAGAGGAGGTTAACACACTGACCGCTATCACTTAACACTGTGTATGCTCAACTAGACCAGAGAGAGAGGAGGTTAACACACTGACCGCTATCACTTAACACTGTGTACGCTCAACTAGACCAGAGAGAGGAGGTTAACACACTGACCACTATCACTTAACACTGTGTACGCTCAACTAGACCAGAGAGAGGAGGTTAACACACTGACCACTATCACTTAACACTGTGTACGCTCAACTAGACCAGAGAGAGGAGGTTAACACACTGACCACTATCACTTAACACTGTATGCTCAACTAGACCAGAGAGAGAGGATGTTAACACACACGCTCAACTAGACCAGAGAGAGAGGAGGTTAACACACTGACCGCTATCACTTAACACTGTGTACGCTCAACTAGACCAGAGAGAGAGGTTAACACACTGACCGCTATCACTTAACACCGTGTATGCTCAACTAGACCAGAGAGAGAGGATGTTAACACACACGCTCAACTAGACCAGAGAGAGAGGAGGTTAACACACTGACCGCTACATTACTTAATACCGTGTACAGTAATCTAGACCAGGAAGAGAGGAGGTTAACACACTGACCGCTATCACTTAACACTGTGTACGCTCAACTAGACCAGAGAGAGAGGAGGTTAACACACTGACTGCTATCACTTAACACTGTGTACGCTCAACTAGACCGAGAAGAGAGGAGGTTAACACACTGACCGTTACACCACTTAACACTTTTTCTCCATCTGTATCATAATGTTAAATCGGTTATCTGGTTCATGCATAACCAAAGAGATGATTCGGCTGATTACATGTCCACGTTACGTGAATTTTAGCCACAAAAATGAACAACAAAACCTCGTAAGGCCACAGACCGTTTTACCTTCAGCAAGATCTCCACGGTGAATATGGATGTGAAGGCATAGTCCGCATAGCCAAGGACCTGTTGGGAGAGACACAGAGAACACGAGTCCATTAGCCCTCTGTAGCCAATCAGCGATGAGCACCATCTCAAACTCTGGCACCGTTCATGTCATTAACTACATAGCCAATCTCCACATCTCACACACCTGCTGCTCCTTTTACAGAACAGATCAAACTTGGAGTTTGATCACCCTAAGGAACACGTACTTCTTCAAGTGTACACATGAATTGAAAGGACACACACCAGACTGAGTATATACAGGTTAGTCATGAAAAGGCACTTTTCCGGCAAATGCTGGCTAACTTGTAAAAATCACAGATCCACAGTAGATGCGCTGCTTTCTGTAACGTGACTGCAGGAACCTTACGTTGTTCCTGAAGGAGTGAGCTCTGATTGGATCCTCCGCAGCCAATGAGATGCTGCTGAGGATGATGAAGACCAGGATGAGGTTGGTGAAGATGTGGTGATGGATCAAGACGTGGCAGCCGACTCGAATCCTGAGAGAAAGAGAGAGGGAAGAAAAACAGGCACAGAGAAAAAGAGAAAGATAAGAGGGGGTGGAGAAAAGACATGGAGAGAAGTAGCGCGTGTAGAAGGGATTATAAGAAAGCACAGAAAGTCAAAAACTGCAATTGTTGGAAGTTTAATTCCCATAGTTTTATACTGCTAATGATCTGAGTGAATGAAACTGATGGGAGGCTGTTGGACTGAATCAATCCCAGAATGCCGAGTGCCCCGCCCATTTGTGGAGTGCCCAGTTCATGACGTCATCGCAGACGTGTAGCATTATCTGCACTGCTTAACACTATAACAGCAAGGGAGCAGGCACCTTACGGTGGTACATGTGTGTAATGTGCGTACGGTATCAGGAATAACTTTAAAATTAGAGCGTGTGGAGCGTGTGTAGCATGTGTGCAGCATGAGTAGCGTGTGCAGTGTGTGTGTGTGTGTGTGTTTGTGAGGAACATGTGTTGTGTGTGCTGCCATATGCAGAAGAGTCTAGTGTAGTGTGTGTGCAATGTGAGTGTAGCATATGTGTAGTGTGTGTGCAGTGTGAGTTCAGCGTATGTGTAGTGTGTGTGCAGTCACTGCAGTATGAGTGCAGTGTATGCGTAGTGTGTGTGCAGTGAGTGCAGCATGTGTAGTGTGTGTGCAGTGTGAGTGCAGCGTATGTGTAGTGTGTGTGTAATGTGAGTGCAGTGTATGTGTAGTGTGTGTGCAATGTGAGTGCAGTATGTGTGTAGCGTGTGTGCAATGTGAGTGCAGTGTTTGTGTAGTGTGTGTGCAGTGTGAGTGCAGTGTATGTGTACTGTGTGTTTAATGTGAGTGCAGCGTATGTGTAGTGTGTGTGTAATGTGAGTGCAGTGTATGTGTTGTGTGTGTGCAATGTAAGTGCAGTGTTTGTGTAGTGTGTGTGCAGTAACTCACGGGTTAGTGTTGCTGAGGCAGAAGAAGGCACTTCCTTCAGGAATAGGGAGAACTTTTTCTTTGGGAGGTACGAAATCAGCCACATTTAAATCCAGCTCATTAACCTCCTCTGGGGGGAGACAGAGCATATGTGAGAACAACAGAGTCACCTTGCTAATAAACACAGTCACCTCTGCTTATAAACACAGTCATTAAACACCTTATAAAAACACAGTCACCTCTTTTTATAAACACAGTCACCTATGCTTATAAACACAGTCATTAAACACCTTATAAAAACACAGTCACCTCTTTTTATAAACACAGTCACATCTGCTTATAAACACAGTCAGCTCTCCTTAAACACCTTATACACACAGTCACCTCTGCTTAAGAACACAGTCACTTCTCTTCAAACACCTTAAAACAGGCAACTCTCCTCAAATACTTCACATTAACAGATGTGGTTATGTTATGACATTTGTCTACTGTGAGCACATTTTTGTCTCATACTCACCTGCCTCTTCACCCTCCTCTGGCTCTTCCTCTTCCTCATACTCTTCAATATCAACCTGCATAGAGAAGGAGTAAATACCAGAAGGAGGAGGTTCACTTATACTAGAGATCAACTACAAGAGGGGTTACTTTACTAATACTACAGAGAACACATGAATGGATACTCCACTAATACTAAAGAGTGAGTACAGGAGGGGTTACTCCACTAATACTAAAGAGTGAGTACAGGAGGAGTTACTCCACTAATACTAAAGAGTGAGTACAGGAGGAGTTACTCCACTAATACTAAAGAGTGCGTACAGGAGGAGTCACTACAGTTTATCTGACAGATCTGGGCAGAACCACAGGGGAACAGTGTTTCTACTGCAGAAACATTTTACCTTTATATCTTCAGCCTCCACCTCTTTTTCAACTCTGAAAAACCAAAACAACATGGTCCCTCAGCACAGAACCAGGTTCTGAACACGCGTGCGCTCTGTGCTCTCCCCCCCGTCTGCTCTCCCTCCATCCACTCCTCCTCCCCTCTCTCATTACATTACATTACATTACAGGCATTTAGCAGACGCTCTTATCCAGAGCGACTTACACAACTTTTTACATAGCATTTACATTGCATCCATTTATACAGCTGGATGTATACTGAAGCAATGCAGGTTAAGTACCTTGCTCAAGGGTACAACGGCAGTGTCCTTACCCGGGAATCGAACCTGCGACCTTTCGGTTACAAGTCTAGTTCCTTACCCACTGTGCTACACTCCGGCCTCTCACTCCTTACTTTTTCTTTTTCCCATCTCCATCCCCGCTGGCCAGGTTATCCACAGCGATGGCCAAGAAGACGTTTAGCAGGATGTCTGACAGGGGCGGTCAAGGAACCCACAGAGACAGCGGGAGAGAGAGCGAGACATTACATCACATTACATCACATTACATTACACTTAGCCGAAGCTCTTGTCCAGAGAGACTGACAGAAGCGGAGAACATCATTGTTAGTCATAGGAATACAGGAGTGCAATTATAAGCAAGTAGGCACTGAAGGCCCATTCATAATCTGTTAACCTAACATGCCAACAATCTGCATGGTAACC
Source organism: Anguilla rostrata (assembly GCF_018555375.3). Classification (NCBI taxonomy): domain Eukaryota; kingdom Metazoa; phylum Chordata; class Actinopteri; order Anguilliformes; family Anguillidae; genus Anguilla; species Anguilla rostrata. Next base: position 37,162,964 of record NC_057943.1, on the reverse strand, counting down.
AAAACAAATAACACAACACCATTAACTCCAAAGGAACATCAATGATGAAAGAAAGGGCAGCGAAAGAGGGTCAGACATGATGCAAACTATAGAGGTGACTCTTCAGTCTGCAGTGGGAAGATGGGTAGGGTTTCTGCTGTTCTGACTGCAGTGGGGAGATGGGCAGGGTTTCTGCTGTTCTGACTGCAGTGGGAAGATGGGCAGGGTTTCTGCTGTCCTGACTGCAGTGGGAAGATGGGCAGGGTTTCTGCTGTTCTGACTGCAGTGGGGAGATGGGCAGGGTTTCTGCTGTCCTGACTGCAGTGGTAAGATGGGTAGGGTTTCTGCTGTTCTGACTGCAGTGGGGAGGATGGACAGGGTTTCTGCTGTTCTGACTGCAGTGGGATGATGGGCAGGGTTTCTGCTGTTCTGACTGCAGTGGGGAGATGGGCAGCGTTTCTGCTGTTCTGACTGCAGTGGGGAGATGGGCAGGGTTTCTGCTGTCCTGACTGCAGTGGAAGATGGGTAGGGTTTCTGCTGTTCTGACTGCAGTGGGAATATGGGCAGGGTTTCTGCTGTTCTGACTGCAGTGGGAACATGGGCAGGGTTTTCTGCTGTTCTGACTGCAGTGGAAGATGGGCAGGGTTTCTGCTGTTCTGACTGCAGTGAAAGATGGGCAGGATTTTCTGCTGTTCTGACTGCAGTGGGAAGATGGGCAAGGTTTATGCTGTTCTGACAGCAGTGGAAGATGGGCAGGGTTTTCTGCTGTACTGACTGCAGAGGGAAGCTCACTCCACCACAGCGGGACCAGAAGTGACCGGAGGAATGACCTGGAATTGCAGGCACGGGGCCGAGAGAGAGACAGACAGACGGACGGACAGACGGACAGACGTAGAGGGATAGAGGAGCGCGGGCGACTTCGGAAGATCCCGCGGAGTGGAGGATACAGTTTCCGCAGATGAACAGAATGACGAAGTATATGCAGACGATCATCCCGGGGAAGTTGGGCCCTCCGTACGCCATGATGCCGTCGTACATCACCACGTTCCAGTCCTCCCCCGTCAGGATCTGCGCGCACAGACGAGGAGGAAGTCACCCCCTCAGCCAGCCCAGAACCGCCTGCAGACCACAGGCTTCACCGGGTGGAAATATCCTGCTTCAAATATTTATTTATTTTTTATTTTTTATTTTTACAGACAGTGCACAATTAAAAGGTAATCGCACCAGAGTTAGCTAGCAGCTAATTTACATCTGTTGTCCCTGGGCAGGTATAACCCTAACCCTAAACCCTCAGGCCAAAACGGCCGGCAGACCACAGGATTCACCGGGTGGAAATATCCTCCAACCTGCAGCATTCTGCAACCAGTCTGTAGTCCTGCTTCACATTAAGCTATATATATATATTTTTAATTGGTTTCAAATTATTTAAAGATACTAAGATCTATAACAGTTCTGAAAAGGAAAAAAAAATTTGCTAGGAGACAGAGAATAGAATAAATAGGCTTAACGGGGTCACGTACGGAGATAAAAATGTAACTATATCACTAGAGCAGAACTAACCGGCCCAGCAGGAATTACACAGGCAGTCAGGTGGAGAAAGCACAGGACGTTCCATCTCCATTGGTTTCCAGTGGAATGATACTGTAATACCCCATCACACTGCATCAGGGGCCTCCAATCTTATCCGACTAGGGCTGGTCCAGCGCTAAGACACCTGATTTCTGCTTATCAAGGGCAACCCCTTGATCTATTTCAGTGTACTTCACCGGGATATAAAGTGTATAATGTGCGAAGGATAACATACTGCATATGCTGGAGAGTACAGGATGTGGGTGTGGGGGATGTGGGGGAGCGGTGCGGGGGGTGGGGGGGGGGGCGGTCACCTGAAAGCAGGTGAGCAGGGCCTGTGGGAAGGTGTCGAAGGTGCTGCGCTTGGTCTGCGTCTCGTCGAAGTTGAACTTCCCGCCAAAGAGCTGCATCCCCAGGAGGGCGAAGATGATGAGGAAGAGGAAGAGGAGCAGCAGCAGCGAGGCGATGGATTTCATGGAGTTCAGCAGCGACGCCACCAGGTTGGACAGAGCCGTCCAGTGGCTGGGGAAGAGGTCAAGGGTCAGCTAAAAGGGCAAGAATGTCTGCATGCCGTTGGGTTTTTTTTCAATGCAAGCGCTGCACAAGTCCACTAATTCTGCATCGCACAAACGCGCCAGTCAAACCATCAGGCCCACCCACCGGCCTGTGCAGGTGACAGGCTATTATCGGGCAGCGACAGCCAATCGGAGCGCTCATAACGTACCGTGTGACCTTAAATATGCGCAGCAGACGCACGCATCGCAGCACGGAGATCCCCAGAGGGGGCATGATCTCCAGCTCCACCAGGATGGTCTCCACGATGCCGCCGCACACCACGAAGCAGTCGAAGCGGTTGAAGAAGGCCACGAAGTACACCTGCAGCCCCAGGCTGTACATCTTCAGCAACATCTCCACCGTGAACAGAGACAGCAGCACCTTATTGGCAATGTCTGGAGGAAGTAGAGAGGGAGGGAGGGAGAGAGAGAGAGAGAGAGAGGGGGGGAGAGAGAGAGGAGGAGGAGAGAGAGACAGAGAGAAAGAGTGTTAGTTATTGGGTGATTTAGACACAGTTATTGGGTGATGTAGACCTGTCCTGGGTGGTGCAACCACACGGTTATTGAGTGGTGCAGACTCATAGTTATTGGGTAGAAGACAAACACACAGTTATTGGGTGGTAGACACACACAGTTACTGGGTGATGCAGACATGGTTAGTGGGTGGAGGACAGGGACTGGCACAGAGGGCAGAACCCACCCTGGACTTCAGTGAGCCACTCAGGTTGGTTGTAATGCTCAGACGCACTGGTGACGGTGTTGAGGAACACGAGGAGCAGCACCAGCCAGTAGAAGGTGACCGACTTCACCGCGACGCGGCAATTCCTGCGGCTGGCGCGATTCCAGCGGCGCACAATCCGGCTGCACACAATAACGTCAGAACGCATGAGCAGGACCCCACATGCTAACAGTGCCCCACATATTAACAGTGCCCCATGTGCTAACAGTGCCCTAAATGCTAACAGTGCCTCATGCACTAGGAGGACCCCACATGCTAACAGTGCCCCATGCGCTAACAGTGTCCCACATGCTAACAGTGCCCTAAATGCTAACAGTGCCTCATGCACTAAGAGGACCCCACATGCTAACAGTGCCCCATGCGCTAACAGTGCCTCACATGCTAACAGTGCCCCATGCGCTAACAGTGCCTCACATGCTAACAGTGCCCCATGTGCTAACAGTGCCTCACATGCTAACAGTGCCTCATGCGCTAAGAGGACCCCACATGCTAACAGTGCCTCATGCGCTAAGAGGACCCCACATGCTAACAGTGCCTCATGCGCTAAGAGGACCCCACATGCTAACAGTGCCCCATGCGCTAAGAGGACCCCACATGCTAACAGTGCCTCATGTGCTAACAGTGCCTCATGCGCTAAGAGGACCCCACATGCTAACAGTGCCTCATGCGCTAAGAGGACCCCACATGCTAACAGTGCCCCACATGCTAACAGTGCCTCATATGCTAACAGCGCCCCATGCGCTAAGAGGACCCCACATGCTAACAGTGCTCCATGCGCTAACAGTGCCCCGCATGCTAACAGTGCCTCATGCGCTAAGAGGACCCCACATGCTAACGTGCCCCACATGCTAATAGTGCCCCATGCGCTAAGAGGACCCCACATGCTAACGTGCCCCACATGCTAATAGTGCCCCATGCGCTAAGAGGACCCCACATGCTAACAGTGCTCCATGCGCTAACAGTGCCCCACATGCTAACAGAGCCCCATGTGCTAACAGTGCCCCATGCGCTAACAGTGCCTCACATGCTAACAGTTCACCATGCACATGTGCTAACTGGACCCCACGCCCCAACAGGACCTCACACTCATAGGATCTTACATGATAACAGGATTCCACGTCAGTGTGTGTTTCTGCACAATGTGCTAACAGAACCACACATGCTAACATGGCTCAATCTGCTAACAGAGCCTCCTCCTGCATTTTTTTCCGAATGGCAGCTTAAAGTCACAGTTGGAAATATTCGTGTAAAATCGCGCGGGGTGGTAACGCCCGAAGCATAGGCTCTGCGTCTCGGGGCCGCTGTCTGTGAACACTTTAGCAGTGGTTTGATGGTCCTAGGCCCTATTGTCTGGGAGCTGAACCCCACTCACTAACAGGACTCCATGTGCTAACATTACCACACATTAGGACACACTAACAGGATCACACAGCCTAACAGGGCCAAACATGCAATCAGAACCCTCCCTAAACAGACACTAAATACGAATGATTATATAATGCATGTCGACATCAGACTCACCAGAGAGGGTTTTTCATAATCCGAGCACTGGCAGCAATATTGAAAATAAGTAAATAATTAAGTAAATTACAGAGGAATAATGCAATTCAACAAAAACAAATCAGTTCTCAACGTCCACACAGATACAGAGCTTCCCTGAATTAGCTTTGGTAATTATCCTCGGTGATTAATTTCCTCATGCATTTTCCCTTCAAAACAATAGTTCTGATTTTAAAATATGAAAAATGAGCAAACCTGAACGCTGTCCAGGTGGGGGCAGAGAGTGTTTAGGCGGCGGTAGAGTGTTGAGGTGGGGGTAGATTGTTCAGGCAGAGGTTGTGTTCAGGAAAGGGTAGAGTGTTCAGGCAGAGGTGGTGTTCAGGTGGTGAGTAGTATTCAGGTGGGGGTAGAGTGTTCAGGTAGGTGTAGAGTGTTCATATGTGGGTAGAGTGTTGAGGTGGGGGTAGAATGTTCAGGAAAGGGTAGAGTGTTCAGGCGGAGGCGGTGTTCAGGTGGGGCTGGAGTGTTCAGGCAGAAGTGGTGTTCAGGTGGTGAGTAGTGTTCAGGTAGGGGTAGAGTGTTCAGGTGAGAGTCGAGTGTTCAGGTGGGGGTAGAGTGATTAGGTGAGGAGAGTGTTCAGGTGGAGGTGGTGTTCAGGTGGTGAGTAGTGTTCAGGGTGTTACCAGCAGGCTGCACAGCAGTCGGTGTGTTCTTCATCAATGTTCTCAGTGTTCTCAGATGCTGTCTCACTGGCAGGAAGACTTGCTGAATGAGAGAACGAATGAGAGAGAGAGCAAGAGAGAAACAGCCAGTGAAAGATGAGAACCCCAGTTACAGGCACATTTCTGAGTGCAACACGTGTGAACAGACAGACAGAAAAAGAATAGAGAAAATACCATGTGTTTCATTGGAATGACTGAACCAGCCAAACTTCCCTCTCTTCTTATCAGACAGGTCCCCCAATGTGAGACCTACAGAGAGAGCAGCAGTGAGTCAGAGTGAGGAGAGAGAGAGCAGCAGTGAGTCAGAGAGAGGAGAGAGAGAGCAACAGTGAGGAGAGAGAGAGCAGCAGTGATTCGGAGTGAGGACAGAGAGCAGTGATTCAGGGACCACAGGCTGGGCAGGGTTAGACTCACGTCTACTGCCGTCCTCATCCTCCTCGTCCACGTCCTCGGCCTGAGTGATCCACTCCATGTACCCACACAGATCCTCCTCCATCTGCTGCTTCTCACGCAGTTTCTGAAAGTCCCCGCGAGCCTTCGCCTTCTCCCTCTCCTTAGAGAACTCTCTGGGGAAACAACAGCCTATTACACACGTGCACAGGTACACACGTGCACACACACATACACGTGGACACACAGGCACGCACGCACATGCACACACACACACACCCACAAATAAATAAACAAGCATACACTGCATTGATTGCTGAGTTTTAGGACACTCACCCGCTCAGCACACCCAACACCAGGTTGAGCACAAAGAAAGAGCCAAAGATGACCAGGCTGACAAAGTAGACCCAGGGTAACTCAAAGCCAATAGCATCATTCATCTAGAGAGAGAGGGAGGGAGGGAATGAGTGAGAGAGGGAGGGAGGGAATGAGAGAGAGAGGGAGGGAGAGAGAGATTAGCACCGGAACACAGAGACACAGGTGCACAGAGGTACAGAAACAGACTTTTCAGTTATTTTTAAAAATCTTTTATTGGAATCTTCAAGCTTGATGCTAATGCTTTTACACCACTTTAAAGGGCTGGGTGGTATAGCCTACCTCATTTTTAGGTAGGCTATATCTGTAGCAATGTGTGGTTTTGCAGAACCATTGGCAAGAAAGAAAAAAGTTTTTAGCTCAAAAATGATGGCGCTGGTGAGGACACCAGCAGGACCAGAGAGCTTTAGAGTCCGACCAAGCAGTCACATGACCACACAGTCACATGACCCAAGCATGTCTCTGAATATAATTTCTTGTTGAAGTGCGTTTGATGGGGGAAGCAGACGCAGTAGCTGCGTTGTGGGGACCTGAGCCGATGTAGCAGCAGGTCCTGTGCATCCTGCCAATGAAGAGCTCCAGGCCGATGATGACGTAGATGATGATGACGAAGAGGACCAGCATATTGTGCACCTGTATTTAGGCCTATTTATTCTCAAGCAGAATTATTCATTTTCTTTATAATTCGTATAAGCTCATCTTGCCTGCCATAGAATTGTTTTACTGATTTAAGGCAGAGCTGAGTGTTCTTGTGTGTAGGCCAGCCAGTCTAACGAGTTTAAAAATTCAAATGACAACAAAAATATCCGCATCGGATCGGTGTTGGCCGGTACCGAACGGTACTGTACTCGGATTCGGGTCTGGAAACCTGGCTCGGGACATCGCTGAAGGAGACACGCGGGGGGAATTACCCAGTAGAGCACGTCGGTCCAGCCCTCCATGGTGATGCACTGGAAGACCGTGAGCATGGCGAAGAAGAAGTTGTCGAAGTTGGTGATGCCGCCGTTGGGCCCGTCCCACTTTCCCCGGCACTCGGAGCCGTTGACGGCGCACTGCCGGCCGTGCCCGGCGAAGGCGCACGGCACGGGGTCGTCCTCCACGTTGATGTCTGAAAGAGAGAGAGAGAGAGACGGCCGCGGGCGTCACCTGACCGCCGCCGCCGCGACAGGAACAACGGCAAGCTAAATGCTACGAGGCTACAATGCGCGGGACACGGCTAACTGCACATGGGGGCGGCAGTGTAGCGTAATGGGTAAGGAGCTGGTCTTGTAACCGAAAGGTCACAGGTTCGATTCCTAGGTAGGACATTGCCGTTGCAATGTAAAACGTTGTGCAAGTCGCACTGGATAAGAGCATCTGCTAAAAGCCTTGCAATGTACATCCTAAGCGATAGTTATTGGTTTACGTAATCGATTGAGGTCAGACTGTTAGGTTTAGAGCAGTGTTTCTCAACCCTGGTCCTGGAGACCCACTGACCTGCATGTTTTAGATGTCTCCCTGCTCCAACACACCTGATTCAAACGAATGGGTCGTTATCAGGCTTCTGCAGAGCTTGATGACGACCCATTAATTTGAATCAGGTGTGTTGGAGCAGGGAAACATCTAAAACATGTCCCCAGGACCAGGGTTGAGAAACACTGGTTTAGAGAGATATGCAGATTAAATTAACTGACGACATGTTCCTTGGACCATTTGAAAGACACAAGTAGACTTGAGAAACGCATCCTTCAGTTGTGTTCTTTAAGTCCGGACACACTCCTACACAATGCTACGGCAACTGTACAGTGCTGCCATAATCGTACACTACAGCGCGATTAATAACGTTTTCGTCGAATAGGAGCCCTTCAGAAGAAATGCGTCCATTCATAATTAACTGGGCTGGTAACCTAAAGGTTGCAGGTTCAATCTCACTGCCTTCAGCTACATAACCTGAATTGCTTCTGTATACAGTGAGCTCATTGCATCCATGCAATCATTGCAAGCAAAGCACTAAACATGACGACTTTCATTTACATAACATTAATATGTCCCAAACATTACGGCACCCAGAAATAGGGGGGCTACGTATGTATAAAAGTCCTGTCGTTTTAACCAAAGTGTATTAAAAAAAAAACTTCTATTGTTTGATCTAAAATTGTACAAAATAGTAAAAATAATACAGAACCATATCAAGAAAAAAAAAAAGTTCTTGGCCCAAACATTATGGAGCTGGTGAGGAAACCAGCAGGACCAGAGAGCTTTAGAGTCTGACCAAGCAGTCACATGACCACACAGTCACATGACCCAAGCATGTCTCTGAATATAATTTGTTGTCGAAGTGTGTTTGATGGGAGAAGCTGACGCAGGAGCTGCGTTGTGGGGACCTGTGCCGATGTAGTAGCAGGTCCTGTGCATCCTGCCGATGAAGAGCTCCAGGCCGATGATGGCGTAGATGATGATGACGAAGAGGACCAGCAGGGCGATGTGCAGCAGGGGCACCATGGCCTTCATGATGGAGTTCAACACGATCTGGAGACCTGGACACACGTGCGCACACACACACACACACACACACACACGCACACACACACAAAAGCTGATATTGACACCAAAAACACAGAGAACACAGCAGTATGCGTGTCCATGTGTGCCAGTGCGTGTGTGTGTGTATACAGTGTGTGTATGTGTGTGTGTATACAGTGTGTGTGTGTGTGTGTGTGTGTGTGAGTGCGTGTGTGAGTGTGTGTGAGTGTGTGTGGGTGCAGTATGTGTTCAGTGAGTGAGTGTGTGTGTATACAGTGTGTGTGTGTGTGTGTACAGTCAGTGAGTGTGTGTGAGGGCGCAGTGAGTGTGAGTGTGAGTGTACAGTAAGTGTGTGTGTACGTGTGTTCAGTGAGTGAGTGTGTGTGTGTGTGAGTGTGTCAGTGTACAGTAAGTGTGTGTGAGGGCGCAGTGTGTGAGTGTGTGTGAGGGTGCAGTGAGTGTGTGTGTGAGGGCGCAGTGAGTGAGTGTGTGAGGGCACAGTGTGTGAGTGAGTGTGTGAGGGTGCAGTGAGTGTGTGTGTGTGAGGGCGCAGTGAGTGAGTGTGTGTGTGAGGGCGCAGTGAGTGAGTGTGTGAGGGCACAGTGAGTGAGTGAGTGTGTGTGTGTGTGTGTGAGTGTGTCAGTGTACAGTAAGTGTGTGTGAGGGTGCAGTGAGTGTGTGAGTGTGTGAGGGCGCAGTGTGTGAGTGTGTGAGGGCGCAGTGTGTGAGTGTGTGAGGGCGCAGTGAGTGAGTGTGTGAGTGTGTGAGGGCGCAGGGACGCACTGGGTACTCCTGAGACCAGTCTGAGGGGGCGGAGCACTCTGAAGGCTCTCAGGGCCTTCACATCCAGCCCCCCCGGCTTCCCCGCCATGTGATGCGCATCCCCCGGCCTGTGGGTCATCGTCTCCAGCACCACGCTGAACAACCTGCAACACACACACACGCACACGCTTACATAGACACACACACGCTTACACAGGCGTACCTACACACACACACGCTTACACAGGCGTACATACACACACGTTTACACGTTTTGATATTCCCATTCCTCTGAGCTTCATTTGAAGGTCAGCGTACGCAGCCAGTTCCTTGCCACAATCTGCCATAGTTCAGTGCAAAGCCGATGATGTCATATATGTGACAAGCTGTTTACTTCCTGTTGTTTCCCCATAATTACACTTTCCCGCTTCATACAGTACACGGCTAAGATAATTCTCTGCTGACCTTAAATAATTTCGCTTTTTCATCTGTTTCTCTTCTGGCTAACGGCTAATCTGAATGCATCGCTGGCATTTCACGAAACAACCCAAAACTTGCATTTGGTGAAACGCTTGATGGAGCTCTATTACTGCGAAAAATTGGGGTGGAGAATTCCAAAGCACCACAGAATTTAAAAAAGGCATAATTTCTAACAAATGAGAAAGTGTCAAGATATATCTCATATGGGTGTGCTGACTGGTCACAAAATATGATGATTGTTAGGTCTTTGGACACTTTTCCAATTTATTTTGGCGATATCGATTGCTGGGGGGAAAGGATGAAAATCTCACAGAAAATGAGAAAGTAGAAAAAATTGCTTCAAATTGAAAACCAGCAAGTGATTTGTAATTCAGTTTTAACTGGCTGGCACTCCTGCCAATCAATAAAAGAGCAGCGTGAGTTGGCCGTACCTCCTAAGCCCCGCCTCAGCGCTGTCCGTGCGCAAAGCTGGATTCGCGAGCGCACACACACACACTTCAGCGCTGTCCATGCGCAAAGCTGGGCTCACGAGCGCACACACACACACACACACCTCAGTGAGTCGCGGGTCGGAAAGGAACAGGCAGAGGGGATTTAGCACGGACAAACGGGATTGGCTGCTGGCCACATCGCATTATTAACGGAATCGTTTGAATGCGTATATTGTCATTTCTGAAATGCGTGTTTTAGTATGTTAGCCAGCTCTTACTCTATCAAGTGCTTTCATAGACCTCCACTTTTGATAAAAAGTGATATACTTTCCAAAAAATAAAGCGCATTTCGATGACTCTCTTTCCCTGGTACAATCAGTGAGGGCAGTCCCATCCCCCCACCCCAGTCCCCTCAGAGCGACATTATCTCAAATTAGTTTGGACCCAAAACGTTCCCCCTCCATTCGAAATGAACCGCAAAGCTTCATGCTACACACAAAGGCACATTAAGTCCAGTAAAGTGCCACATCGTCTTCACTGATGTTTGGAGAGGGGTTGAAATGAGCTACAGCTATCCTCAGTACCAACATATTCACTCTGTTCCTCTTCTCCGTGTGGAATCCAGCTTCGGCTTCCATTTTAAGATTCAGCTCGCCCGTCAAGATGAAGCAAATTTAGCAGCGTCCCTGTGTCAGTAATCCATGGTTAAGCTACAATCCTTTGAATGTTGGATCAATTTTTTGTATACGCATAATAAATACAGATGAAAAGCTAAAAAAGCATCATAACAATTACATATGGAAATAAATTAATTTTGCATGCTTCTTATGTACCAATAATAGTTTGGTTACTCCCACATAAATAAACCTACATAAGAAAATTTAACAAAATTTTGACATTATTTCCTTTGAACGTGCCCTCTGATGAACAAGGAGCTTCAGAAGTGAACACTTTCACTGCATGCCAGCCCACTACATGATGGGTAACTATGGCCCACTGCCCCATGGGTAATCTCAGCCATAAAACCATGAGGAACACACAGGGTCGGTCAGCCCAAACTGAAGCCCGGGCCGTGTAAAGGATCTATAGCCTGTGAATCTGGACTGCATTGCCCACTGCTTTAAAGCTCGCTGTTCCAACAAACAGCGTTCGACATGTTGCCTTGTCAGTCAAATCTAAGCGGCCAAAACTGGGCTTTGTTTTTTGAAGCTCACTTCCTGGTTTTGTTGAGAGACGCAGCTCACTAGCGACAGCGGTTGGCTCCAGTCCAGGTCTTTCAGCCTCCCGTTCCAATGTAGATCAATGGTAACAATGCAGTCAAAATATGAAGTCAATCATTTTTCCCCACAAGAACATGTAGTTACTGGAGTTGCTCTTCGTCTAATGTCTCCCCAAGTGCTGATTTATTAAGTTATTGTGTCAATATTTAAATGTTTTGTGTACCAATCGGGGAAGGCTGGCGGGAGGAGCTGGAGGAGAGGGCCGGGGGGAGGGCTGAGGGGAGAACCGGGGGGAGAGACTCAGAGTACCAGAGAAAACGGAGAAAGGGAAAAGAGATGCAGCGTACCCCACGATGACGATGACGAAGTCCAGCATGTTCCAGCCGTTGCGGATGTAGGAGGTGGGGTGCATGACTAACCCGTACGCCAGGATCTTCAGAAAGGTCTCCACGGTGAAGATGATCAGAAAGACGTACTCCACTTGCTCCTGCAGGGTCACAGGCGCACCCCAGGCCGCATGAGTCAGTCAGTCCGACTCAATTTGGCCAAATTCAGTTCAGTTTCACTCATACTCATCCCTCTACGGAAGGTTACGATGAAACGCGCTGTTCCAGATAAATGCTCACGCATCCATACGGGGTTGATTATTGCCATTTACTTTCCCCTAGCAGAGAGTCTTATCCAGAGTGACTAGCTGCACGTGCTCTTGCATTGCAAGCGTACCCATCTGAGTTAAATGAGCAGGGTCCTGACTAACAGTAACCCCAGGCCAGAGGATACTGAGACAGACCCAAGCTAATGCTAAACAGAATCTAGAGTATCAGGCTGAAATACAACAGGGGGGACACACAAGTTTACTGTACAGAAGCTTTACAGCTTTCCATCAGCTGGGGTGGGGGATCAGGACTTAAACCACAGAGAGCTGCAGCTCAAAGTTAAAATCCATAATTAACACATGCTCTGGTTCTAATTATTCAGCAGGTGAATTTTCTTAACAGGAGCTGAACATTGCCCACAGACGGAGAGCAGGAAGGAGTAGCTGGGTGGAGGGCAGGCAGGTGTAGTTGGGTGTCAGGTGATGCAGGTGGGTCCAGGGTGGTGTAGCAGGGTGGTGGTGTAGCAGGGTGGAGAGCAGGCAGGTGTAATTGGGTGTGAGGTGGTGCAGGTGGGTCCAGGGTGGTGTATTTGGGGGGTGGTGTAGCAGGGTGGAGGGCAGGCAGGTGTAATTGGGTGTAAGGTGATGCAGGTGGGTCCAGGGTGGTGTATTTTGGGGTGGTGTAGCTGGGTGGAGGGCAGGCAGTTGTAGTTGGGTGTAAGGTGATGCAGGTGGGTCCAGGGTGGTGTATTTGGGTGGTGGTGTAGCTGGGTGGAGGGCAGGTAGGTGTAGTTGGGTGCGAGGTGGTGTAGGTGGGTCCAGGGTGGTGTAGTTGGGTGGTGGTGTAGCCGAGAGCAGGGCAATAGCTGCACCCCAGAGGGGAGCTTAATGTGGACTTCCAGAGGATTACCAATCCGTCATAATCTGGGTTCAGACTGGTGCATGCATACACACACACACACACACACACTCACACGCACATGCACACACACACGCACGCACACACGCACATGCACACACACATGCACATGCACGCACACACGCACACACACACAAAAACACACACTCACACGCACAAACACATGCACACACACACACACACACACACACGTACATGCACATGCACGCACACACACGCACACAAACACACACACACATACACACACACCTCAACAATGAGATTGAGAAGGACAGAAAGAGGAGATGCAGAGAGGGATGGCTCAGAGAGAGGAGGGGGCAAATATGATGAGAGGGAGAAAGAGATGGACAGCAGAAGGAAGGGAGAGATGGGGAGATGGAGAGGGGGAGAGGGAGTGGAAGTGAGAGTGGGAGAGAGGGAGGGAGAGAGAGTGGGAGTGAGAGGGGGAGAGGGAGGGGGAGAGTAAGCTGCTTATCGAGGCCCAGAGCAGCCAAACGAACAGGCAGTTTCAACATCCCCCCAACTCTCTCTCATCCTGTAACTCCCTCCATCTCCCTGCCCCTTGCCCCAAAACCCCGTTTCCATCTCTCAATTTCAGCTCTCACTCTCACTCTCCCCTTTCCTCCGTTTCAACCTTCCTATCCTCCTGAAACCCTTCACTCCCCTTTCATGCCCCGCTCCTCCTCCCCAGTAGCCTCAGCTGGCCTTCGCCAGGCTGCAGATGATGTTGGCAGTAATGTGTCGTACAGGGAGAGGATTATTTCCCTTTCTGCACAGGACCAGTGCTTTTATTCCACTGGCTAATACAGGCTCACGCCGTTAGCCACACTACCACAAACCAGAACCACACAACTCAATGATAAAACCATGACCTACACAAGACAATGCTAAAACCATGAGCTACACAAGACAATTCTAAACCCATCAACACAATGCTAAAACCATGAGCTACACAACACAATGCTAAAACCATTAGCTACACAAGTCAGTGCTAAAACCATTAGCTACACAACTCAATGCTAAAACCTTGGGCTACACTGCCTAGCATACGCTAAAACCATTAGCCACGGACCATTGGAGTGACCCTGCCCTCAGTCTTGGGAGGGAGGGGGTTTGCTCAGGGATCCCTGTGGAGAGACTGGATAAATGAAGATTCCCATGCTTTCTATATGGCAACCAGCAGAACATACAAAAGCACAGAAAACTGAGAGAAAACCCACAGGGGTCTGGGCTCATTAATTAGCTGCATTAATACAGTCAGGCCGGGAATCCCATGTGGGCTAAAGCAGAACTGTTCATTATCATCAGCGATTAGGGAAAGAGCCTTCCCATGAATATTAATAACTGCAGACACAATGTACAGTAAATAGTGTATAATAAGCTCTAACAGACTTAAAGATCGTGGGTAGAAATGTTAGGGACCTGTGCCATTTTACCACACTCAGTCCACCTTGGTTGATAACCCCTAGACCGCATCAGTTTCCAGGAGCATCCAAAGAAAACGCTTAAGACTGCAGTCTCATTTGTTAAGACTGAGGTTCTCAGGAGAAACAGTTAGCGAAGATGCTACAGGGTTGGCAAAGTTTCTAAGGAAGTAAGTAAATAATGAGAGTAGATGGGCTGAAAAGTCATTCACTAATCCAAATACAAACAACTGTGTTTTCACAGAGGAAGCAGCTGCTAAGACTGCCCAACAGAACAGTCAGAAGCCTCCAATGACGCTAGGATGGTACAAGCACAAACAAACAAGAGTAACCATGGCAATCCCAAAATACCTGAGATATGTAGAGTATGAATGATATTAACAAGAATAATAAGATGATATCAGAGTTTTTTTTTGGTTGATGCAAATAGGCTATTTATGATGTTACCCCCTCTGCCCCCAGCCAATATGTCACATTGTGTGCCTTTACATTTTAAAATTGAGATGTCCATTGGTTTCTTATTATTTATTATTATACAGTGGTGCTGTTAAAAATAACACTAAGCATATGCCAAAAGATTATCAATGGAAAGCGTCTTGTATTGTGTCCTAAGCATAAATACATTGTCACTGAGATGGTCTTTAGGCAGCACTAGTGACAAATAATGTGCATAAAAATAGCTGTACCGGGGTGCAGTGTGGTGTAATGGACTTTGTGTGGTGTAACTGACTTTGTGTGGTGTAATGAATTCTGTGTGGTGTAATGGACTTTGTGTGGTGTAATGGGGTTGTGAGGTGAAAGAGGAGTCGTGAGGTGTAACACGTTGCAGAGAAGAATCTGCCCCCCACAGCTACACAGAGATGAGCAGAATGAGGAAAATCTCTTTATTGGATCAAATCTGAATGAAGCACGTGGGATTATTACCTCTTCAAAACAGGCGCAAATTCCATCAAATGGGATTAAAGTGAGGAAAAAATAACTAACGCAAAAAAGGAATGTGCAAAATGTAATGTTGTCCGGATATGAGAACGTCTTTAAGATCAGATACCTCAAATTCTAGTGTTTTCATTACGAAACACTCCAATCCCAGCTTTCTGCAATTTTACCTCCTGTAATCATCATTACATTATAATTATCACTTTTAATCGTGTACCTGTTATTATGAGACATAATTATTTTGAGTGACTACCGTCCAAACATGCCATAAAGATCACAAGAAAATATACAGATGACTAACCATATCACCTTTACCACCACCACCATCATCATCATTATCAGCGCTATCACCATCTTCATCATCGTCCCTACTCACCAGGTCGTGGTTGGTGGCGTTGGAGTCGTCCTCCGGGAAGGGTTTGGACACGCCCAGTGCCACGCAGTTAGCGAAGATGGCGAGCAGGATGAAGACATCGAAAGGCCTTTGGGGGGCGTTTAAGGAAACCAACCAACTCCACTGAGACAGCGCACACCCGTCTCTGTGCGACTTCAACACCCTTAAGGGAAACATGGGGCTCTGACGCTACCTCACAAAACTCTCACGGAATGCGCACGGAAACTGTAGCAGCAAAAGGGAAAAATAAACTTCACCTACACTTGAAGCACAGAAGGAAAAAGTGGTTTTAAGCAAGAAAAGTTTAAGTTTTTTTTCTTGCTCTCTTCTTCAAGTTCTGACATTCTTCCCTTAACATGAAACGAAAGCTTAACTGAATGTTATTGCAGTCTATTGTATCACCACTGTCAGTATGTACTTTATCACTATTGTCAGTATGTACTTTATCGTTACTGCCAGTATGCACTTTATTACTACTATCAGTATGAATTTTATTACTACTGTTAGTATGTACTTTATCACTACTGTCAGTATGAATTTTATTACTACTGTTAGTATGTACTTTATCACTACTGTCAGTATGTACTTTATCACCACAGTCAATATGTACTCATTCACTACTGTCAGTATGTACTTTATCACCAGTCAGGTTGTACTTTATCACCATTGTCAGTATGTACTTCACCACAATCAGTATGTACTTTATCACCCCTGTCAGTAAGTACTTCCTCAGCGTGGATACTTCCACTCCACGATGGAGAGCGCCGCCCTGCGGATGGGGTTGTTGAGGCGCAGGCAGAAGAGGGCCCGGGGCGCGCGCTGCACAGTGCTGCCCCCTGGTGCCTGCTTCTTGGCGTGCTGGCTCCGTTTGCGTTGTGTGCCGGTGGAGCTGGTGGTGGAGTTCATCGTGACGGTCCTGTTCATCCTCATCCCTCCGTTCTCCCCCGAGTCCTGCCACGCCATATCGCCGTTCTCGTCGTCTCCTCCGTCATCCCCCTCTCCTTCCTCCTCCTCCTCCTCCTCCTCCTCCTCTTCCTCGTCACCTCCGCCTTCCGCCTCGCTGGCGTTGGAGAACCCTTCCGGTCCATTGCCTGTGGAACAGAGAACATCTGCTCAACACTTCCCTACGTGCACACCACCGCAGGGAGGCATGGACACACACATGCCTGGGGAAAACACAGACCCTAACCGCAGTACTGACGCACATACCTCAGAGAGACACTGACCACAGTACTGATGCACCCACCTCAGAGTCATTGGGCCTCATTCCCGAAACATGTGCACCATCACATTTGATCGTAAACTGCGTGTAAGAAGAACATTTCGGCATTCGTCATTTTTCTCTTACCTGTATTTGTCCACATCTCATATACCTGGGACATGCACAAAAACAAAGGTCTGCACTTGTGTCGTGCATCTCATATTGGTTTTTTGTAGGAACATTTTTAAGAACAAAGGTAAAAAAGTTTTGTGAAAATTTAAGAAAAGGTTTTGTGAATGAGGTCCATTGCCTCTCACTGCAGTACTGACACACTGTAGAGGGAAACTGCCTCCACCAAATCACATGCATAACCAACCACAGACAACAGTGTAACAAACCAACAAAGTCAGGGAACCCATTAACCCACGTATTAAAGCCGTGATCTGTGAGTCACAGAAAACTGGTTATTTTCTATATTTATACTGACACAGGTGTAGACAATCACCGCAGAACCGTTTCTGAACATCAGACAGTGATCATGCCTCAGAAAGAGTACTCGTCCATCCACATGAATACGATTAAAATGTGAAAATAAGAAGCAGATTAAAGAAAAGGCAGATCGAGCGGGCGAGGTGGCACAGAGTGAAGGTGAGAGAACGCGAAGCAACGCACGGGCAGATGAGCGAAAGACTCTAACCGAGGTTGAAAAGCTGGGCAGCGGAGGACAGCTGTGACCTACTTTTGCGCTCGAACAGCGAGCGCCAACAGGATTGTGGGAGAGAACGGCATTCTGGGACAGGGTTTGTGTGCTAGTACCTGTGGTCCCATGAGCACAAACCAGCCAATGGCATTGAGCCCAGCAGACCAAGGTTAACACTCTCTCTCTTTCTACACACACACACACACACACACACACAACTACTCTAAGGGCTTATTATAATTATATTATTACCATACGGCCTGAGCCGCGGGGCGTAAATCCTATTAGACGAAGATAAGATGGTGCGGTGTGAGATCTTTGTAAGAGCATTAAAGTGAGCAGAGGTAAGGGTGCCCCTCCCCCACGTTTCACGTTTTTTGGTCTTGCCCAAGTCAGTGACACCGGCCCTGGACAGAGCGCCATGGAACCCGACGGCAACCTTCCCCAAAAACGCCGGCCCCATCCGTTCTTTTCGTATACCATCGGGGGTGCAAATAACGGAAGTGAAGTGTGAAGCCGGGCACCCACCGCACGCGTATCGGCCGCGAGCGCACTACGCGCGTATTACGCGCGTAACTGAAGCGTAGTTGAAGTACTGTTATTACAACGGCAGCGGGCGACGTCGTCTCCACCAGATGCGAACGCGTCGCGTACCGGCTGCGAAGCTCGCGCGACACAAGCGAACTGAAGCGTAGTTTTTCGCTTCAGTTCTATTTTTTCGGCTTGTCGCGCGTCACGATGGCCTGTTTATACACAGAAATATGCTCTAAAATGCTAGTTATACATGCTCTGATTTATATTTCATCCTTATATTACTGGGGGTGTGTCCCTAGTTACCTCCCAGATATTTTATAAGCACCAAAAAAAAAAAAAAAAAATACAAGCCTTTTCGTTTTGTAAAAATAAATAAATAAATAACTGGAACCTGGGGAAAAGGCAAACATTACTGGGGGTGTGTCCCTAGTTACCTCCCAGATATTTTATAAGCACCAAAAAAAAAAAAAAAATACAAGCCTTTTCGTTTTGTAAAAATAAATAAATAAATAACTGGAACCTGGGGAAAAGGCAAACTTAGTTTCGCTGTCTTATTTTGCGGAGGGGGTGGGGTAAATTTGAAAATACACCACAGAAAGACGTAGGCTATTGAGTGACGTAAAAGGGAATGCACCGAGCAGCGGTTTGTTAGCTCGAGTATTGGAAGATAGTTTTTAACCAACCATTGCTCAGCCTATTTGACTTCTCCGATGTCTTCGTTCGCCGTGCTTTCAAAAAGGGCTTGTTAATAAAAATCAGATAATCCACAGAGCTTTAAAAAAATCAGATTATTTAGTGGTTTTGCCGATGAAAATGCACCTATTTTATAAATGAAGTTGTAAGCAAGCCTTTATTGCACTTGTACTTCAAAGCTTCCGGTGTTCATGGCGTTGTGGTGTTCATATCCCTTCAAGATTAAAACTGTTACTGACTTTTTCATGATTAGCTGATTTTACTAAATCTGATCCTATAAATGTTTTGACGTGAATGGCAAGACAACACGGGAATTCCCAATGGTTGATTACGGATTATTTATTATTATTATGATCATTACATATTCTTCATGAAATTGGCACGCTTGTTAACCAAGCAAATAAATTAATACAGTTTGAGATTGATTGTTATGCAGGCTACGTTGCGATTTAAGTTTATGGTACTTCTTGAAAGCGTTTACTTTCTCACGTAGGCTATTTACGAGTTAACGAAATATTACCAAATTAACAAACTGAAAAAGGTCTCTCACCAAAGTATTCACTTAACCCATAATCAACAGTCGTGAACAAACGTGAAATACACGATGTAAAAGCCCACTGCAGACTGCGAGAGCTACTAGGAATATATAGCTTTTACGCAAGCCTTTGCGCGACACAAACGGAACCAGTGGAGACACCCTACGCGTCGCGCCGTGCTGCTTCGCCCTGCTGTTTACGCGACGCATACGCGACGCGTGCGGTGGGTGCCCGGCTTGAGGCTCAATGTAACGCTGGTAAAGTAAACCGCACTGAAACCGAGGAGAGGGCAGAATCACACGTGTCTTCCTTTCCAAATGCTGTAAATGCATTGTTTTATTATTATCATTATCATCAGATATATATTATCATGCAAGCGTTACACAATGTATGGAGAATCATACAACCCACCACGTCATATGTACAGTAATAGTTACGGTACATGTACATTACCACATAAAAAAGGACCAAAACATGAACACGTTCACATGGTCCTGCGCAGTCATAATGCTAAATCACATCTTGACTTTTCAAGACCTGTGTCTGAAACAGTGCCCCCAGCTTCCCTAAAATACACGTATGAGAGATCAGTACACACCCACACACACACAGAATCACAAATCTGTGGGTCCCATATTCACAAACAAAAAGGGAAATATGTTATATGGTAATGCAATAACTAGGACAGGAAAGTAAATATCACGACTGTCGCTAAAAGATTGACACCTGGATACAGAGGGCAGGAACGACACGGGCCTCCACAAACTTTGTTGTGCGGATGTTCACACCGCCTCAGCAGTCGGAAATAAAGTATTTACATCATAAATAATCAATTTCATATTCACTAGTACTGCAACTTTTTGCTCTGTTAGCGCAGTTACACGATGTTACTTAACAATTACATTGACTAATCTCGTAGCCTATGGTCTTGGGCCTTGAATAGCAATCAAAAGCATATAGCAGCATAGCACAGAACACTCTAGACAACATTAGGCCGTTTTGCGAATACCAAAATTAAAGACGGATCACAAACTATTTTCCTGTGAATTCTGTTTGCAAGTACAAGTCAATAAAATGTAAGTGAAATGGCTTTATATTTTGCCTGACCATCAATCTTGTTTTCCAGTTGAACAGCCATGACGAGGGCCAAAAAGAAAATTGTTTAAAATTATAACGTAATTTTTACAGAAGAACAAGTTTACTGTGATCAAGTCCAATTTGGAAACGTAATGTTGAACTGCTCAGTGTCCAGTGTCCATTCACTCCCAACAGATAGGATAGTCAAGTTACCAGTCACCACATTGGACATCTATGGGTAGTTTTGAAATCCCTGGCTAATATATCAAATTAGTATACCGACACAACAGAGAATTTAAAAACAACCAGTAATGCATAATTAGAACAAATAGAATACGCATCATTTGAACAAGATATCAGAACAAGAGTTTTATTCGCTTTTAACTCTTGGAATTAACTTTTGGGTCACTTGGGTCAGTGTAACTATATCACTTGTCTTGGTAATGGCCGAATATTTATTGTCTCACCTTAAATTATACACGAAAAAAAAAAATACACACAAACACACATACGCACAAACGCGTTGACCGTTGAGAGCTCTAATAGTGACAGGTAGTAGGATATAGGCTACAATCTTTTGCCAATATTCATAATTGACTGCAAACATGTAAAAAGGTACTTCAGTTATACATTATGCATATTAAATCGATATTAACAAAATACCACCCATCCAATATTAAATAAAAGTAATGAGATAACGCGTTCTTACTTTTGCGGTTTTTGTCATACATGTCGGACTTCGGCCGCTGGATCCTGTTCTCTCCAATTCACATTGAAAGAAACATACTCCTTTTTGTGTTACTTCGGGTAAATTATTCGCATATAAAATACTTTGTTATAAATGTTAACATCTCTACAGTATAAAAAGAACATTTCAGTTCCGCCAACTCCTGATGCATTTGGATGGAGCGCTTCACATGACACTTCCCAATATCAAATACAGTTAAAAAGAAATATATTTGCTATTCGAGACACTGGAATCGTTACTATGTTTTTAAAGGCAACAAGCTGGACAGTTTGGTTGGAAAAAATAGACAAAAAATGTTTGTTAACGTAATGTTTGAATCTCCCGTCCTCCCTGGGTTCCCGATACCTATCCGCATTTAAACCATCAATTCGGGATTACAGACAAATCGAGTCATTTAAAGGGGATGGTAGCCTAGAAACTTATTAAAGGGAAGGGACGGGCAAGCACTTGTGCCAAATGAAACGTCGACATAAAATGCTGGACATCTGTAAAGTGCACGCATACTGTAATATTATTTATTTGTGAGCTTTTTATTTACTTTTTAATTAGAGTATTCGTTTTATTTACACATACATATTTGAATACTGCAAATATACACATATATTTATCTTACACTAAATAGTGCAATGGCAATTGGAAAATTTGTCAGGATGACTGTTCTTCCCGGCGTCAAGGTGATAGGGGACAGAACGAAAGCGCGAAAAAGAACCTCTTTGGAACTATTTAAAATGCCATGTCTTCACAGGGAGTACACAAATACGCAGTCCTTCAACGACGCTCTGTGTATTCCTCCCTCTACTGGTGAAACCACGAACCCCTGTCGGTACATCGCGTAGTGCAGAAAGAGAGAAATAAGATACAGGAAATCATTAACATTTTTCCCGCACATGTTAATGTCTATCTTAGACATGGAGCAACGCACACCATGTCAAACTTTTACACATTTTGCACACACATCTGCCTTTTATACATTATATAAATGTATCCAAATGAGACCATATATTGGAATTAATTAATAACCATCTACCATTGACCAAATAAAACACATGGAATGATTTAGATTGTGTAGCTGCTGCTTAGAATTAGTCATAAACAATTTTGTGAAATATGCTGAAAGAAGATAAACTTATTTTCCCCACACTGAAGCATTCCTCGTTGTTCTGAAATCATCACTCTCTTTTGAAATGCCATTCCTTTCCTCGCTTTGTGATCACCAAGAAAAGCATCTTTGTGTGTTGAACTGTCCCTGACATGCTAATGACAGACTGTGTGTGAAGGCCCTGTAATCCCTTCACAGATCACAGAAGATTGATATTGTTCTTCTCCTGTTTTCTCTCAGGGAGGGGGTGGTTAGTGATGTAGAGGAGAGGAGTGAGAGATAGATAGACATAGATCATGTGTGAAAAAGGAGTAGGAGAGTAAGCAAAAGTGAAAGAGTGATAGGATGTGAAGAAGGGATAAGGAGAGAGAAAGATTATCTTTGACATCTGGAATGAAGGACTCATAACCCATATCTTTAAAAGCTGGAGGTAGATTTGACCCCACAATCACTGACGCATTTGCATGCAGTAATCTGGGGAAGATTTTCCTATGGCATTATAAACAAGGCTTCTGCACTTCTTGACAAACACAATCTGATTGGCTTTGTGTAAGATGACTACTATAGACCATATTTATCTCCAGTAAACTCAAAACAACAACAAAAAAAAAACTAACAAAATAAATTGAATATTTATATTCAATCTGGCAACACAAGCTATAAAATAAAACTTATTGGAAGCTGTGTGAAGGATAAAATGAATCGTGCATTTAAATAGGAAATAAAATATGCTATTAAAAGACTTTCTTCAGTTTGTAGAGGTGGACATTGTGGCAGCTTGGGGCTTCAAAGTTTACACTTCTGATTGGTTACAATTCTGGATCAATCAGCAGACACAATAAAGAACAAATAGCATGGTGTACTCACTGCGCGTGATACACAACACACAACGTGAATAACACAGCTACATTTACCGAGTAAACAGCCAACGCAGCAGAATTTGAATTTGCTGGAGCATCACTGCCAGACAGGACCCCTGGCAGATGGCGGTGAATATAAATAAGATTATAATAATGCTCATTCCAAAAAGTTCTCAGAAAATCAGAAACTTTAATTTGGCCGTGGGATTAAAGAGAAAGGAAGCAGGGCCGCCTTGTTCTCAAACAAGACCCTTCTAAATCAAAATACCAATTATGATTTGGTTCAAAGTATTCTAATTATTTAACTGATCCATTTCAGTAATACCTGTGTATTCATGGGACATAAATATGGCAACAATGTCTTCAATGGATATCAATGAAGTTGCCAGGGAGATGGGGGTCTCATGTACAAATTCACAGTTCACCTTTGCGACCAGAGTTCTAGAACCTCAGCTCCGAGACCAGGATTGTGGAACCGTGCTTCTGATTGGACAGACCTCGATCAAGCTCAGCCAATACAAAGTTCCGAAGGGAAGAATGGGGCATAGAGCTGCAGACATAAGCAGCAGAGCACAGACATAACTTACCTGCACCCGCAGCCATCCAACCTGCCTTAACAGAGCTATCCTCCGTGTTCTAGCATTGGACAGCATTGGAGCTGACATACAATGCCATCTATTGGTGTTTTGTGGTACACAGCTAATGTTTTCAGCAAATGCAGAGGCAGTATAATGAAACAGAATCAGATGGAAAACATTATTGCCCTTAAATTAGGTTTTTCCACATAAGGATTCACGGTAATACATTACGAATGCACACATTCCGTAGCGTTAAAAATGTCAAATCAAAACTCATCAAAAAATAAAAATAGCATTCAAGCAGGCAGCCATACTTACAGTTAGCTGTAAAGAGACAGTAAACATTTTGGAATAAATGAGGGTACGGTTGTTTATATTTATTTTAATATAATTTTATCTTATTTCATGCTTGCTAGAGATATAAATTACTAGCAACTACATTGTAGAACAGAGTATTCAGAAAGGAAGGTGTGTGATGTCAGGTTTTGTAAAGAAACACACTTAGTACAGTACATTACCACTGTTAAACATACTGCTGTTGTCCAATTCTGTTTTTATCATATTTTTCAACATAAGTTAAGTTATCAACTGAAGACAGTGCAGGGAATGCTAAAGAGGACAACTAATTATTTAAGAAGCCGTATTATTATTATTATTATTACAATAATAATAATAATAGTAATAATAATAATAATAATAGTAATAATAATAATAATTAGTAAATATAAAAAATATTGTCAAAATAAGTGTAAGGCACTGTTACATAGAGCACAGCAGTTCATCAGAATGGCTCTCTGCTTTTGTTTAATCTTTTCCCTCAATCCATCTCTCCACCGTCACCTTTCCAGCTCCCTCCCCCCACCCCCCTCCCCTCCCCTCCCCTCCTCTCCCCCAGCTCTGCTAGTGAGATGGGGTGGGGGTGGGGGGGATTATTGTTTGCCACACTGAGATTAAATCACTACCGGGTGGGTCTAATCTCTCCATGTTTCAGATTCATGTAGCGACATTACGCTCCCTAAAAGGGCCCAGGACTTCGAGACAGAGCAGCCACACAGAGCAAGACCAGAACTCATCTCGATTTATCCAGGGGAACAGCGATCGAAACCCGATTCCCTGACAGAGGGAGCATGGGCACGAGGCTATTAAACACTGCAATTAATTACACTTCACTCTATCGATGAATTAATCCACTGAAGCCATTTGATAAAATCACTGTCAAAATAAAAGTCAACTTTCAAAAGATCAATCCGTTTAAAGCTAAACAATCCATCCATCCATTTTAAAAGCACTTACAACTCCCGGGGGGAGGGCTGGAGCCTAGCCCAGCATGCAGTAGACGGAAGGCAGGAATACACCACAGACAGGGCACCAATCCATCGCAGGGCACACACACATTCCTACTTCACTCACACATTAACGGCCCACAGATGATTTAGACCAGCCTGACCTGCATGTGTTTGGGCCGTGGGAGGAAGCCTGTGCGGACGCGGGGACGGCACGCGTAGTCCGAAAGGAGACGCAGCGGACTCGACCTCAGAACCTTCCTGCTACGAGGCACCAACGCGACTCGCGGCACCATCGCCACGCCCATGTGCTGAACCTGGAAAATGAAACACGACTTCCTACACCACGAGAAAAGCGTGAAATCACGTATACAAAATGAAGCATAACCTACTAAAAGCAAATAAAAGCTCAATTATTTATAGAAAATTAAATGCAACTTACAAATACACATATTCTGAGCGCAAGTGCATTGTCAGTCGTTCTTCCCGTGAGCAAAGTTTTTGAAACTGTTCAGATATAATTATTTGTCTCTTTGATTTATGCCAAGGGGATAATACGAAGCGTATGAGTGCATAAATTGTTTTTTTTTCTCATTTACATTTTGCACATTTATTAGTTGGTTTCACACTTGAGCCTCTCTGGTTTAAGGTCTAGGGATCACACAAGTTCACTCGGCTTCACACATTCATCTGATCATTTTGGGGCGACATAGCTCAGGAGGTAAGACCGATCGTCTGGCAGTCGGAGGGTTGCCGGTTCAAACCCCGCCCTGGGCGTGTCGAAGTGTCCTTGAGCAAGACACCTAATCCCTAACTGCTCTGGCGAATGAGAGGCATCAATTGTAAAGCGCTTTGGATAAAGGCGCTATATAAATGCAGTCCATTTACCATTTGATTGGACATGTGCTATTCCGGTGCGTCCAATCAGGGCAGTGTTCAGTTAATGGGAAGTGAAACAATGAAAGTCAGACAGACAGCGAGGCAAAAGGGGATAGTTATTCTTGGGAGTATTTTTTATTGTGTCACTGGCTTGTCTTGGCTGAGTACATTATTTAAATGACTTTGAATTAGAATCCAGATTGCTGACTGGATTATCCATCTAGTTAGCTAGATGGCTGGGTCATCTATCTAGCTTGTTTATCAGACTATCTAGCAAGCTAGCCAATAGAAGTATCTAGCTACGTAGCTAGCTGACCAGGTTAGCTCCCAAAAGGGATCAAGTTATAAATCTGTTATACAGTAGGTAGATCACCATTCAGTGTAGTATAATGTAAGTAAGGAACTGTTCTGGTAACCACAAGGTCACAGGTTTGATTCCCAGGACACTGCCTTTGCACCCTGAGCAACTTAACCTGCACTGCTTCAGTGTATAAATGAATGCAATGTAAAAAGTTGTGTAAGTCATTCTGGGTAAGAGCATCTGCAAAATGCCTGTAATGTAATGCAAATGTCTCCGTTTTTTTTTTTTTCAAAGAAACATGGAACATGGATGAAATGTCAAACACGCACACTAGGGAAAGCATGATTTTGAGTGAAGTGTAGAATGATTCGCCAGAAAGGCTGCACACATGGATGAAATCACAACGTCAACATGGATTTAACAACAAATCACACAGGGGATAACTAACAGGCTAACAATTAAAAACAAGCAAACATCAATTAAGGTCTGAGATGAGACCAGAGGGGGAATGGGGGAGTGGTGGCTGGATGTCATTCCATATTTAACAGATGTGTTCTTAAGTGCAAAACTTCCACTGGAAGAAATGGGTGAAGCTAAATTTTTATTTTTTTTTATCATTGTATATTTTTTAAATACCATCAGCTGGGAGGCTTAGAAAAAAAGCTTTTTAGAAAATCTAAATGAAAAAACCTTTCAAAACAACTGAGAGCATACCTGTAGCCACACATGAATAAACAGATGGGACAATTAAATGTGGATGCTTTATTTTCTCTCAAAGGAAAATACAGCACAACAGATATGAAAGCCTTTTTGCCGATGCACCTTGCTACCTTACAGAATGACCTGTAATGCATTAAAACCTTAATCGACTCAAAAATAAGTCATATTTCCATCAAGTAGCTCATAAAATGTCTTGGGATCAAAACACTCGCTCAGTATTTTTGATCCCAAGGAAATGTACAGAATCGGCATGACAACCTTACCATAAGACTCAGTTCCAGGTTTTGAGAGGAAGTGCAGATTCAAGCAGGGCAACTGCAAATTACTGGCTCAAGATCATAGCACTTCAATGGCACTGGGTGAATTTCAAACAGTCAAAAAAATATTTACTAATCTTAAAAGGCAAAACAATATTTGTCTGTTGGAATTAACTGCCAATGCAGATGATGAGTCTTGAATCTTTTCACATGGATGTTCTGTCAGTCAATGTTAAATAACTATCAATGATCAAATGTAATTACTTTAGAACTTTGAATTTTTCTTTTAACTGTGTACACGACATTTGCCATTTATTTCATTTATCTAATATATCTCTGCCTCAGATTAATCTATTATTGGTACGACTTGCTGAATTTCTTATTTGAAACGTATTAAATTCTGTGAAGGCTATGTACAAGCTCTCAAATTTCTAACTGTTTGTAACAAAATCAAACATCCCCTGCCTGTACAATATTTGTCTATGGCCCTAAATAATGGCACTAAATTTAATACATTGCTGTCAATCATCACCTGTGTTTAATTAGTAGTTATTACTTAATCGTTGCAAATGGTTGGGGTGGTGACTTGACAAAAAGCCAATTGACCTGAACCAGAACACAAGTTATTGCTCACGTCAGAAATTTCTCGCCTGGAATCCCTTTCTATCCAGTTTAGAGTATATTTGTCCGGCATGCAGACAGAAGAGCTAGAAGTCTATGAATCTTTTAGTATTCAACACATGTGTACAGCTTTGCATTTACTGAAGCAATTCAGGAACCCAACTTAAGGGTGAAAGAAAAAAAAAGAAGCATAGTCAAAAATGCTAGTCAGCTTAAAATGGGACACAAATTATTATTCAACCTTAAATAAAGATGCCTAAGATTTGGCTACCAAGCGCTCATCTGGGCAAAGTGGACACCATTAACTGGCTCATTTAGACAGGATTTTTGACAGGGATCCATAGGTTCGCGTAAGCAGTGCTTCCAGTCATGGCCAGGAGGGAGGGGGTGGGGGTGGGTACTGCGATTATGGATGGTCCAAAAGTGGACTGACCAAATTGCCAGAGGGGCAGTTCCACCATGGCTTTTGTAATGAAATGTAAAGCACCAGGATACAGTAAATACACTACAGTGCACTCTATAATGTTTGGGACAAAGACACAGGCTTTTTTCTTTTTTTGATTTGCCTCTGTATTCAACTATTTTAGTGGGGGGCTATGTAGAAAAAGTGCTGTGTAATTTTGATATGTTGAAACCAAAAGGTATGAAAATACCCTTTAATAAAAGCTGAGAATCTGCACTTTTGACATGTACATTCATTACAAATCTAGAATTGTGGAGTACAGAGCCAAATCAAGAAAGATGTTTTCATCCCAAACATTTTGGAGGGCACTGCATATCTACAACAAGATTGTCATGTTCAGTCTCAGGAACCATTGCTCTCATCAGCAGGTGTTCTAAAACTCATTCAGAAATTCACACTGAACAGAAGCCCTCCTGAAAATGTTCTACACCCATTTTAATCACTCATGAATTTTGTCATTCTGAAAATGATATAAACTCATCTAAACAGCCCATGACTCTTGTCCTTCTGAAAATTTTCAAAACCCATCTAAACAGCAGCTCATGAATTTTTGATTGGAGCCACACTTACTGTAAGCTGTTGTGAACTCTGAATTTGTGTTTTATTTAAAGTTTTTTTCAGTTTTATCTTGATGCCAGGTACATTCATTTATTATACTTGACCCAATCCTATATTTAATGTGTGCAATAGAAATATTTAGAAATATTACTAATGTAATTTGTTTTTACTCATGTAAATGTTACCAGTGATAAGTATTTTGTAAGAAACCATGCTCTTGATCTAATTTATCCACAGGATTCATCCGAGTTCTTGAGGCAGTGCTAGAAATAAGGGGTTCCCCAAACAATATCTCGTTTAAGCCCCCCAAAAAGATAGAAACAACCCTGGGACGACAAGACCATTTAAGTGTTTCAATCTCAGCAAAAGTACAATGAAATGAGTGTGCACTAGAGGGTGCTGTTTTCAATTACATCTAAATACACTGAGCGTTCACTTTCTGCAGGTTTTTCCACATTATATTAGTTAATTTGATTGGTCCAAACAATTTTATGTGAAACAAAGTACATTTTAGAGACTTTTTTGATAACCAGCCAGGCAATCAGTAGCTCAAGGTCTAAAGCAAGACACTTTAAGTAACTCAAAAGCTGCTTGGCTCCAGAGGCTGTACATGTACATATGTATATGTATATCAATTAATTTTATTTTTTGTTTTGTTTATTCAGTTAATTTGTTCTGCACCGATTCAAATGCGATGATGCACGCATAGGAACTTGCATACCGAATGCAAAAAGCAAGCGCCTAAAATCCAAAAAGCGTCTTTGAAATAAAGCTTGATGTGTTTCTCAAACTACCGACACAAGACAACATTTTTGGTTGTCTCTAGGCAGTATTATTTGTCTAAAACGCGCTGGATTATCTTCTGAGCACTTGACGTGTTCCTGTAATATTTTATAGTTAGTAGATAGTGTGAAAACGAACCTTTGTGACCACCAGTCATCACAGATGTCACCAGACCCACCAAAACTTAAAAATTAAGGATTGCCACTTTAAACATTGTTTAAATATAACATTCCAGGCATAACGAAAATCGCCATTAGCGTCATAGATATTTGGCTAATGACTCTGACGTAGGCTATGCTATGTAGGCTAGCTAGGCCTACGCGCTTAGCAATACTTTGTTTCTCAAGTTAATAGGGCTATGATAAACTCACCCCAACAGAAAGCAGAAAGGATCAGACCCACGGGTTCTGCCTGTTTGGTTTTCTTGTTAATATCAGTTTTATACACAGCTAAACATAAGATGTACCGCTTTGTTCAGAAGCAGTCTGCTTCTTCCAAAATTTCAGATTGTTTGACCCTTTCTTAACCATTGATTTGAATACATTAATTCCTCAGTATATGGAACTGTATTTCTTCCATGTGTTTTCATTGGGCCAGTGGATTTTTGTGATTTAGCTATAAGCATTTTTGTAAAAAGCCACACATATTGAAGGTTCATTGGCTGTCTGTCGCCATAGGTTTTGGCATGGCAACTTTTCCTGAGTAATTATTTTAATGGCATAGCCTACTGGGCAGGATTTTTTTTTTTTAAGTCTTGCTGTGGTCATGTGTTTACAATCAAAGAAGACTCCCCCTCCACCTTCCTGCCCACTTAGGCCTACCTTGGAGTATCAGACTGAGTCACAGACACGTGAATACATTAGAAATTACCGGTAAATTTCGCCCATCAATTACTGAGCAGACATTACACTGATCAATACACGTCGTAGATGATTTGAAAACCTGACGTTCCGACGTCTGGCAAAACCAAGCCTGATAGCGAGGTCCAACAGAAAACAAGCCAACTCCGTGTCATTTTTTCTCCCCTGGGCAAACTTCAGCTGACACCACCGAGGAAAGGAAATTCTAAGCTTAAATCTAGTTTGAACGAGCTCTGTCGTCTTGTCTCTTTGCTTCACTGTATCTGGGCCATTGCAGCGGCTAGCAAGCAGCAAACACTCCGCTCGCTGAAATGATACCAGACCACCCCTCACCACACAGAAAAGAGCGCTACTCCTAGAAATGTCCCGAACACATTTTAGAATAACAAATACAGGCAAAAGCGCATAAAGACAGAAATTGCCAGTGCATCATAGATATGTTTTAGCATTGTTAATTAATAATTTTTCAATGTAAAAATTCTGTATAATGTGCCTTTAAAGAAGAGTGTCCAGTGAAAATTGCATATCCATGCCATCAAAGAATCTCTGTTTTACAACGTGTTTATCAAAAATCCAAAATGGTGGAAAAATCCAACATGGAGCACTTTATCTATACTTGACACAAAATTGTTCATTGTGATTAGATGTACTTAAGTACCAGATTTTGTGACTCATTTTGTGACTATATGTAATATGGATCAGGAGTTCTGTGCTTTCAATGTCCATTTTCAGGTGCCTGTTATAGCGCCACCATGTGAACAGCTGACACCACATTTATATGGTTTGCATTTATTAATGGTTATTGTTTTGTGTTTCTATTACTTATTCATCATTTGTATTTGCTTTATGTCTTTTTGACAAAATGGTTTATTCGAATGTGATAGGACAAAGATGAAAAATCATTGAGAATGTCAGTTCAAAACAATAAATATCAATAATCTACTGCATGAAAACCATGTTTCATTGATTCAATTTTCACAGATAGACAATTTACGTCACCCATTTCTTCATTACAGTGGTTTTTTTAATATAACATCTTTATCGCAAAAAAATGTATCCCAGTTTCTTTGTCAAATGTGATCTAGCAGAGACAAATGGCAGCCATTATCCAAGGACATTGTTCATATTGTTTGGAATTGAGATAAAGATGATATATATTGCATATTTTTGTATTGTTTCACCACCATATTTCTTTAAAATCCTAACAATGTCCTGGGTATGTATGACAATAAGCAGAACACAAGGGTTAAACTGGCAAAATAAAAATAAAACCAGAGCAATTACAACAGGGCTCCAGCTGCATCTCTACTTTGATCCCAAAATATAAAAAACGTCTTTTAAAAATCGTAGCACTGTCTTACCTCACTTCCCTCTGGTCTTCTAACAGGATAATAACTAGCCTCTGGGCATTACAGGATGAAAGAATTATGAACTCATCAAGACTAATTAAATGAGCAAACCTACTGAGGACCAATTAAAACCATAATGATCGTGTTGACAATGGTGATGCTGATGAAGGTGATGACACAAGATGGGGGTTTCATTAGGTTTGACCGTCGCCATATAAGGTATCCCAGCGCACGGTGCCGTGAGTTAACACATGACACAGGGAACGCTGAGACTGTGTAACTCATCACCACAGGCTTTTAGCACACACTCTTATCCTGAGTGACTTACACAACTCTTACACTGCATTTACACTGCATCCACTCATATAGCTGGAGATATACTGAAGTGATGCAGGTGTATTGCTTCTGAATCTAATGATTTTATTCATCTATCTATTTTTAATTACCATTTACTTATACAGGGTAGGTTGATTGAGTGAGCATGCTCATTTGCAACAACACCCAGTGAATGCCCCCCCACCCCTCCCTTATCCTCCCCCAAGAGATCTAACCTGCATGTCTTTGGATTGTGGAAGGAAACTGGAGTACCCAGGGGAAACCCATGCGGGAACAGGGAGAACATGCAAAGTCCACACAGAAAGGCCCTGACTGGGATTTGAACCCAAGACCTTCCTGCTGTGAGGTGACGATGCCACCCACCTTTTAAATCGGCACTGCTAACCAAATGCTACTGTGAATGCATATGTTTGAGTTACTGTTTTTTGTGTGCCTTTGTGTGTGTGGTTGCAGTGTGTGTGTGTCTGTGTGTGTATGTGTGCGTATGTGTTTGTGTGATTGCAGTGTGTGTGTGTGGTGTTGCAGTGTGTGTGTGCACGAACAGTGATAGAATTCCACTACTTTAGCATTCCGCACATGAATTGCAGAGGGATAGAGAGAGAGGACAAACAGGACACTCCTTTTCTCTGCTGCAAAAATAAAGAAAGAGGAATCATGTGGGAGGGACTGAATCACAGGAACACAAATACCCAGCTGACACTGCTCACCCCAGCACATACACACACACACACACACACACACACACACACACAGACATGGGTACACACACACAGACACACACACACAGACATGGGCATGCCACAGCTCCGCACACAGCCACAACACTCACACAACACAAAGACATGGCACACACACATACCATACAAACACCATTCCAACAACAATGCCTAGCTACGCACACAGTCATACATGCACACATATACGTGCACATGTACACATGCCTACACACAGTCATACATGCACATATATTCGTGCACATGCACACATGCATACACACACAGTCATACATGCACACATATACGTGCACATGCACACATGCCTACACACACACAGTCATACATGCACACATATGTGCACATGCACACATGCGTACACACACAGTCATACATGCACACATGTACTTGCACATGCACACACACAGTAATACATGCACACATATACGTGCACACGCACACATGCGTACACACACAGTCCTACATGCACACAAATACGTGCACATGCACACACACAGTCCTGCATGCACACATGTACTTGCACATGCACACACACAGTAATACATGCACAC
Source organism: Anguilla rostrata (assembly GCF_018555375.3). NCBI lineage: Eukaryota > Metazoa > Chordata > Actinopteri > Anguilliformes > Anguillidae > Anguilla > Anguilla rostrata. The sequence continues at coordinate 37,129,752 of NC_057943.1, read as the reverse complement.
ATATATGTGCACATGCACACATGCGTACACACACAGTCATACATGCACACATGTACGTGCACATGCACACACACAGTAATACATGCACACATATTTGTGCACATGCACACATGCGTACACACACAGTCCTACATGCACACATATACGTGCACATGCACACACACAGTCATACATGCACACACATTTGTGCACATGCACACATGCGTACACACACAGTCCTGCATGCACACACAGCCTCACAGCTGTGTCCTGTACCACAGCAGGCTGCATCACTTATTTTACAGCACACCGCTCATAAAAGAAAACTGATGGGATAATCAAGCAGGGCAGTGCAGACAGCCTGCAGCTTCAGCAGGGCAGTGCAGACAGCCTGCAGCTTCAGCAGGGCAGTGCAGACTGCCTGCAGCTTCAGCAGGGCAGTGCAGACAGCCTGCAGCTTCAGCTTCAACAGGGCAGGGCAGGGCAGAGCAGAGCAGACAGCCTGCAGCTTCAGCAGGGCAGTGCAGACAGCCTGCAGCTTCAGCAGGGCAGTGCAGACAGCCTGCAGCTTCAGCTTCAGCAGGGCAGAGCAGAGCAGACAGCCTGCAGCTTCAGCTTCAGCAGGGCAGAGCAGACAGCCTGCAGCTTCAGCTTCAGCAGGGCAGAGCAGACAGCCTGCAGCTTCAGCAGGGCAGTGCAGACAGCCTGCAGCTTCAGCTTCAGCAGGGCAGTGCAGACAGCCTTTAGCTTCAGCAGGGCAGTGCAGACAGTCTGCAGGTTCAGCAGGGCAGTCCAGACAGTCTGCACCTTCAGCAGGGCAGTGCAGGCAGTCTGCAGCTTCAGCTTCAGCAGGGCAGTGCAGACAGTCTACAGCTTCAGCTTCAGCAGGGCAGCGCAGACGGCCTGCAGCTTCAGCTTCAGCAGGGCAGTGCAGACCGTCTGCAGCTTCAGCTTCAGCAGGGCAGTGCAGTATAGACCACTCACCACATCTGTGTTCTGCTATCAGTATTGTAATTACGGACAAGGGTAATTAGCCACCGTGCTGAGAGGGCATTCTCTCCTGTTTGCAGCTTAGCTGCTGAGTGAGTGTGGGGGTGAGGGAGGGACAGCACACAGTCCTAACAGCCCAATTACGTGTGTATCAGCAGCGTTCATACCAATATTAGCATTGTGCAGTGCGGTGTGCAAACAGTGTGTAGGGCTTTTGTCGGCGTTGTGCAGAGCAGAGCATAGCGCTGGCATTAGCACTGCAGGGTACAGCTGCATTGCAGGATTCCCTTTTCAATGTTAAACAAAAAGCCTGCAATTAGTAGAAGAATTACGCGCTGATTCCTGCTTCTCCCACACGAGCCGCATGAATCATGGGACACAGCCTTGGAGGACTGGGAGCAGCCTGACAGCAGTCTACTGCCCGCCCACCTGCGACATTCTGTGTGTGTGAGGGGGGGCAGACACGAAGAGGGGGCGGGGATGGGGGGAAGGGGCCTCACTTAAAGAGAGAGGGTGAATTTTCTATTTGTGTATTTTCTGAGAAGAAATTTAAAACACACTGAGGACCAGAAAAAGGCTCCACAATGCATAAAATAATATATATATATATATATATATATATATGTGAGTGTGTGTGTGTGTCTGTGTATACGCTGTATATGCTGTTTTTTCAGTGTGTGTGTATGTAGACTACATTTCCAAAAGTATGTGGACACCCCATCTAATTTGTGGTTTTGGCTATTTCAGCCACACCCACTGCTAACAGGTGCATAACATCAAGCATACAGTCATGCAATCTCCATAGGCAAACATTGGCAGTAGAACGGGTTGTATTTAAGAACTGAGTGACTTTCAACGTGGCACTGTCGTAGGATGTCACCTTTCCAACAAGTCAGTTTGCCAAATTTTTGCCCTGCTAGATCTGCCCCGGTCACCTGTAAGTGCTGTTATTGTGAAGTGGAAACATCAAGGAGCAACAACAGCTCAGCCACAAAGTGGTGGGCCGCACAAGCTCACAGGACGGGACCGCTGAGTGCTGAAGCGTGTAGCGTGTAAAAATCATCTGTCCTTGGTTACAATGCTCTACAGAGTTCCAAACTACCTCTGGAAACAACATCAGCACAAGAACTGTTCGTCAAGAGCTTCATAAAATGGGTTTTCATAGCGAAGCAGCTGTACGCTAACCTAAGATCACCATGCACAATGCCAAGCGTCGGCTGGATTGGTGTAAAGAACACTTCCATTGGACTCTGGGGCAGGGGGATCGCATTCTCTGGATCGATGAATCACGCTTCACTATCTGGCAGGCTAACTGACGAATCCGGGTTGGCGAATGCCAGGAGAACGCTACCTGCCCAAATGCATACTGCCAACTGTAGTTTATTGGAGAAGGTTATTCATGGTTTGGGCTAGGCCCCTTAGTTCAAGTGAAAGAAAATCTTAATGCTACCGCATACAATCACATTCTAGAGAATTGTGTGCTTGCAACTTTGTGGCAGTGGGAAGGTTTTTTCCTGTTTCAGCATGACAGTGCCCCCGTGCACAAAGCAAGGTCCATAAAGAAATGGTTTGCCATTTGCATAAAGAAAGTTTGGTGTGGAAGAACTTAACTGGCCTGTACAGAGCTCTGACCTCAACCCCTTTGGGATGAACTGGAATGCCGACTGCGAGCCAGGCCTTATCAGCCAACATCAGTGCCCAACCTCACTAATGCTCTTGTGCCAATGTAAATTAATCCCCGCAGCCATTTTCCAAAATCTAGTGGAAAGCCTTCCCAGAAGAGTGGAGGCTGTTGCAGCAGATATGTATATTTCAGTATATTTCAACAACTTCTTTCTCATCTCTTCTGGAATTCCCTCTGAACGGGGCATAGAGAAACTTTGTGGTGACTACTTCACTCTGATGGTATAGTTCAATATGAGTGAGGTTTAGATTCAACAGGGCTGGCTGCAATCAAGTCTGACTGTGTTCAATCAGCTGAATCTAATTATCAATTAAATTAATGAATTGATTGAGTAACTGAGGGGGGTAATTATTTTTTCACATGGGTGATATGCGTGTTTGATAAGTTCTTTCATTAAATTAATTAAATAATAATTTTTAAAATGTGTTTTGTGGTTACTCAGTTTCCCTCTGTCTAATATTGGATTTGTCTAAAGATCTGAAACCATCAAATATGCAATAATAAAGGAAATCAGGATGGGGCAAATGCTTTTCACAGCACTGTATACACACGCACACACACACACACGCACACACACACAACATATACACATCTCTTTCACAAACCGAGCACTGCCACACAACCACAGATACACGTCGTTTTAGACTCAACAGATCACAGATACCCTTTCACTGTAGTCAGGGGAACAGGTTTCTTTCTAGTTGTGCTGAGTTTCTCCTGCAGTGGTTTCTTTTGCTGGACACCACATGATAGTTGTCTTCTGCCTCTGATGTAATCCTACTTCTTCCTGGTCTTCTCCTGATAACATTACTGCTCATCATTACTGCCCATCGATTGGACCCTTCTGAGTTGTGTACTGAACACTGCTTCTGGAAATCTTAAGCTTCTTTGCAATGTGTTTGCTGAATAACCTTGCCACACTATGTTTCTTGGCCCCGCACATCTAAGCCTAACTGCTTCTTTTTTGTCATATTTCTTGCAACTTTAGTGCCTATTTTACTTACACTACCGGCCAATGTATTAGGATACTAATGGTTTTGAAAAAACCTAAGATAGATTAACATTTCAGTCAATTTAACAAGCCCTCAACCTCCCTCCTACCCCCACTTCCCCAATAATTGTTTAGACATTCACCAATTTGTTTAATTGTAATTAAAGCCAGAGGAGGCTATTTTGAAGAAATCCGTGGCTACAATTATTTTTAAGTTAATTCATTTTTTTGTTTTTTGTAGGTATAAATTGAAAAAGATTTTTACTTTGGTTTGTTATTCAATAAATGTGCATAAATTCATCAAATTCCTCTCTTCCTATAGTTTAAAAAATATATATAACTACAGGTGGCCTAATACTTTTCGCCTGTACTGTGTCCCTCTTTCAGTTTCAAAAAATGAATGAGCAACAGAGCACACTGAATTGTTAAAATATGTAAATTTTCCAGCCTTTTTTAATTTAGAGAATTGTTTCACTGTTGCTGTAGATTACATGATTATATCATGTTGTACATTTAATGTAACTGTTATTGTGTAATTTGCTGTTAATATGCATAGCCATGCCAATAAATCATACCCGCACGAAAAAGAGAGAAAACGTGTGTGTTTGTGCGTGTCTGTGTGGGTTTGAGCGTGTGTACGTACGTGTACGTGTGTGAATGCATGTGTGTGAGATAGAGAGACAGAGAGGCGTTAATGCACGTTTGTAAGTTTGGGGGGTATCAGAGACTGCGGCCATTCTGGCTCAGTTCAATGACCCTCTCTTAGGAAATCTCTTCGGTGTTAGATCCAAAATGGCCGACACATGGGCTAAATTGCGTAATAGTGTCACACTGAAGTTCCCTCTAGTATTTAACGTCACAGCATTGGATGAGAAAATAAAAGACATATCTGCCCTGACTCACAGGACTAAGCTGAACCTGCACCAGCGCTCCCCCTCTCTACAGTTGTACGGACGGTGACGCTGAACCAGCCTCGCGGAGGCGCATTCAGTACTCTGCGGCGCAGTATGGCGGAGGGGGAGGCAGGTGCGGCACTCGGAGACCGGCGGGGTGGGAAGTGGACCTCAGGAATCAGCCTTGTGATCGGGAATCCAAAATCCGAACCGAATCCAGGACCGGCTTGACTTCAGTTGATTTTCTCTTGTGCTTCGCTGAATCATTTTGAAGACGGGGACTGTATTAGGTGAATATGCTAATAATAAATGCTATTTAATATATAAATATTGAATTAATGTGAATTAATTCAGGACGATCGTTAGATTCTTGTATGCAGCAAAATCCGGCATATGTTTTTGCGGTTGTAGCTGGTCAGCCAGCTACATTTGGTTGAAGTCAAACATCTTTAAACTATAAAATATGTTTGCCATTTGCTTCTAATGCGAATTGCAGGGTTGATTATGTTGTGATTTTTGATTTCAGTAATTTTCATTGTTTATCTTAGCATTCATTAATTAACTAGTTTATTTATTTATTTATTTGGTATGGATTGCTTGAATGCGTGTATTTCAGAGCGCTCCTGCCTGCGTTTCCCGGGCACGCGGAACAGTGCGACAGAGCCGCATTGACAACGAGAAGCGAAAAAAAGAGAAGATTCCTGCGCCAGGGAAGGGAAGATTTTTGGAACATTTTAAATTACACGTTGTTCTTGACGGCTACACACGTCTTGAAGACATATGAGTAATTGTCGTTTGGATTTCCGCGTCTTTTTTCTGATCTGCAGCGAGAGCAGCCGAGGGAGCTACAGAAAATACGAACTGAACCCATATGCGCCAATAATAATAATCATTTAAAAAATGCCATTCATTTTAAAACGATTTTGTCATCTGTGGGAGGCACATTGACCGTTAACGTGGAGAAAGTAATTTCAAAATAGCAGGTGGGACTTAAGAAGACGAGAGAAAGACTGAGAGCAATTAGCTGTCCATCTCTCCGTGGTTTTCTGGCTTTTGTCGCGCGTGAGACTGAAAGAGTGGGAGAGAGGAGAGGACGGTGGCGAAGAGAAGGAGACAGCCTGTGTTTGCACGTCTCTGAATAAACAGGCATAAGTGAGAAGGGCAGAGAGGAGGAGGAAGAAGGGAAGGACTGTCGAGGCATTGCAGGAGCGGAGGGTAAAATACAGCTTCATTATAAGGGGTGCAGGTGTGAGGATGGCTCCGCTCACCAACGTGTGGCAGGCTTGAGAGACAGATGGGGTAGGGCATCGGATCTGTGGAAATGGGGTGTTCTGTTACGATGGGCAAGCGTAGCGGAGTGTGGATGTTCTGTGGTTTTCTGCATGAGAAGGGTGGCGCTAGTCCGCTAATCTTGTGCTAGCGTTGCGCTGGAGTCTGGAGGCACCTTCTGCCCTCCTCCTCCTCTCGCTGCGGGACAGACGTCAGGCAGCGTGGGTTCCCCCGCCACCTGGGAGGAACGGCAGCGCGCGCCTGACATTTCCGTCTCACTTGATTCATGAGTGTGTTCTCCCTGCAAATTTTCACAAGATCAGCCGAAAGTGTTGCGGTACTGAGAATGGAGGGTGTGTGGTTTAGCGGAACAAGGTATTTGGGAACACCGGAGGAGAACATGAAGAGGTAGATACTTCCTGTGTCCCATTCCCTCCTTCCTCTTAGGAATCTCTGGATGTATTTTTCCCCACCCTCCGGAGACACACACACACACTCACGCATGCACACACTCACGCACACACGCAGATACACACAAACACAGATACCCTCATAACGTGTGTCCCCCCCCCCCCCCAGCATATATCTCCTTCTGATCAAATCTAAGCTCCTCCCTCTCATCAAAGCTTAGCTACTCCCTCCAATCTCACGTTTCAGCCCCACTGGTTGTTGGTGTGGATCTAAGAGCAGGACCCCCACTGCTCCCCAACACCCCTCCAGAACTGTGCGACTGTCTCTGCTGATTCGACAGGGACTCTGGGAAGAGTGTTTTGAGGAAGCAGACCTACCAGTGGCTGTACAGAGCTCTCAGATAGAGTGCGAAAAGAAACTGAGTCTTTAAGCTCAATCCAGCCCTACCTCTCCTTCCCTCTCCCCCCCACTCAGTACTGGTGGGGGGGGGGGAGCTCCACAGTCACCCTGGGTCGCCCAGCCGCAGCGAGCGGGTAGAGGGGGGTCCTGACCATGGAGGCAGGCCAGGGCAGCCCAGAGAGCCCTAACCGGGCGGTGGAGTATCTACTGGAGCTCAACAACATCATCGAGAGCCAGCAGAAGCTGCTGGAGACGCAGAGGCGGCGCATCGAGGAGCTGGAGGTGCAGCTGGACCGGCTGAGCCAGGAGAACAAAGACCTGCGACTGGACCGGAACCCGCACGGGGCCGAGTCCGGCGGCGGCGCCCATCAGAACCAGAGCCAGACGCCTTCCGCACCCGGCCACGCGCCCCTGTCCAACACCGGCTCCTCGCCCCTGCCGCCGCCCCCCGTGCCCGTGCGCGAGGGGCGGGCCCACGGCCGGCTCACCCGCGGCCTGTCCTGTGGCTCCGCCCCCGAGAGGGTGGACCGGGCCTCGGGCGACCGGGAGAAGGAGAAGCCGGACCGGAGCGACGGAAAGAGCACCCAGCCCGCCGCGCCGTCGCAGAGACAGTGAGTCAAACGCTAGCGCTACACTCTCCATCACAGCACAGATAACACTACCCATTATACTGTACACCCAATGCAGATAACACTACCCATTATACTGTAGACCCAATGCAGATAACACTACCCATTATACTGTAGACCCAGTGCAGATAACACTACCCATTATACTGTAGAACCAGCACAGATAACACTACCCATTATACTGTAGACCTAGCGCAGATAACACTAACCATTATACTGTAGACCCAGTGCAGATAACACTACCCATTATACTGTAGACCCAGTGCAGATAACACTACCCATTATACTGTAGAACCAGCGCAGATAACACTACCCATTATACTGTAGACCTAGCGCAGATAACACTAACCATTATACTGTAGACCCAATGCAGATAACACTACCCATTATACTGTACACCCAACACAGATAACACTACCCATTATACTGTAGACCCAGTGCAGATAACACTACCCATTATACTGTAGAACCAGCGCAGATAACACTACCCATTATACTGTAGACCTCGCGCAGATAACACTAACCATTATACTGTAGACCCAGTGCAGATAACACTACCCATTATACTGTAGACCCAGTGCAGATAACACTACCCATTATACTGTAGAACCAGCGCAGATAACACTACCCATTATACTGTAGACCTAGCGCAGATAACACTAACCATTATACTGTAGACCCAATGCAGATAACACTACCCATTATACTGTACACCCAACACAGATAACACTACCCATTATACTGTAGACCCAGTGCAGATAACACTACCCATTATACTGTAGACCCAATGCAGATAACACTACCCATTATACTGTAGACCCAATACAGATAACACTACCCATTATACTGTATACCCAGTGCAGATAACACTACCCATTATACTGTAGACCCAGTGCAGATAACACTACCCATTATACTGTACACAGGGGCGGCCCACACCTGCTCCTGGTGATCTACCATCATGTATGGTTTCACTCCAACCCTAACAAAGCTCAGCTCATTCTAGAGCTAGCCATCTCGTTGAGCTGCTAATTGGTATAATCAGGCGTGCCAAATTAGGGTTAAAATGAAACCCTGTAGGATGGCAGATCTCCAGGAACAGGCTGGGTAGTCCTGCTGTATACAGTACTGGGAATGATGTAATCCTGCTCCTGGTGTGGCACAGATTATGTGGTTTTGGTTCAATCTGCGCTTTATTGCGCAGTTTCATTGATTATTTAGCGTCTGGGCCCCTATAGTGAAACACTGAGTGCCTCCATCACATTATCATGCATGTTCCTTAAAGCCTGGTCATTAATTCTGTTATGTAGTTAGAAGTTAGGATGATGCAGAAACCAATCACAAGTGTCGCCTACCCCAGGAGTTCAGTATATTCTAATGTACAGCATAGCGTACCATAGAATGGCAGATTATCTGCATAGCGTAGATAACATACAGTGTGCTGTACGTATTACTGTGCTGTATTGCTCTGAATAAGGCTGCGCTGTATTTGTCTGTGGTTCTGTAGCTAAGCAATGAAAACATGGGAAATGACTGATGGGAAATTGACAGAAAATATCTTGGGGAGGAGGGGGGGTAATGTTGAATACTGCACTTTTTATTTTTACATTATAAAAGAATCTCTTTGCACTGAGATCAGAGGCAGCAGCTCAATTTATTGTCCTTTGAATGATTTCTGCAAAGCTCTGAGGACTGCAGTGAGTCTGCTTTCAGCATGAAAAGCAGATTTTGGAAAGGATTAAGTGCGTGTGAGTTAGGTTTTGGATAGTATGCAGCGAGCAGTACAGTGGCAAGTGTGTGTTGAGCCTGTGTGTGAGTGTCCAGACGCATTTGGGAGATAAAACATTGAGTACTGCCAAAGTCACTCAATAACAGACCTCTCATTTTGTGACTGGAAACGTTAAGTGTCACTCCTCCACTCTTTATTTCCCTTGCCTCTGTTCATAAAATAGTTTGGAAATATTGAAAAACATCAGTTATTAAATGTGAAGATGCTATTACACCATTGTGTAGAATGGACTGCAGTGTTCCTACCAACACTATTCAACATTTGTATCAATGGAGGAATCTGGAGGCCGTGGTTTTATTTACTTGATTCTGAATTCAAAATGCATCAGAAATGTGAAATTCTAAAATCTAAAATGGTTTTACCATTGCGCATTCAATAAAGGCTGCTTAAGAATGTCTACAGCCTTTTATAATGTCACTGTGTTGGAACAATACTGTCATACTTAGGCCCTGGCAGTTAACTTCAAAAAATAGTTTATAAAAAAGCTTTGTCTGTATTTTGGTAAAAATGTAATGGCAGAAACATGCTGAAGTAAGAACATTTCAAGCTGAAATGAATGCAAAGGCATGTCAGTGTTTAACACCAAGTGCGTGTAGTTTGCAATGAATTATATATTTTTCCCAAGATTATTATTTCCTGAGGCAAAAATATAGCATTTACTGCAAACTATATGCACCTAGGGTTAAACAATTAACATGTTTGAAAACATTCTTGTTTCTCCATCTTTCTGCCATTAAATTTATACCATTAATATAGATGCCGGATAACATATTCAAAACCTGAATATGATTTAAATCGGAAAAGCACCGCAATGCCAAGGTCCAGGCCTGAAGAAGAGTGTCCTCTATGACCTGGTCCTTTTAAATCATCCTCAGGACCAGATAACAGCGACACGACAAGAGCAATTCGAATCCACCAAATTACAGCGGATTAGAGACAAACTCTCCAGCGCTCACTGAGCACAGCGAACATAGCTGGACCACAGCGGCACTCTGTCACGTTCACTGCTCCACAGAGACTGCGGTCACACAACAGTTGTCAATAGATTGAGACAGGGCTGCAATACCTGACGCACACACACACACCATAAAGACCTTGCAGAAGCTTTATTCACCATAACAGCAAACTGTGCTCCCAGTTTCTCCCAGCACTGGCAGACTCATGCAATAAACTCCTGAAAGAGGAGAGGAGTTCTACAGGTGACACTGCACAGAGCTAATTATTAATATAATATAATATAATATAATATAATTATTGTTCATGTTGATCTATTTATTTCTTATAAGATTAATAATCATTATTTGTTGTCATTATTTCTATGAACCCTGTCTCTAAGCTTTCATTTCCCTCAAATTGTTAGTAATTCCTAAGCAACTTGTATTATGGCAGTAAATAATACCAATAAAGTCATTTTAACAGCTTTTTTGGAGAGAGGGAGAGAGAGCGAGAGAGAGGAAGAGGTGCTCCACTGTAAGTAGGAGTAATTAGTGTGACCTCAGTGTAATTAAACTTGTCCTTATATGAGGTAGTATAATTACTGCAGAACATACAGTCCAGAATTGACAGTTACTACAGTATCCAAGTTACCTAAGAGGTAGTGGGTAGACCAGAACTTTATTCAGGGGCATTTTTTGGTTACTTGCAGGCAGTCTGTGTGTGTGTTGTGTCCATGCCAAATTTTGTGATTCATATGAACGGCTGGCCACACCCAACTGTGTTTAGCTGTGACTCAGTCTGTCCTTCATCGAGAACGTCTCTGTGTACACGTCTCCTGTATGTCACTGTATGCGAGTGCATTCGTTTGTGTGTGCGAAAGTGGTTGGTTGAGAATGTACTGAATTCTCTCTCTCCCTCTCCCTCTCTCTCTCTCTCCCTCTCTCCTCCTCTCTCTCTCTCAGGTCAGACGGGGACTCGTCCATTAAAGACAGGTCTGTAAGCCTTTTGTATTATTTCTTACCTCCCCCTAGCCCTGTCCACCCGATTGTCCAAAAATCTACGAGTGAAATGGTAAAAACATGTTAGGAAATCCACCATTCATATTCTGATGACAGAAAGCCACTACATCCCACAGTGGGTCTGGATCCCCATTAAATGGTGATTTGTAACCACACAGTGAACTCAGCTGTTGGCCACATCTGTTTTAAAACACACGTTTCTACTCATTGTTTATGGAAAGACCTAATCGCAACCCTAAACCTAACCCTAAAACAGAAATAAAATAAAATAAAATAAAATAATAATAGGTGTGGCTTACGGGTGAGTTCACGGTTATTTTTTTTGTTTCCTAACGCGTTTTTACCATGTTAATGGTGGATTTCCTAACGCGTTTTTACCATGTTAATGGTGGATTTCCCAACGCGTTTTTACCATGTTAATGGTGGATTTCCCAACGCGTTTTTACCATGTTAATGGTGGATTTCCTAACGCGTTTTTACCATGTTAATGGTGGATTTCCTAACGCGTTTTTACCATGTTAATGGTGGATTTCCCAACGCGTTTTTACCATGTTAATGGTGGATTTCCCAACACGTTTTTACCGTGTTAATGGTGGATTTCCCAACGCATTTTACCGTGTTAATAGTGGATTTTTGGACAGTTGGGCTCCCCCTGTGTGTGGCTCTGAGGACAGAGGGGAGGGGAGACTGTGTGGGAGAGCCGGGGGCTCACCCTCCCTAAACTGCGCTTGTGCTGAACCGCGGGAGACGGCCCTGACAAAGGCGCTCATTGGAGGAGCCGTGTGCTAAAGCACTCCCGATTGGACAGCCCTCCGCGTTGCCAGCTCTCTCATTTAACGTGTGACTCAGTCATGTCTACTTTCTGTGTGGAATTGATACACTGAATGCAGTTTGCTTGGTTTTGACTATTTGCAGATGCTTGATTTTCTGTGTGAAAGGAAATGTTGGGGCATCAGTGAGACAAACTGCTCTGGGAAGATTATGCTCTGCTGCCTAGTGCCTGGGTTGAGATACTGCGAACAGGAGAGTTTGGGCATGTTGTCATTAGACAGTCTGACTAGGAAAGCTTGGACCTGCTCTTAGTGGCCAGATTTTTTGATGTGTGTTGTGAGTGGCTAGATTAGTGGGAAAGGTGGGGTTTTACTATGGAAGACGGATTTTAGTGGGGAAAGTGGGGTTTTGCTGTGGAAGACGGATTTTAGTGGGGAAGGTGGGGTTTTTCTGTGGAAGACAAATTTTAGTGGGAAAGGTGGGGTTTTGCTGTGGAAGACGGATTTTAGAGGGAAAGGTGGGGTTTTGCTGTGGCGGGCAGAATTTAGCGGGAAAGGTGGGGTTTTGCTGTGGCAGGCGACAGGAGAGGAGTTGTGCTGAGCAGCGGAGCTCGATGGGACATCTGGCCAAGGGCAAGGGGGAGGAGACCCGCTCACCTTTAAATGTGTGCGCTAAAGCTGTGCTTTCCCTCCTCCAGCCCGAAAAACTGAATGAGCGGTGCTGCTCTCGGGGTTACTCTGTCCCAGACAACGGCTTCTGCACAGTATTGTTCTGTTAATGGCTGCTTTAATGTTAGCCGGCCACAGAAGAATAACGACTGGAAAACGGTTTTAAAATTGAAAGTCTGGTGACACATCCCGCGTCCATTCTCTGCCCCCCCCCCCCCACCCCAGACGCTAGGAGATGTGACCATATGTTTCAGTTCTATTCTCTGGCTTTGGAATCGTGCCTAATTTGATTTGATCTCGCAGATTACCTCACGCAACTTTCACGGAACGTGATCGTTGGTGCGGCACATTTGGCTGAATTTAAATGTGATTGTATTAACGGGAAGCGGAGGCAAGGCACGCCGGTGAGCCAGGCTGCTTGTTCCTCACAGTACACAGGCACCGGGGACTTTAATGAATAGCATGTTTAATGTGCCGTAGATTAGCGAGGCCCGGTGAATTAAAGTCACTTCCTCTTCCGCATGATTGTCCAAACGCGACCGCTCTCCGGATCAGGTTATATATATATATAGTGCTTTTCTTTCTCCAGAGCAAATATAATTTCCATGAATTTCAATAAGACTCTATTACGGTCGTGTTTATTTAAACACACTGTAATAGGTGTGCCGTGTAAACAGGCACAGGAGGAAAGGCATCGGACGTGCCGGTCGTTTATAAACCTGGCCTGTGTTCCCAGCTGTGACAGAACGTTTCCAGAACGTCGGCCTGATTCCGGATCGATTCCCGTTCGGCTGTGCGATAACGTCATAACGAGGACCTTCTCCAAACCATCGCAGAACGTTTTACTGATCCGTCGGACGCAGACGAATAGCGCCGCAAGTCTGTGGATATGTGCCACATACATTTTAAGAATGCTACAAACGAAAGTATTGAAATGGAAACATTTGTTTCAGAATTAACATGAATGACCACCCGCAATTCAAATGAATTCTTAATTTGAATCACAAAACTTGAGTGCTATTGAACTAAAGGCCTTTACCACATTCTGGCAACATTTTGGGAATCAAAGATCGATAGATGGATTGGTCCTTGCCTTGGTTTTGCATTACTCTCAAAACACTTTCTGACCTTAATCAGCAAACCTAGTTAGTTGGGATTGCGTGTGCAGTAGAACAGATTAGATTAAATGAGATCTAATTCGATTAGGTGCGTGTAACTGTAAGACAAACCTTTGCGCTTTGTGAACGGTAATCGCAGTGACTAACACATAATATTGACTTACTGTTTTTAACTGACTGCCACGGTGTGGGAACATGGTCATTTGGTTTCCATGGAAATAGAAAAGCTTTTCAAAAACGGCTGTACCAGTTAGTAACCCCTTGCCCATCTGCTCCATTCGCTCGGCCTTGGGGGTGGCTGTTGTGTGATAGCTGAGGGTAGAAAATGGTTTTGAAAACGATCTAGACAAAACGATTAAATGCGTACGCAGGTTAGAGGGAGGTCAGAGGTCAGATTTTCGCTCGGCAGCAGGATGGACAGGTACCTGAAGTAGCGAAGGAAAGTGCACTTTCCAAACAGATGTGTAAAAGACAATCACATACTGTTACGGAACCTTTTTTTCAACACTCTTCTATGTCTAGTTAAGGACAACACATTGTGTGTTACTTTCAACACAGTCTGTGTTAAAAAAAAACCTTTGTAATGCATAAATTGTCTATTTGTAACACAGAAGTAGTAGCACTAAAAGTTGTGTTGGATATTAACACATCCTTTTTGAGAGTGTGTTGGTGGGGGGTGGGGAGGGGTGGGGGGGTGTGCACCTCGTCTCTGTCCTGAACCTGCTCCGCTCTCTAGGAGAGGATTGAATCGGGACACCCTTCTTCTGTTTGACATCTACAGTGCTTTGATGAATGATCTTACTGAATCAGCCAAGCCACAGGAGAAATGATTAGCACACCGCGATATATGACATGTTCACATAAAAAAATATGCTGTGTGCCAAATTTTAAGTAAACCAAATTGTAGCTAAATTGGTTCCAGGTATAAAGTTATGACGAGTAAAAGGCTTATGACACTTACTCAGCTTGCCAGTGGATTCTGTCTGGCCAACCGGTACAAAGATGAGACAGGTTGGACAGAAGGGGCAGTTCTTCATCAAACAGTGCCATATTATTAAGTTCTTAGATACAAGCAGACTTGTGGTAAACACCAGTAAAAGTGAAGCGTATACACCCTGATATGTGGTATATACACGTTCATAGACAGTTCACCTGTGCGGTCCGCCCGTGTGATACACACGGATGGCGTGCGGCACGCGGCTGAGCTGCATGTTGGCTGGTGTGCGTTACATGTGAAGCGATTTCACTGGCTGCGCGGCGATGGCAAACGTTCAGCCGGAGCGCAAATAGATCGCTAACCTGCCAGGCTGAGCTAAACGCGGCTATTTAAAAACCGCAAATGCTTCTGTTACTATGACGACCGCTATCTCCATTTGTTACAGTTGCCCCTGGCAACGTGATTTTCAGTGTGTCTGCAGACCCGGGGTGGGAAAGAGGCTGCAGCGCCGCCCGAGCTGGGCTTCCAGAGACGCCCCGCTCTCCCGCCCCCGCTCTCTCTCTCTTTCTCTCTCTCTCTCTCTCCGGCCTGCCGTGCGAGCGCTCTCTCTCGCTCGGTGTTTCATCACTAAACTCTCCGGCCAATAGCGGCCAGGTCGCCGCTGCTGCAGCGTCACCGGGTTTTGCGACCGCGAGGAACCGCGAAGCGGCCGGCGCCTGCGAGCCGAGAGCGGACCGCGATCTCGCCCGGAGTCGCGGCGAGAGTGAGGTCAAAGGTCAGAGGGAGTCAGAGCTGGAGATGAGGTCATTCGTGTTTGGGACAAGATTCCAACTGTATGAATTCAGAAAGTTTACAGGTGAACCCTGAACTCTGTCCAGTAGTGATACAGACAGGACTGCGTGCAGCTGAATGCCTGCGTGGGTGTGTGGGTTTGTGTGTTTGGTTGTGTTTAGGTTGATCTGTTACTGTGGCTTATATTGTAATGTCATACTGGACTTTTATGTTCGGTACGCTCTCACAGTCATGTACACAAGCATTCTCATGCGTGCATAGACACACACACACACACACACACAGTCAAACACACTCTCTCTCATGCATACCCTCTAGTGTACTTGAGAAAAAGAATGGTTGCTGTGGGAACAGCGTGAGTTATCACAAGGGCTTATGTGAAGGACAGTGTGGGCGAGAGAGAGAGGGAGGGAGGGAGGGAGAGAGGGCAGAAGAGGGGAGGAGGAGAGGGAGGGAGCGAGGGAGGGAGATGAAGCAGAGCGAGAGAATTAAACGGGAAGAGAGAAAAGAATCAGATGTGGGCAATTATGGACGGCGAAGGAGCGGGGTGTGTGAAAAGGGGGAAGATGGCGGGTGGGTGTACGGAGAGAAAGAGAAAGCGAGGGACTGGTGGAAAAAGTGCGACAGCTTCTGCCCGCCACCACGCGCTGAGCACGACGGCTGCACCCTCACAACTGCAGCTATTTATACCTGAACACCGCGCAGTGCGGTGTTCAGTGTTAAATCAACTCTTACTGAGCACACATGGTCTACAGAGTACAGCACATGTGGTCCCGACTGGACTCATATGTACGCTGTTAGAGTTGAATTACAGTAACACTGGACATGTTACTGTGCATGGAACTGAGAGATGCAGGGAAAGAGAAAAAAAAATAGATAATAATAATAATAATATGCCTTGATTGGTGACCTGTCCAGGGTGTATTCCTGCCTCTCTCCCAATGCATGCTGGGATAGGCTCCAGCAGCCCCCCCATGACCCAGACCAGGAATAAGCGGGTATTGGTAATGGATGGATAATAATAATAATAATAATAATAATAATGCATTTTCTTCCCGAAAGACCTCTATTTTACAGTCTCAGAGTGCTGCACGATGGTGTGCATTAAAAAAAGAAGTGGAGGGAGGGAGGGAGAGAGAGAGAGAAAGCTGAAGGTAAAAGTCAGGAGGGAGTCTGTGTGACTGGGCTGTACAGAGATGAAGACAGAGCAAGTGTAAGTGAATGTGTTCACCTAACAAGGCTGTACTGATGTGGATGATAAAGAGAGAAAAATGGTGAGGGAGATGCAGTCAGAGACGCAGTTAGCACGGGTGACGCTCGCAGTGCCTCTCATGGACGCGTAATCTAATTACCGCAGGAGCCTATTATTCTGAGGGTGTAGTCATAGATCCCTCTTAATAAGCGTGTAGGCATCTGCTCTCAGAACCTCCGAACCTTCCCAGAACCCCCTCCTCCTCGCGCGTGATTTCCGATGACACGTACCCTTTCCGTTTATTCTGAACGGTAGCCTGCATGTTCACACTGACGTGTAGCCCGTGTGTCACGGTGAGTCGTACGCGTAGCGTTTTATCCCAACTGGGATAAAACATACGGACTCTGTTAGATCTGATCTGGGGGCGACATAGCTCAGGAGGGAAGAGCGGTTGTCTGGCAGTCGGAGGGTTGCCGGTTCGATCCCCCGCCCTGGGCGCGTCGAAGTGTCCCTGAGCAAGACACCTAACTCCTAACTGCTTTGGTGAATAAGAGGCACCTACTGTAAAGTCGCTTTGGATGAAAGCGCTATATAAATGCAGTCCATTCACACTGCCGACTTCACTGTCTAGCCTGTACATCCAATATATTCGTCTGTATGCGCACAATATTATATAGCCTGTTATCAATGCAAATGAGCGTATTAATCATTTTATCTATCCCTGATAGAAGACCGGGCCATTCACAAATAATGATTCTGATTTGCTACCCAGTGTTACCTAATTAATATGCAACATTGCACTAGAATTAGCGTGTAAGTATTACTGTTAATGTTCCAATCGGTCGTGTGGTGATTTAGCTCTGTCTGAGGGCATTGCATCAATAAGAACGACTCCTCACGTGTTTCTCTGTGCGGATACCGATGGAAAATATAATTTCGTTCTCTTTGTCTTTTTATTTTTTGCCGTTTGATTTTAAAACTCTTGTATCGCTGTGATTTTTCGGCCAGTTTAAGACAATTTAAGAAAATTGTTATTTTTGATGTCTGGGAGAATGTACTGAGAGGCATTAGACAGTGCCAATTTCTGCTTGGTCTTGTGCTCCGGATGGTGGGATGTTTATTAAAATTAACCGCGTAAATGTGGGCGGCGGGTTTCGCTTTGGCACCGGTAACTGCGTGCTTTGCTGGGAGGGCTGAGGCAGATCGGGTGTTGTGATCTACGGGTTTAGTGGGCTGGCTAAATCGATAATTAACAAAATGAGCAACACAAGCGTCGGCATTGTCACTAAGCTCCGAAAACAGCGAGAACCCACCAGTTCAGCCAAAATCGCACTTTTGTAAGATTGTTTCAGCTGTTACATACTTGCCTAAAAGCCTGCTTCGCCAATCCTCCCTGCTTATATTCATAATTCAGTCGTTGTTTCCTCAGATGGACTAATTTTTGTGCAGATCCCGGGCACAGAACGCGCAGTTCTTTCGGAGTCCCGTACCCGGCACGCTCGCTGCGTGAATGCGTTCGGTGACTCTTTCGTTGAGTGAGGTGCGAGCATTGCATCATGGGAAGGGATGACGGCTCCGAGCTCTTGGGAGACGGGTGGCGACACAGAACCTGTTTTAATCGCTTTAGTTCTTGCGGAGCGTTGGGGGATTAAACGTGTCCCTAATCGTATAATTACAGCATGTCCGATACATACTAAGTGAGCATATGCAATTTATTACAGTAAATCTGGTGAATAATTTAGAAGAAATTGTTGCTAAGGATTCCGTCAAGTTTAGTAATGTAGAAATGGCAATCCTGCTTTGAAAAGGCTCAAGTGGCATAAATGGTGGTTATAATACAAGAAATATGGTGGTGTACAAAAGTAATTATGCTAAAAGTATAATTCTGCTAGTGCTAACTGTTATTTATGTTGGGTTGGCTGTTCCAAAGCAAGGTGATATATCTAATCTAGCTTAATAGAAAGTAGTGGCTTAGTAAAACATTCTGACAGCCGCGTAGACAAACAGGCAGCTGTTGCAACAGTATTGGGGAACAAACGTCTTTGTGACCTCAAGTTTGCAGCAAGGTCATAGTTAATGTGGCTATATATTTTGGCAGTAAAATACGCTTGTCAGCCAGGTACCCAATGGGATAAGATATTAGGAAAGTTTCCATTTTTATTTGCACAACTTGTTAAAGTGTGTTTGCTACTGCTACCTTAAAGGCCACCGTAGGAGGTTTGTTCATAAATGTTGTTTTTTTTTTTGTTTTGTTTTTTTTTTTTTTTGCACCAAGCTGTAGAATTACAATATTTTTGTTGCTAAGCAACCAACCTAATTACTAGGCTGCAGATGAATATATCGCTGGCACAGGCATCAGGTCGTTTTACGTAGCTTTGAGTAAATCCAGTTCTGGATGAACTATAAACCTGCACGTAAACCTGTATCATACTTCTCAACCTGGGAGATTAGGGTACAAAATGTTCTTTAAATTCACCAGCAACAAGGAGTGTGACTTGAATGCCCATTTTGTTTTTTCCGGAATCTCAGAGAATGAATCTCATCTGGAAGAATTTTATTTTACCTGGCATTATCACAAATTCTGATTAATCGCAGATTAGGGTCATAGTTTGTGATTTTCATTGATTTACTCCAATTTTTTACAGCCTCTCTGACAGATCACCCGTAATTATATATCCGTATGTGTCACTGTAATACTAAGGTCCTGGTGGGCATGATTGTGAGGTCCCCATGTGAGGGTGATTTTGAGGGCCCCATATCAGTGTGATTGTGAAGTCCCCATGTGAGTGTGATTTTGAGGTCCCCATATGAGTGTGATTTTGAGGTCCCCATATGAGTGTGATTTTGAGGTCCCCATATGAGTATGATTTTGGGATCCTTATATGAGTGTGATTTCGTTGTTCATGAGTCAGTGTGATTTCTGAAGGCACATGCTGGGAAAGAGAGAGAGAGGGAGGGACAAAGAGAGGGAGAGAGAGAGATAGGGGAATGGCATGATCTACATCTCTGGGTGTGTGTGTATGTGTGTGTGTGTATGTGTTTGTGTGTGTGTGTATGTACGTGTGTGTGATTCGGATATCCAATTAGTTGTTTCTCTCTTTAATAAAATGGATGAAATCAGGTACTTACCTCTGTTTTGGCAACAAAAAAAAAGTGATCTATCAAACTTGCAAGAGCTCACCCCCCCCACAGACCCCCCGACGATTCGAATGGATGGACACTCTTGTGACTCCTAACACTGTAGCCCCTTTACCACTTGCACATGCTCACAGAAGTCATGGTGCACATGCATTCTGATCGCTCGTGAACTGAACACCACGCAGGTTCACCTACCCGTCCACAGCCACACCTGCAATCTGCCCTCCTACCAGCCTAACCTGGAGACCACACCCCTAGCCCACGCCTGCACGCACCCTTCTTCAACTTCTCTCTCCACCCCTCCTCTTCCTCCACACTTTCTCTCTCTGCATTGCCCTCCCCTTCTCTTTTCAAATCGCCATTTGCTTCCTCTCTGTTGACCCTGCGATCTTCCTCTCTTCCTCCCATTCCTCTCTCCTTTTTCTGTTTCTCCCTTTTTTTCTGCACGGTGTTAGTCGTAGCTGCGGTGACGATGCGTGCAGTCTTTCTCTCTCCCTCTCTGTAATTCTCTCTCTCTCTCTCTCTCTGTCTTCCTCTCTCTCTCGCTCTCCCTTTTCCTTCTGTCTGTCTCTTAATATTAGTGTAAGTGGAGCAGTGGCTTGTTGTGTTTGTTGTGGCAACGCAGTGGCCCTCCTTGGCGACGGCGGTGCTTCGCCAGGTGAAACTCATCATCGCCTGATTGGGCCGCTCTCGGACCCCTAAGGACAGCGGCGTTCCTCATAATTGATAATTGGCGACGGTGATTGACGAAGCGCGACGTGCGGGAGGACTCGTACGGGGAACGCTAAACGCTCGCGAAAAATTCACTCATTCAAATAAATATTTGTAATAGCGGAGCAGCATTACAATCGTTTAGACTCCTTTACATTCACCCAGCTTTATTGTCGCTTTTTCAACACTGCAAAATATTTGTCTTCACATAAGAGACCAGGCTTCAAAGATACAGCCTTAAGAAAAAGTTCAACATGAAAGGAAGAATATTTTCTTGTGTAAATGTGAAAACTCTTGCACACACACACACTCTGTTGAGCTTTTTAGAAATTATTCTGAGTTTATGGGTTTTCTCATATTTGCCCTTTGACCTTGCGATACAACAGAACTGGCTGTGATTCGTCGTTCCTTCTTCAGAGGGGCGCTCAAAGCCCCTGAGACCCAATGACCTAGGACCTGCCGGAGCCACAGACCTCGGCTTATTTCCCTCTTGTACAGCAGTCAGCAGTTGTACGCTGCGCTAACTTGGAGCGAATCCTACCGCCAAAATGTGTCCGTTCATTTTGCGTACGTGCCCGTGGCCCCAAGACTGCGCGGGCATAAAGGGCAGGCTATAGGAGCGCAAGCGCCAGCCACCTGCCAATCATCTCTCTCTCTGAGGACAACTGGTCAACTGTAGTTTCCCGGTGAGCAGCCAGGGGGCAGTAGCAGTAACGCAAAAAACACTGGCCCACTCCTGGCCATTGCTGTATGATGATGTTGGACATTATATTCAACAGCCCTGAACGGGTCTGATTATGTCCAAGTCGTTGGGCTCGGCCTGCTATAAGGGCTGGTGCTTTTACCGACTCAACCGCTCAGCCGTCAAATTTCTTTCTGTTTATTTAATCCTTGTTAATCTGACCATCCACATCTTACAACCAAGGACGATCATGAACGTGCTGGATTGACGGGCTAGCCGGATGTTTGTGGTTCTCCTTCCTGTCTCGTTGTCTACCTCAGCAGATGTTTTCCGTTGTTTCAACAGAATTTTATGAAACTGCCAGAGGAAATGATAAATACCTTTTGCCTCTGCATTTCCCATCTAGATGATGAGTTTGCTGTTGTTAATCTGCCCCCACTGTCATACAGCAGGCCTCTGTATTGCGATAATTGTTGAGTGGGATCCTGTGCAAAGCTAGGGGCCAGTAATGTAGAGTTGGTTAACTGCACTCGCAGCGTGCAGGAAGAGCTCCCCCTTCTGTTTGACGTGAGGTACTGATGTGCCGCAGCCAGCTGCACTGCATTTAAACTGCGTGGTTTAATGAGAGTGTTTACTGTGAGGACAGCAGAGGCTTCAGTGAGAGAGTAGAGCTAGGGGCTGGTGTGCTGCACTGTAGTTCCCTCTATGTCCTGCAGAGGTCACTGTTTCCCGTTGAATTCCCTTTGACCTGCTTTGCTTGTAGTTGTAATGATCCATGCTGCTGCAGGTGCATGTCTACTTGTGCGTGGCTGTCTTTGTCTTCTGCTCTATTTTTGTTTCTTTCTTGACTTTATTTTTTCTCTCTCTCTCTCTCTCGCTCTCTCTATGTCTATCTCTTTCTCCGTCTCTTTCCCTATCCCCCTTTTCCTCACTTTCTCCCCCTCCCTCTTTCTTTCTATATCCCCTTTTTCTTTCTCTTTCTCCCACCCCTTCCCTCTTTCTCTCTCTCTCTCTTTCTCTCTACCCCCTCTCTCCCTCTCTCTGTGTCAGGTCACCTCCTAATTCCACTTCTACTACTCGTATCAATCCTACTACCACAACTACTACTGCTACTGCTACTTCCTCCTTCCACCCCAGTCTGACAGCTAACAGCCACTCGACTCACCATCAGTACTGCTGCCCCGCCCGGCTCCTCCTGCCCCTCCCACCTGGGGCCCTACCCCCTGCCAGGCCCTCGGAGCAGGCAAGGTAAGGGCCAGAGTCCTCCACCAGTCCCACAATCCTCCACTCTCTCCTCTCACCCCCATTATTCTCACCCGCTCCCTCTGCCTGCATGACTCTTACTCTGAGAGGGCGGAGTCCGGGCTGGACACTCCCCCACTTCCTGCCTCAAACCAGTTTGATCCTGTTTGCTCAAACTGCATATTTACACATTAATGGCTGGCATGTGGAGCCATGCTTTCATCTGATAATCCCCAACTCCCCCACACCCCTCCCCTCGCCCCCAACTACTGCCCCCCACCAGCATTCAGAAACATGGCTCGCTGTCACCAGACTAACACAGGGCCACAGTGAGGGTCACACACTGTTCCCAAACTGGGATTAGTCACTCACAGTACCCTAGTCACTGTAATTTAGCTGGGATTAGTCACTCACAGTACCCTAGTCACTGTAATTTAGCTGGGATTAGTCACTCACAGTACCCTAGTCACTGTAATTGAGCTGGGATTAGTCACTCACTGTACCTGAGCTGGGATTAGTCACTCACAGTACCTTAGTCACTGTAATTGAGCTGGGATTAGTCACTCACTGTACCTGAGCTGGGATTAGTCACTCACAGTACCGTAGTCACTGTACCTGAGCTGGGATTAGTCACTCACAGTACCTTAGTCACTGTAATTGAGCTGGGATTAGTCACTCACTGTACCTGAGCTGGGGTTAGTCACTATTTGAGCTGGGATTAGTCCCTCACTGTACCTTAGTCACTGTAATTGAGCTGGGATTGGTCACTCATCGTGCCTGATTTGGGAACAGCCAGTGTTCATACCTGAGCTGGGATCAGTAGATAACTGCACCAGGATTCCCGCTGAGGTGTGTAGTGTGACCCTGCTTTAGCGATGAGCCTTCTGTGTTGGAGATGGAGGCTGGAGGTGAACGCACTGGGGGAGGCTGGGTAATGATGCGCAGGGAGGCTCAGTCTGGGGCGCTGTGTGACGCAGTAACGCTCAGTCCCGTGCTGAGGTGGAGTGTGGGTGACACTTTCTCTGTCTCTAATCCCAAGTGTTCCTTTATCCAGAGTGCGCTTCCAAAATTAGCCTGTGAAATCACACGTTTGCACGCCCCTCAACAATTATAGGCCGCTGTCACCTCCACCCAACCCCCGCCCCCTACCTGGCACATTCTCACTCACTGTGGCAGACTGACTCACTCACACCCCCTCCACACACGCGCCCATATGCGCCATTTTCAGCTCAAACCCCCCGCCTCTCTCCCCCAGCCTCTCATTCCCTGCATGAGTTCAGCTCTGCCATTATCTTTTATTCTGCTCTTCTGCTTCCTCTCTCTCTCTCCTCCCTCTCTCCCTCTCTCTCTCTCCCTCTCCCTCTCTCTCTCTCTCTCTCTCCTCTCTTTCTCTCTCTCTCTCTCTCTCTCTCTCTGTCTCTCTCTGTTTTTCTCTGTTTTGAACTGAGAACATTTAAATTCTCTGGCTGTGACCAACACTAGGGCCTACTGCGTACCTAAAGATGCTGGTTCATCAGCTGCTTTGCGTAAGTAGGGTACTTGGGACAGAAGGTGCCACATGCTAGTGCTAAATAGAGACAGCCACGCTTTAACATGTAGCTTGCCTTTTCCTCTTGGTAACATACTGATATGAAAGACTGTTTTCAGAGCTTAAAAACAATACATGGCAACATCGTTTTTCGAGTGGCTTAACCTTCAGAAGCTGTTGGGGCAGCATTACGTTGGCATCAGTTTTGAGGATTCTTTTTCTAAAGGTTCCATTTTTCAGGCTCTTTGTTCAAAGCCTTAGAACCCTTTTTTCTGAGACGAAACTGGACTGTGTTCCAAGCCTGACATCTGGTGGACAGCTACTGTAACAGCATCCTAGTAAAAAGGATATGCAAGTGGAGTCAAACCCACAAGAAGGCTTGGTGTGATTTATCAAATTCCAGCTGACCATCATGCTCAAGTGAAGCAAAAGCATTAATTGAGAGCATTATTGCTGGTCAGTTTTTAATTATTCTTTAAATGTCCTGGAAACAGTATTATAAAACGTACTCAGCTACTGCAGTGAAATCCAGCTTGGTGCATTTAACATAAATAAAAACAACCTCAAAAATTTGTAGAGCTCGTACTCAAAAATACCAACTCATAGACACACGTTGTTTATTCCTTTCACTTGTTTATTTGTGAGTGTGAATCAGGTGAGAGCGGACATTTTGGCTCTCATGCCATTGTTACA
Organism: Anguilla rostrata; assembly: GCF_018555375.3. Classification (NCBI taxonomy): domain Eukaryota; kingdom Metazoa; phylum Chordata; class Actinopteri; order Anguilliformes; family Anguillidae; genus Anguilla; species Anguilla rostrata. The sequence continues at coordinate 37,105,291 of NC_057943.1, read as the reverse complement.
CGCTGTGAGAATGGCTCGGCACGGATGATGCCAGTGTGTGGGACTTCTGCCCATCTCTTACGCAGGGTGATGAAGTGGTGCTCAACAGCCAGGATAATCATCTATGAGACTAGTCCTTCCCCAGCTAACATCAAAATAGAGTGATCAATAGAAAGAAGAGAGCTGGGTGAATTGATTATGTTGAAGTTCAAATAGTTTGCCATACCATCGCTCCCTTCACTAAAAAAGAACGTGCAAAGCATGTCTTTATAATGCATTAATCGAAGGAGGGAGGGACAGAGAGAAATCTTTCGCTTTTGCTCTCCTCCATCTTCACCATCACCATCACCTCGTCTTTCCCGCTCTCGTTTTCTGTTCTCTATTTCTCGCTCTGTATTCCTGTCTTACGCTCTTCGTCTCTCCGTCTGTCCGTCCATGTCTGTGTTGCTCTTAGAGAAGAGGAAGAAGATGACATCACCCATCAGTTCTGTTGCCCCGCCTCCGAGTGCAGTAGCCCCTCCTCTAGGTAACCTGCAGATCAGGTGGCCCCTCCCCCCCCACCTCAGCCTGCTCCTGGATTGGACAGTGTCGGCTACACGCAGCCTGGATCGATCGCTATCACTGGGAAAGACCCAGAACTGACCCTTCCTCTGTAACTGCATGTTAAACACAACCTCGTCGTCTGTTTCACATGGACCACGCAAGCTATTTCAAATGGGTTACAAAAAATTCCATACCGTTGAACTATGAAAATAATTGGAACTGTCAACAGCAAGAGAAGACCAGCATGGAGAGAGAAATAGAGAAGCAGAATATGAGAAAAATGGGGAAGAAAATAGTTGCCTCTCATCCTTCTTGGTTACCCTCTGTTCCTGTTTGTCCTTCTGCCGGTTTCTTTCTCCTGTGTGTGCTGTCCTCTCTGTGTGACTCACACTGTACTTACGTTTAATTGTGCTATGACTCTTGCAGCCTCTGTACCCTGACTGGCACAACATACTCTGACTCACACCGTATTCTCACATTGTACTGACTCAGACTTTTCTGTGACTCCCTCATTTTACACTAACTCACACTGACCTCTAATTCTGACAGTGTACACTGACTCCCTCTGTACTCTGATTCTGACTCAGTGTACACTGACTCCCACTGTACTGTGACTCTGACTCAGTGTACACTGACTCACTGTACACTGGCTCTGACTCAGTGTGCACTGACTCCCACTGTACTGTGACTCTGACTCAGTGTACACTGGCTCACTGTACACTGGCTCTGACTCAGTGTGCACTGACTCCCACTGTACTGTGACTCTGACTCAGTGTGCACTGACTCCAACTGTACTCTGACTCGATGTGCACTGACTCCAACTGTACTCTGACTCAGTGTGCACTGACTCCAACTGTACTCTGACTCTGACTCAGTGTGCACTGACTCCCACGTTTGACTCGTGTACTCTGACTTCTACTTTTTTCTGACTCATAACGTACTCTTAACTCCACTATACCTTGACTCAGACTGTACACTGACGCTCACTGTACTCCGACTTTGTACTCTGACTCCCAGTGTACTCTGACTGTGTACACTGATTGCTATACTGTGACTCACAGTATTTCCACTGAACGCAAGCAGGTGTATTCCTTTGATCCCACGGAAGCATGTTCTCACTTTCTCTCTTTTCATTGAGTATAAAATATTGATATGGCCCCTGGGAAGGAAGAGAGAGCCTGTGCTGTCTTTCAGGAAACCATTTTACTTTCCAGGACATGAGTAGCATCATACGTGCACATGGTCAAATGTGTTATCTTACAGAGCTAAATAATGTTTCTGTAATATGATGGCAAAGTACAATTGTATTATGATTCAGATTCAGTCATTTAGGGATGATAAAACGTATTATTTTTACCACTACTATTATTTGTCCTCTTGAAAAGTGGTCAGCAATAATTGGTTTGGCAGAACCTCAGGAAGGAGAGGGTTATGACGATGGAAGTTTCTTTAGCAATGGTGTGAGTTAAAAGCCAAGAGTAGATGGTGCCTTTGTGAACATATAACTTGGAAAAAATCACTTTGGGTGATTTCAGGCACAATGGCATTTGGTTGATGACACTGATTGGGTGGTTATATGATTGCACCTGATTGGTTGATTGGGTTGTAGTGATGGTATTTGTCTAGGTCCCTGGGGCCCACTGTTGTTATTTCCTTTAGTAATTAAGTGCACCTGACTGGCTTGGAAGCTATGCATCAATTTAAATTGAGACGATGCAGTATGGCTGTAAATAGCGACCGTTTCATACAGCTGATTAAATAGAGACTATTTCAGACAGCTGTTTAAATAGAGGCGATAAAATGCAGCTGTGTGAATACAGACTATACAGTACAGCTCTGTAAATAGACTATACAGTGCAGGTGTTTAAATTGAGCCTGTAGTCTCAAGAATTAAATGAAATTTGAGGTATTTTCACCCTCTACCACACACATGCACTTACACACATCGACTCAAACTGTGACTTTTGTACCGTGTGAGGAAGGGCACGTGACCGATGAAGATGGAAAATGATGATGACGACGACGACGGAAATGTTCGGAGAACGTTTGGCTCGTTCTAACGACTGCAGTGGCAAGGCAAACGATCGCAGTCGAAATGACGTGGACGTACTGTAGTGAGTGAATGCATGATGGATTTAACTTATTACCGATCAAAATATAAATGTTATGATGACCTTGTGTTTGACTTGCATTGTGGAAACCCAACGTGTCTGTGTGAATGATTGCGCTGCATGGCTGTTGTTTCTGGAGGGGAGGATGAAAATGCTGAGGTTTACAGACCCATTTCTATGGCCTTTTACCGCTCTCTCCTGCTTCTGCTGTCTTCAGGTTCCTCTCCTTGTTCTCATTTCCTATGCCTTCGCTATATTTGTTTCATGTTCGGGACCTCAGACTGTTTAAGAAAAGCAAAGACCCTTAATTTGGCTGTAACCAAACGCGATACATTCTTCTTCTTCTTCTACTTTGTGCCGTGTTTTCTCCCAGTTGGGAACTGCCAGTTGCGTTCGTAGGCCTAGTCCCACTTCGGTTCAGGAGGGTGCGGGCCAGCACACGCCCTCCTCCCAAACGCGTCCTGGGAGCACAGTCCCCCGGCAGAGCTGCTCTCTCTCGTTGTGTCGGAGGAGCTGGGGCAGCCGGGGCAGCCGGGGCAGCCGGGGAAGCTGGGGCAGGCTAGGGCAGCGAGACTGCAAGGGGCCCTGTTGACCAGAAGACTCATTCTCGTGCAGTGAGGGTACTGAATAAATCCTGTACAGGGACAACCGGAACCCTCCCACCCTTTCTCATGGGGGATGGGGAGGGCTCCACACCGCCCCGTGGGACCGCGGGTCGTGGCCGATGCTGGTATGGTCGGGAGCGGACTCGATACCGGACAGTAGGAAGCATCGCTATGCCAACGACCGGCATTTTAACGGGGCGAGCCCCTGACAATTAGCAAACATTTCCTCCGTGGCTCTGTGAGGTCAGAGCTGTGCCTGCCTGACGCTCAGTCTCTAGGAGCTCGCCCCCCCCCCAACCCCCCCACCGGAAAGTTCCGGATACGGACCCTGCCCCTGCCCCTGCCTGACGTCTGATCCGCCGGGTCGCTGGAAATCCACAGCGGATCCCGGCGATATCGCCGCGCGTCCGCTGAGCTCGAGAGACGGACCGCGCTGGGCGGTTCGGGCTGAAGACCGGATTAGATCCTCGTCTCTCAGATGCCGATTTAGCGTCCCCTCTGTGTGGCCCCTCCCACCTCAGTCTGCTGGTCCTCTGGGGAGATTCATGGGGTAATGTCAAATATATTGAGAAATATAAAATAAATACAGATACGATTTATCAATTGATACTAATAATGATGATGGGGAGTACAAAGACGTAACTAATAAACGATGATTCTGATAACGTGGAGACTCTTGATTTATTAAGTGGCTATAAGGCATCACAGACCCTATACACTTCCTCTACATATGCTTTGTACATCTGTAAATATACCTACAAGTGCCATACACACCACCTCCACATATACCTTACATAATTCATCTGCTAATACATTACACACTTCTACATATACCTTGCATATCTCCTGTAATCTTTGGATTATTTATCTGATTCTTTGGATATAGTAGCCAGACACTGTGGGAAATACAGGTGGATTGTGGGAATTCATTTGGGCTGAGGGGTATACTGAAGCATTGTGGGAATTCATTTGGGCTGAAGGATATACCAGCGAGGCATTGTGGGAATACATTTGGGCTGAAGGATATACCAGCGAGGCATTGTGGGAATACATTTGGGCTGAAGGATATAGCAGTGATGCATTGTGGGAATTAATTTGTATTGAGGGGTATAGCAGAGAGCCTCTGTGGGAATGCGTGTTGGTAGAGGGAGAGAGAGCCTTTGCGGAGGCATGTGATTGGGTTGTGCAGTTTGACTCGGTCCTCTCTGGCATTGCCAGTTTGAAGCCTGCATTCAAGGAAATGCTGCAGTAAACTGCAAATCTGTCAATAATCAATGAACAACCAGTATATTTATATATACTGCCTGTTTATTTCCTTCTGATTACTAAGCCTGCTTTTATAAACCTCCATTTTATAGTGACCCTTGTGCAATCTTAACACATTCATTCCTGTGTGTGTGTGTGTGTGTGTGCGTGCGTGTGAGTGTGTGTGTGCGTGTGTGTGTACGCGTGCGTGCATGCGCGTATAGGTGTGTGTGTGCGTGCCTGTGAGTGTGTGTGTGTGCATGCGTGTGTGTGTGGTCGTGTATGTGCGTGTAAGTGTGTGTGTGTGTGTGTGTGTGTGTGCTGGATGACAAATCCTCCCATCTCTCTAAACCTAGAGAGACAGTGGGAAACCTTGGTTGCCACGGCAACACGGCTCTTGACTTCGGCAACCAACTCCCCTCCCACATTGGTCTCTCAGCAACCGTCACTAAGCAACCCTCTCCACCCTCGCACTCCCTTTCTGTGCATCTGTCTGTTCTCCAAAGTGTGAGAGTGATGGGGGGAGGAGGAGAAAGAGGAGGTGGGGAAAGAAGAAAAACAGGGGGCCGGAAGGAGAGGAGATGTACAATGGGCTGGTGTACTGGACAAATGGAGGGGTGGGGGGTGGGGGGTGGGGGTGGGGGGGTAAAAATTATAATCCGTTTCAGAAAGGACTGAATAAATGGAAGAAAAGAAGGGTTCTCTGTTATTAATTGGTTCTCTCCTTTCTTTAGCTCTCTTTCCCCACCACTGAACGAGTTATTTAGCATCCCCTGCAGGACTAGCATAAATTTGTGTTACCGTAGGGCGCACACTGAACAAATGGAGTACGACAGAAAAACAAAACAAATGCTCCCAATAATCGGCGGTTACGCACAATAATAGCGGTCGTTATGAAATGAATCCGGGACATAAAGCATTTGAAAGCTGCGCCCGGTGCGCCTGTGTTGGGCGGCCAGCGGAAGCTGTGCTCGCTGAGCCTGTGCTCTCCCAAGGTCACTGCGCTGGGCTGCGTTTGCTGTGGCTCACGGCGCACAGGCAGGGCTGACGCTCGCTCTGGGATCGTGCGTGGGCTCCACGCGTCTGATGCCACCTCGTTTGCTTTGCGCTGCGATCCGATTGGCTCGGAGCGCCTGTGGGAGGTGGGTTAAGGTGCGCTCTAGGTCACAGCTGAGAGGGGGTTCAGCGCCATTTTGGGGGGAGGTGAAAAAACAGCAGCCTCGTCTGAACGCAGTGCGGAGGGGGGCGCAGTGCGTTGACACCCCAACATCGCAGCGCGCTCAGGGGTGGCTTTCCACACACTTCCTGCTGCATATAATTATCTGGACGCCTCCTTTGGGAAACGGTGGCATCACTTCCTCCATTCAGTCTAAAGAGAAGCCCTGCCTGGTGACTTCATGGCATTAACTGGAAGTGGGTCTCATTTCGGTTTATAGGAAATGGTTTGGAATACTGAGTTTACTGGAAGTGGTTTGTAATACTGAGTTTATTGGAAGTGGTTTGGAATACTGAGTTTATTGGAAGTGGTTTGGAATACTGAGCTTATAGGATGTGGTTTGGTATACTGAGTGTATTGGAAGTGGTTTGGAATGCTGAGTTTATAGGAAATGGTTTGGAATACTGAGTTTACTGGAAGTGGTTTGTAATACTGAGTTTATTGGAAGTGGTTTGGAATACTGAGTTTATTGGAAGTGGTTTGGAATACTGAGCTTATAGGATGTGGTTTGGTATACTGAGTGTATTGGAAGTGGTTTGGAATGCTGAGTTTATAGGAAGTGGTTTGGAATACTGAGTTTACTGGAAGTGGTTTGTAATACTGAGTTTATTGGAAGTGGTTTGGAATACTGAGTTTATTGGAAGTGGTTTGGAATACTGAGCTTATAGGATGTGGTTTGGTATACTGAGTGTATTGGAAGTGGTTTGGAATGCTGAGTTTATAGGAAGTGGTTTGGAATACTGAGTTTATTGGAAGTGCTGTAAAATTGAAGGTTTCCAGGATGTGGTGCTGGAATATGCTGCAACATTAGGATGGCTGAAAATGTAACATAGAAAACTCCTGTGTGTAAAACCTAATGAGAAAACCTCATTATGTATGAATTTTAAAAGATTTCTGCTTGAGGAGATGCATTTGGTAGGTGTGTTATGTCTCCTACCCCTACCGTATACAGTCTGTTTTACATCTTCTAAACTGGGAAAAACAGCATCTGTTATAGAACAACCGTGAGGCCAAAATGGTGCCATATGGAGTGTGTGGACACCATATTTCTTTACAAGCCTGCCAAGCGTTGTTATTTTTCCGTAATCCGTGTGGAATATATAGCATATTTTTCCAATTGCTTGGAAGGCTATCACTGCTGTAAAAGCTTGAAAGCTAATTGCAGGACCTTTGAATGTTGACGGTGAGGGTATATAGCTACCCAGGGGCTATTTGATGAATGCAATTGCAACAGTCTCTAAATTTCTGGCTGCCGCCTAGAGGAAGCTAAAATACTATTCTTCATTGTGTTTGGAGATAATGGCTAGGATTCAATCAACATTTGTCCTGAAATACTGACTAGCGTTGAAGCAATAATTCATGGTGAGTTCAGTGATCTCGAAAAAAAATAAATAAATAACCCATCAATCTGAGTTTGTGACAAAGGGAATAAAGCTTGTGTTTGTTTTTAAGTCAAGGTTCAGGACAGGTGTTGATTGAATCCAGGTCAATGCATTGGGCATGTGTGAGTAAGTTGTTTTGAATATTGATTTTGCGATGCCCCCATCCGCCTGTCCCTGAAGACAGTTGAGGGATGACAAGAATGCTCTTAAATAAGCTTATTTCCCAGCATGCACTTTTTGTTGGAACACTAATTCAAAGGCATTGAAATGCCATAGAATGAATCACCGCCCTGGCAGCAATCAATTCTCGGATAACTGTAGCTTAATGTTAATTACATTAATGTTTGACATTAACATTTGTTAACGATATAATTCAGCCTGCCTCACTGGATATGTTCATTAAATGTTCGCTAAGTATCTGACAAGATCCAAATGTTTATCTGTGCATGAGTTGTCTATTTTTAGATGAAGTAGTAGTGTGTACGTTTCTATAGGAGGAGGAGGAGCTACAGCAGTACCGTCAGGGGCTGTAGTAAGGATGCTGAGCCTTAGAAAAGAGGGAGAGCAGACGAGTGAAGGAAAGGAAGGCCAGAGTGAGGGATGGAGGGTTTATATTGAGGTGATTAATTATACAGGGCTCTCTGCAGGCACATGCTGGGGAAGAGAGAGAGAGAGGGAGAGAGAGAGGGAGGGAAGGACAAAGAGCGAGGGAGAGAGATGATCCACATCTCGGCGTGTGTGTGTGTGTGTGTGTGTGCACGCGTGCGCGTGTGTGTGTGTGCGCGTGTGTGTGTGTGTGCATGTGTGTGTTGTGTGTGTGTGTGTGTGTGTGGTGTGTGCATGCATCGTTGTGTTGTGTGTGTGGTGTGGCTGTTTGTGTGTGTGTGTGTGTGTTGCATGCTGCGTTGTGTGTGTGTGTGTGTGTGTGTGTGTGTGTGTGTGTGCATGCCTGTGTTGTGTTTGTGTGTGTGTGTGTGCGTGCATGCGTTTGTTGTGTGTGTGTGTGTGTGTGTGCGTGCATGCGTTTGTTGTGTGTGTGTGTGCGTGCGTGTGTGTGTGCGTGCATGCATTTGTTGTGTGTGTGTGTGTGTGTGTGTGTGCGCGTGCATGCGTTTTTTGTGTGGGTGTGTGTGTGTGCGTGCGAGCACGCGTGTCAATGTGGTTACTTGCCAGATGTGACATTCAGAATCTTGACTCTTGATGTTATCACATCAACAGAAGTAGCAGTGGTACCCTAAACACTGTTCCCAATGCCGTTTAACACACTGATCCATAGTACTAGTCTAGTACAGTTTTCTCTGTAGTGCTATAACACAGTGATCCATAGTACTAGTCTAGTACAGTTTTCCCTGTAGTGCTATAACACAGTGATCCATAGTACTAGCCTAGGACAGTTTTCCGTAGTGCTAAACAAAAGTGATCCATAGTACTAGTCTAGTACAGTTTCCCAGTAGTGCTAAACACAGTGATCCATAGTACTAGCTAGTACAGTTTTCCCTGTAGTGCTATAACACAGTGATCCATAGTACTAGTCTAGTACAGTTTTCCCAGTAGTGCTAAAACACAGTGATCCATAGTACTAGCCTAGTACAGTTTTCCCTGTAGTGCTATAACACAGTGATCCATAGTACTAGCCTAGTACAGTTTTCCCTGTAGTGCTAAAACACAGTGATCCATAGTACTAGCCTAGTACAGTTTTCCCTGTAGTGCTATAACACAGTGATCCATAGTACTAGCCTAGTACAGTTTTCCCTGTAGTGCTATAACACAGTGATCCATACTACTAGCCTAGTACATTTTTCCCTGTAGTGCCATAAAACAGTGATCCATAGTACTAGTATAGCACAATGATCCCAGTAGTGCTAAAACACACTGGGTCACACATTACACAGCTATGTAGTCAGTTTCTCTGCTGCTACCCGCCATGTTACCCAGGGGTAGTTTGCACAGCCTCGCATTCATTTTCATTTAGTTTATGTCATTTGTTGGACAGGGACCATTCACATGAGTAACATTTCAACAGTGCTAACCGCTGAGCTGCCGCACCACCCACATGTGCCCACCGCATTTGGCCCTCAACCCTGTGTCACATCCCCACAAACAAGCCCCTGCTAGGCCACTGGCTGCCCCGCAGCTGGCTTTGGCCAATCAGCACCGAGGCAGCCCATTAGCGGAAGGGACCTTTCACCGGCTACTTTGCATTCTCTTTATAGCCGATCCTCGTCTCCGCTGCTTTGCTTCAGCGGTGCTCTGTGGGGCTGCCAGCGGGGCCAGGATGTAAAATGCCACCGGACCACCGCCCGGGCCAGCGGCGGGCTGGTAGCGGGCATCCGTATGAGTTAGCGCAGCGCCGGCCCGGCGCTGTACAGATCCGACTCCTGGCCTTGGTGCGAACAAACACATCCAGTGAGTTACCCATGATCCTAAGCCACGAGTTACCCATGATCCAAAGCCACAGCCGGAGGCGTCAAAGCTGTCAAAATTTTAAGCACCCCCCGCTGACCTTTCAAAGTTACTGCGCCGTGTGTTGCAGCTTACCACCAGGGGGAGCCCACTGCAGGTAATGCAGAATCAGTGTATCGTTCTGCCCCCTTTATGTTGCTATGTTACCCTTCAGGAAAAGTTGTTTGTCGCTGCATAAGGCGATGAAATGTGTGCACTCGTGAATCTGACTTCTGGAGTGTTACTGCCCACATTTTAATTACTCAGCAGGTGGCTTACCGTTACAAATGGCTGGACTTCTGGTGTACGTCAACAAATGCGAATGTTGAATGATGCTAGCCTGCTGCGATGGTTTGCTGTTTTCTGAATAGACTGGGAGCGTAGTGCCCTAACTGAAACTGGTCGTATCATGAGTTATTTTTGAGAAATTCCCCTCAGTTCAGTTTCTCATTGGAGGACAGAGGCAGCAGTAGTCATCCTACAGTGTGGTTTCTCATTGGTGGACTGAAGCAGCAGTGATCCCACAGAATGGTTTCTCATTGGTGGACTGAAGCAGCAGTGATCCCACAGTGTGGTTTCTCATTGGTGGATTGAGGCAGCAGTGATCCTACACTGTAGTTTATCTACATTATTGCTTTCTGTAAGTGTTGTTTTTATGGTGATATAAAATGGTATAGTTCCTGCAGTCTGTACTTGCATATGCACACACACGCACACACACTAAAACTGACATAATCAGGAGGTAATGGGTGTATAGAGATACCTGTAATTAATTTTATGTTGACCACAGGTGACCTCCGATGGCCCTAGATCACCATGGGGCAAACGTATATTGGGCAAATTTTTCAGGATGTGCCCTGCTATAGCCAAACAGATTCCGACAGTACAAACTTATGGTTGTAAATATTTCACGTTGTAAAAGTTTTAAAAAGTCATATTCATGTTCAGAAAGAACTCCTGAAAACGTGTGTGTGTGGATATATGCACAATATACAGTTAAAATTACTGGAACAGTGACATGATTTTTTGTTGTTTCGGCTCTGTACTTTGGCACACTGTATTTTAAATAAAACTGTGAATATAAGGCTGAAGTGCAGACTGTCAGCTTTAATTTGAGGCTATTTACATCCACATCGGGTGACCAGTGTTATAATTTCAGCCATTTTGTGCATAGTCCCCCATTTCAGGGGAGCAAAAGTAATTGGACAGACTTACACAATATGAAATAAAGTCACCATATTTAGTGCTTAGTTGTAAATCCTTCACATTCTGTGATTGCCCGAAGTCCTTACCTTCTGTCTTGTCTTCAGCAAGTGAAATCCATGTTCAGTTTGATTCATGGGGGGATGGGTGATCAACTTGGTAAGCCAAGAATATTCCACTTTTTGGCCCTGAAATCTCATTGGTTGCTGTAACAGTGTGTTTGGGGTCATTGTCCTGCTGCAGTGCGAAGCACTGTCCAGTGAGTGTTGAGGCATTTGGCTGGATCTGAGCAGATAAGATGTTTCTGTACACTTCAGATGTAATGCTGCTGCTGCCGTCAGCAGTCACATGGCGGCAGTGTAGTATAATGGATAAGGAGTTGGTCTTGTAACCTAAAGGTCGCAGGTTTGATTCCCCAGTAGGACAATCAATCAATCAATCAATCAAACACTGCCTTGTATCCTGTATCCTTGAGCAAGGTACTTAACCTGCATTGCTCCAGTATGTATATCCAGCTGTATAATTTGATACAGTGTAAGTCGCTCTGGATAAGAGCGTCTGCTAAATGCCTGTAAACTAAACATCACCAATGAAGACCAGTGAGGCAGTTCCAGTGGCAGCCGTACATGCCCAAACCATAACACTCCCTCCGCAGTTGGAGGGGAGTGCTTTGGATTATGAGCAGTTCCTTTCTTTGTCCACACTTTCCTCTTTCCATCACTTTGCTAGAGGTTAATACTCTTCTCAGTTGTCCACAAGAATTTGTTCCAGAACTCTTCAGTTTTTGTATGTACTTTTGTTTTTTGTTTTTGTCAACTGTAACCTGGCTGTTCTATTCTTAAAGCTCACCAGTGGTTTCCATCTTGTGGTGAACCCCCTGGCGTGGTCTTCTCTTTATGGTAGTCTTTGACACGTATATGCCTAATTGCCTATATCTTGGAGAGTGTTCTTCGTCTGTTTGACAGTTGATAAGGGGGTTTTCTTCACAGCTGAATGTTCCTAGGTCATCTACTACAGTTGTCTTCTGTGGGCTACAAGGTAATTTGCTATTGCTGACCTCACCAGTGCATTCTTGTTTCCTCACAATATACCGAGCAGTTCATATTGACCCACCCAATGTTTTGGCTATGTCTCGGTTTTTTCTGGTTTTTCAACCTCACGATGGCCTGCTTTACTGGCTGTTACACTTATTCGGTCCTCATGTTGAGAGACAACAGCAACAGATTCCAGATGCAAATTCCACACCTAGCTTTTTGACCTTTTGTTAGCTTTCCTGGGCAAAGACACAGCTGGCCAAGAAACAGCTGAGCAGCTAATTGAACAATTGCTTTTGCTCCCCTAAAATGGGGTGCCTGTTTATAAAAAGGGCTGTAATTCCTTCATGGATCACCCCCATATGGATGTATATACCCTCAAATTAAAGCCGACAGTCTTTATCCTTGGGTTCATTGTTTTACTTCAAATCCAATGTGCTGGTGTACAGAGTGGTCAAAATGGTCATTGTCCCATTATGTTTACATTTAGCTGTATTTGTGTTTGTGTTTATGTGTGTGTGAATATTTGCATGTCTGCACGTGTAAAGGTGTGTATGCAGCATGCCAGTAGACTTAGAAAGGCCTGCAGTCTTTTCAGACCAAAGCAGTGTTTAATTTGTGCCAGAGAAAGACTGAGTTCCCACTGCCACACCTCTGGAATTTTGGTTGTCCGCTCTCTGGGACGTCCGAGATCAGGATCTCTTCATCACGAGGCAAATATAATAATAGCCTGTGTTGCATTAAAAAAAATCTTTCCATCCACTTAAATTCATTGCAGCTTGGAGCACATTGACTCATTTACGCAATTCACACCTAGTATTTTTGCAGTGGTTTGAAGAGTGAATTTTGAGTTATGTATATGAATCACAGTCATGCACGTAACCAACTTCCTGAAAACTGTGCCTGAGTCACAGTATTAAAAATGAGAGCAATTACATTTGCCACTCTGAACACAACGAAAGTTACTTACCTTCTTATCTATGCAATCTGCCGAGTAAATAATTCCATTGTCAGGAATTGTTACCGTGGGTAGTTAAACTGAAAGTATATGGCAATTCCCTTCTCGAAAGTAAACTGAACTAATTCGTTAAATGTAATATGAAGCCTACCATTAAAGTTTTCTTTGTCATTAAACCAACATTTTAAACACATTTTATTGGTCCTTCTTCGAGATTTTGATTTAGTTTTTGTTGGCCGAGTATCGTAATTCTCCCGTTTCACTTATTTTTTCTTTTATAAGCCATATAAAAGATGTGACATAATAATTTCATGATTATCCAAGGGAATAACACATTGAATTTCCCTGGTGAAAAAACTGTCACAATTGTGATAAAAATAACTTTTTATCCAACTGTATCCCAGGAATGTGGGTCAGAAATAACGGGATGGAGGAACTGGGTGCGAGATGAGTGTGCTGGAGCGCTGGAGGCAGCAGGAACGGGTTAATTGGAACAGGCTCGTGTTGTGTTGTTGCCGTGACTGCTGTGTCACGCTGTCTCGCGCAGCCCCTGGCGTGTTGTAGATCCACGGCGCAGAGGGAAAGATCGCGGAGAAAGAAAGAGAGAACGAGAGATAGAGAAGGAGAGAGGGGTTAGGAGATGAGAGGCGCACAGTGCGCGATGCGATCATGTGTCTCCTCTCTCTAATAATGGCGATACCTGGACTTACTAATCATGCGGATTAAAACGAAAGCGTTGCACACGCCCCCTAGAAGCTGTCGCTGTTCAACCCAAAATCAATGAGTAAACAGAGGAACGGTTACGGTTACGGTTCCGTGCTTGTACGTGGGTCGCCAACGATGTGGTGCATTAACTGCGCGTCTGACAAGACTCCAGCGATTCTGCACAACAAGCTTGTGTACTGGTAAGAGATCTTGGTGCGTTTGTTTCTCCAGTAGTCAGCAACTGACCAAGTAGTCCGCTAGCTTACCGATTACCGAATCTATTTGATTTTAAGACTGCATCCTGTGCGCCTTGCTTTCTAGCAGCTATCGAACATATTGCTTTATTGGCATCGCGCTGTAGTCTTAAATTATTTACGAATGTATTATTAATGCGTTTATTTATTTATTAATTGCCTTTCATACTGATTTATCTGTGCTTCTGTTAGCTTCAGGATTTTACTGAATGCGAGAGCGCAATCCAGCTGTATTAAAATTAAAATAAAACTTGTGTGTCAGCGAGCTCCATGAAATGTTAACGGGTGTCATAGCCGTTACAGTAATGACGAGCGCCTTGCTGAAGACATAGTGCGTCTGTAGAGCGCCTGCTGCCGACGCGCTCGCCGTGGACAGAAATCACTTCAGCGGCGTGTCGTGTGAAGCCACGCACTGATCCTGTCGAGAATCATATTACATATTTGTGCTCTTTTCAAACTGTTTTTAAGATGAAGGATTCTCTTCGTTTACATAATCGTGCGCACTGTAAATATAAGAAAATAAACTGGAGCACTTTGACGCAGAACACGGGGACGCCATAGCGTGGGATTATCATCATCGTAACTCACTGCGATTCAAGATGTGCATCATTTAACGATCATATTATAAAGACATCACAGTTTTGTATATCAGTCTTTAACTGTCATTAAAATTGAGTGATTGTTTATCCTGCAATATAAGCATTGTTGTCCACAGTGTGTCAAAGTATGGGCGCTATGATTTGGCGTTATATATCAGGGTTCATGCTGAATTATTATTATGATTTATGAATGGGATTATCGTAAGGCATGCTGCATTGTTAAAACTTATATTTTTGTGCCCGACCATTGAGTGTTTCTGTAAAGGATTTCAACTGCAGTGGCCGTTCAGGGTTGTAAACGGTGTCCCTACAGGACCTGTAGCAGCATGTGGGGAAGTGCATGCTGTCATATAGTCGTGGGGATGTGTGCATTAGTTAGTAAGACTCTTTGGACCTGTGTCACAGTGTACAAAAGAAGCTCCCTTCTCTTCACCATGTCCTCGTTTGCTTTCTGAAGTGCCGCACTCAGGTGAGGTGTTGTAGTCCGGATTATGTATTACCCTGTGCTGTTTTATTGTAGTTTAACGTCGTAGAGTAGCACTCCAGTGCAATTTCCATCACAAATGTCAGGCCTTTATGGACCTTGGCAGCTTCACTAATCAATCCCCAGTGGATTGTCATTATATTTAAAATGCTATTTCATATTTCTGTTTTATGGTGGTTTTTTTTCCACGATTCTGTTTGAAAAGCAATGTGATCTGAAAATCCTGAGATAATTTGAACCTGCCGGGTTCCATCAACGTGGATTTGTGTGTGTGGTGGAGTGGACACTGCACTGAAAATGTAGTGTCTGCACAGTCAGTCTTATTCATTCACCTGACAGATTTTTAAGTGCTGACAGTTGCTTTTATGTTTGTTTGTTTTTTTTTTTGTCCAGGAGTACATTATGTGATTAGAAGACCATCAGATAATGTGATTATAGGTCCCAGTGCGATTCCCATCTTGTAGGTAAATTGAAACTGCAGATAATGTTATTTGGGAAGCTGCAATTTCGCTTTAATTTGCTTTAGGAAGGTTAGTGTCCACCCTGATCAGTGCTTGTACAGGAAGCGTGGACTGTACTGTAATTTTAATGGCTGTGTCCTCTACAAACGTTTCTGTTTCGCTTCCCAGAACAAGGAATTCCTGATGCGTTTCAGTTTTAAATTGGGAATTCAATCTAATTTTAGAGCAAATGATTCCTCGACAGCACTATTACAAAAAGCCAAGCGCGGGACATGTTCAGTGATCGAGGCTGGTTCAGGGGCAGTGTTTTTATTGACCTGATGAAGACGTGTGTCCTGGTGGATGAGAGTGGAATGAATCTCTGTTCCTGAGAAAACTGAACGAGTTTCCGCCTGTGGCTTCAAAAGGTGTGTTTCAATTTTAAAAAGCTTACGTGTGCGTACCGCAGAGCTCAGCGCTGTGACCTTGGCTGATTTGTTTTTCGTAACTTTCTAAACGATTTAGTGAATTTGATTTAAAACCACATGGATCCGCATACACACTTATACGCATACAGTTAGTGAACAGACATCTGCAAGTGTAATGCCACTTAACAGGGTATTGGGCCACTTTTTTTTTTACACGTGAATTGAAATATTTCACGCGTGAAAAGTAAATTGGTCACGGTGAGTCATTTGCATGTTCACACTTTCACGTGTCACTGACTTTTTAAAACGTCAACTGCAGTTTTCACATGTGGAAACAAAACGCGTGACCCTGACATAGCACGGGTTACCTTTTCCCGTTCTCATCAAGTGGGATTGTTTTTATAGTTCACGTGGGTTCATATATTCAGTGTTCATATGTGGGTTCATATATTCAGTGTTCATATGTGGGTTCATATATTCAGTGTTCACGTGTGTGCTCATATTCAGTGTTCACATGTGCTGGCATATTCAGTGTTCACATGTGTGTTCATATTCAGTGTTCACATGTGTGTTCATATATTCAGTGTTCACGTGTGTGTTCATATTCAGTGTTCATGTGTGTGTTCATATATTCAGTGTTCACATGTGTGTTCATATTCAGTGTTCACATGTGTGTTCATATATTCAGTGTTCACGTGTGTGTTCATATTCAGTGTTCACATGTGTGTTCATATTCAGTGTTCACATGTGTGTTCATATTCAGTGTTCATGTGTGTGTTCATATATTCAGTGTTCACATGTGCTCATATTCAGTGTTCACGTGTGTGTTCATATATTCAGTGTTCACATGTGCTCATATTCAGTGTTCACATGTGTGTTCATATTCAGTGTTCACATGTGTGTTCATATTCAGTGTTCACATGTGGTTTCTGAACATATGTGGTTTTTTAACACGTGACTTTTTCGTTAGGTATAGCCCAGACGTTGCAGGGTCTGTAGAGGCGTTTGTCATTGGCTGACACAGGTGGCTTTCAGCCACCAGTAATATGGTGGGGTAAGACATGCCAGGGTCCCTTAGAGGTCCTGCTGTGTGCAGGCCGGGGGGTGGGGGCACATGCGCCTCAGCTACAGTGTGGGTGTGGCTGGCTTTGGGGCAGGACGAGGGGTGCGATTGGTGATTCCAAATCCAGATAAAAGGGGGCGATTTCGGTTTGAAAAAGAAAGGTCAGTTGTTATCTTGGGTTACCGCCCAGATAATAGAATGTTTTTGCATTTTACACAAGGGGAATATTAGTAAATCAACAGCTACAGTCAGTCTGAGACTGTGGGGATGTGATATACCTAAATGCTTAAATAAAGTCATTTTTGCCTTCAAAAATGGCAAATGCAGCATCACTTCCAGCACACCTTCTGTGTCTTGCTGAATCTGTCGTCTTCATCACGCTCTGATTGGCTGTGCTAAACAGGGCTCACTCGATCACAGATTTATGAAGACGTTCTTAAAATAAAGACGCTACTAACCAATCAGAAACATGGAAACAATAACCAAGGCAAATGAGCTGTACTTTACATCAGTATAGCCTGAGGCAGGGCCATTACTGTGGGTTTACTGCATGCAGATGTTTGTGTGTACTGTGTGTGTGTGTGTGTGTACAGTGCATGTGTTTGTGTGTACTGTGTGTGTGTGTGTGTGTGTACAGTGCATGTGTTTGTGTGTACTGTATGTGTCTTTGTGTAGTGTGAGTGTTAAGAATTGGGTATATAGTGTGATTGGGTGACTATATTTTGGGTTTACAGTGTGCTTGAGTGTGTGCATATTTGGGTGTAGTGTGATTGGGTGTCTATATTTTGGGTGTACAGTATGCTTGGGTGTTTGCATATTTGGATGTACAGTGTGCTTGGGTGTGTGCATATTTGGGTGTAGTGTGCATTGGTGTGTGTATATTTTGATATGTAGTGTACATGTATATTATATGTACAGGATGTATGTACAGGTATGTGTATATTTGGGTGTATAACGCTCTGTGGATGCTGGTTTTCATTCCAACCACAATTTAAAGTCCAGAATTTTAGCAAGCTTTTAACTTTTCTTATTTAAGTGCTTTTCATGTTTAGAGGGATTATTTACCCTGTTAATCGGCATTATGTCAGAAATAGCTATGCATACCAGGAAGAATAAAAGTCCCATGCTCTCATTGTGCTTGTTGTGCTATATTGTGAACTTCTGCATAAAGAGAAGTTACAGAATTATTTAACCGATCATGTTAAAGACAGAGGTGAATCAATAGGCTCCTAATTGGTGAAGGTGGGGACTCGTGGCCACTAAAACTAACCATTTGATAATAAAGATAATGAAGAATTCACAGACAGAGCAAATGATAATGAGCCAAACCTGCAATGTGTTAATAAATGTAAGAAAAAATACATTTACTTGACCGTGTGTTCAGCAACCTAATTATAAGCCTGTTGATTCCCCTCAGTTGTGAATTAATTGATCAGCGTTTGATCATTTTTGTTTCCTCTTTTCATGCAGATGTTTGCAATATAGCATCATGGAACTTTTATCTCACTAGCATGCATAATAGCATAACTAGAGTAAAGTGTGCTCGAGTGTACTATATGTATATTTGGGTGTATAGTGTGCTTGGGTGTGTGCACATTTGGGTATGTGTATATTTGGGTGTATAGTGTGCTTGGATGTGTGTATATTTGGGTATGTGTATATTTGGGTGTATATTGTGCTTGGGTATGTGTTTATTTGAGTGTGTGCATATTTGGGTGTATAGTGTGTTTGGGTGTGTGTATATTTTGTAACGACAGGTGAAATCACTGGCAACAGGACTCAATCGCACAACTCAGAGACAGAATTCTTGATCCAAAAACAGTCTTTACTTGTAAAGGTTCGGTACACAGGGAGTCAGTCAGATGATCAGGCAAACAAATCCAGCAAGGAGAAGACAAAAGCGAGGTCCAGGGAAACAATGCAGAGAATCAAAAACACCAGGAGAACAAGACACTAGGAAAAAGGCTGGAACACTTGATACAGAGAGCAAAGACAAACTGAGAGAGGGGAACACACAGACTAAATACACCAGGAAGATAACGAGGGACAGGTGAAACTAATCGGGGCGCGGTAGGCAATCACACAGGCGGGAAAAACACAAGGGCAGGAAGTGAAGTATCTGAAACGAGACAAGGAGGTGAGTATTTCAAAATAAAACAGGAAACGATGAATGAATGACAAGGACGTGAGTATTTCAAAATAAATGGTGAAACGATGACTGACATAAAACAATGAAAAACATAGCCTAAGGAGCAGGGCGGGACATCACATATTTGGGTGTACAGTATATTTGGGTGTATATTGTGCTTGGGTGTGTATATATTTTGGTGTATAGTGTGCTTGGGTGTGTATATATTTGGGTATGTGTATATGTGGGTGTATAGTGGATTTGGGTATGTGTATATTTGTGTGTGTGTGTATATGGGTGTATAGTGTGCTCAGGTGTGTGTATATTTGGGTGTGGTATGTTTGGGTGTGTGCAGATTCTGGTGTATAGTATTGGGTATGTGTATATTTTGGCATGTGAATATTTGGGTGTATAGAATGCTTGGGTATGTGTATATTTGGGTGTATAGTGTGCTTGGGGGTGTGTATATATTTGGGTGTATAGTGTGCGTGGGGGTGTATATATTTTGGTGTATAGTGATTTTTGGTGAAATGTGTATATGCATTTCTCTCCCTTTCTTGTTTGTCCTTTCTTAATTTCAGTCACTTAAATTCACTAGAAACCATGGTTACATTGCAACAGAGCGATGGAGAGGAAGAGAGTGGAAAGGATACAAAAGTTAAAATAGGATGGAGTGAGAGAAAGAGAGACTTATCTTTCCATCAAAAGATCACCTGTATGTTACACTGTGGTATTTATAGATTAGCCTGTTTAAACCTACGGAGAATTAGTTCAGTAGCAGCGTGTTTTATAAGTGGTTTTAGTGGATGTGCTGATTACTGACATTGCATCTGTAAGCCTGTGAGCTTGTACAATTGATAGTGCCAGTGAAATGTGTGTGAGCAGTTTTAACACTTCAGACTGACAGCAGGAGCAGAGTCCTTATTTGATGACACCGGACACAAAATGGATGATATTCATTGCTACGTGAAGAGCTTGAGAAGTTGATTCGCGGAATATGACTCTTATTCCTGACAAAGTGGGTTAGTGCCCACTAGTCCTTGGCCTTCTAGTTTCCTTGGCCTTTTTAAGTTTTCTTGATGACCTTTGTATGACCTCTGCTTCAAGTTTTAGGGCAGCAGTGTAGTATAATGGGTAAGGAGTTGGTCTTGTAACCTAAAGGTTGAAGGTTCGAGTCCCCGCTAGGACACTGCTATTGTACCCTTGAGTAAGGTACTTAACCTGCATTGCTCCAGTATATATCCAGCTGTATATATGGATACAATGTAAGTCGCCCTGGATAAGAACATCTGCTAAATGCCTGTAATGTAAGTTTGTTTTTATCAGACTTAGGTTTGGGGTCAGTGCAGTGTGAGGTCAGTGCTGTGTAACTTTGTGGGTGTCATTTGTGAATAAATCAGTGTTCAGTTGCTATTCCTGATTAATCACGAAGTCTTGAAGGCAGAATTCCATTTTCAGGTGAAGATTCAAACATTATCTGCCAGTGCTCAAGTAAATGATGTCCACGCTAGCCACACTTGTTGGGTTAATAATTGTACAGCTGCCGTGACACGTTTTGCCTGAAACAAAGGTAAGATTAGTTAGCGAGTTGAGAATGAAGAATATCTGGGAACCGTTTGACCAACTGAGACCACTACCGTTGAATCATCCTGCTGAAAACTCCAGCATAATCCAGCCTACACTGGTCAAGCTGGTTTTAGCTGGTCGGCCAGCTGTTCACCAGCTGACCAGCCTATAGTCAGCTTGTCCACCAGTATGACCACCAGCTTATTCTACCCGCTTAACCAGCTTTGTCCAGCTAGAGACCAGCTTTGACCAGCCACAGAACAGCTATGACCATCCGGACGTGTTGAAAACTCTGTTTAAACCGTGTTAAACCAGTTTAAAATCTCGGCTAGTCTTTGTCCATGGCCTCGCCAAACAAAAACAAAACTTTTCTCAATTTCATGTTTGACACAAACATATCCAAAATAATGTGAAACTCCATTAGCAATGTAGCAATCTACATCAGTGTTTTGACTATTGTGGGCAACAATTTCCTTCCGAGCATTTTACTTCTTTCCCTGTAACAGAAAGTAAAGGCAACATAACTGAAATGAAGTAATAACATTCTCTGGCCATTTGTGGACAGATCTTTGATAACAAACCGCACGCCAGGCCAGGCTTGATAAATGATACTTGTACCACATCCTGTCGGCAGGCAGGCTTGACATATCAATTCAAACTGACAATTTTCAAACAAAGCCTTTGCAGTGGATTCAAACCGAGGATGCAATGGATACTGCAAACCTGTGAGTTGAAAACATATTTGGTGAAAAAAAATCAATATTAATGAAAACACAGCACTAACCCAGACCTCATACAGCACTGACCCCAAATACACAACACTGACCCCAAACTTTGCACAAAACTGGCCCCATACCTCATAGGTTTGCTGTATGCAGTATGAGGTTTTGGGGTCAGTGCTGTGTGCTTGGGGTCAGTGCTGTATGAGGTTTTGGGTCAGTGCTGTATGAGGTTTGGGGTCAATGCTGTATGAGGTTTGGGTTCAGTGCTGCATGAGGTTTGCGGTCAGTGCTGTATGAGGTTTGGTCAGTGCTGTGTGTTTGGTCTCAGTGCTGTATGAGGTTTGGGGTCAGTGCTGTATGAGGTTTGGTCAGTGCTGTGTGTTTGGGGTCAGTGCTGTATGAGGTTTGGTCAGTGCTGTGTGTTTGGGGTCAGTGCTGTATGAGGTTTGGGGTCAGTGCTGTGTGTGTGAGGGTGTTATTGCTGCTGTATGATGCAGTGTGGGGGTGTTATTACTGTTGTATGAGGTAGTGTGAGAATCACAGAGCAGTGTTGAGTGAAATCACAGAGCAGTGCTGAGTGCAGTGTGCTCAGGGCTTGGCTATAGCACCTGCCATTGGAGTCCTTAGTTAGCGAGTCTGTGTCATGAGTGGATACATTCGCACTGCAGTCTGTTTTATAGATTCCTCTTAAAAGGGAGAGTCTTAAAGAGAAGGGTGTAAGCACAATGACTGTGCATTACCATAGCAACACTGTCGTTTAACACGGCAGATCAAAAGGATGGTGCGGTTACCGAAATTGAGGCTGCACTATGGGATGTCAGCTGCTCTCAGGCTGACTAAGAGACGGAGGCGGGGTCGGGGGAGAGATAGAGAGTGGGAGATAGAGAGGGCTTCCTTTAGCTCAAACACAGGGCCCCAGTGTGCTGTGTCCTGGCTGGACACTGTGGAATAACTGAACAGGAGACGTGATTCACTTGCACTGCTACAGAGGCGGTAGGGTTGTGTGTGCGCGTATGTGCGTGCCTGTATGTGTCCGGGTGTTTGTCAGTTGTACATGCGCGCATATGTATGAATGTGTGTGTGTTTAGGTTTGTGTGTGTGTGTGTCTGTGTGTGAGAGATAGATTGCTTATATTTATGTAAAACACATTGGGTTGCCTCTGTATGAAGTGTGCTATAGAAATAAATGTTGGTTGATTGATTGATTGATTGTTCTATGTATGTTTATATGAGCTTTAGGTGTATGTGTGTGGGTTTGTTTGAAGTGTGTTTGTATTAGAATGTGTGTGTGTGTGTATGCATGTGTGTGTGTGTGTGTGTGTGTTGTGTGAGAGTGTATATAAGAGAGTGTGTTTGCAGAAGGTGTGTGTGTGTTTGTGTGAGAGTTTGCTTATGTATGTGTTTCTATATGAAGTGTAGCTGTATGTTAGTGTTTGTGGTTTTGTATTGGAATGTGTGTGTGTGTTAGTGTGTGTGGGTTTGTATTGAAATGTGTGTGTGTGTGTGTGTGTATGTGGGTTTGTATTGCAGTGTATGTGTGTGTGTTTGTGTGTGTGTGTTTGTATTGGAATGTGTGTGTATGTGTGTGTGTGTTTGTATTGGACGTGTGTGTGTGTGTGTGTGTGTGTATTGGAGTGTGTGTGTGTGTATGTGTGTGTGTGTGTATTGGAGTGTGTGTGTGTGTGTGTGTGTTTGTATTGGAGTGTGTGTGTGTGTGTGTGTGTGTGTGTGTGTGTATTGGAGTGTGTGTGTGTGTGTGTATTGGAATGTGTGTGTGTGTGTGTGTGTGTGTGTGTTGGAGTGTGTGTGTGTATGTGGTGGGGTGGAGCTGGAGTGTGTGATCTGCTGGGATCGAGTGATGCTCATAGTCATGTGATTCCAGTGTGACTCATAGCATGTGTCTTGGCTGAAGCTGTCACCTCCCTCGTCCCACCGCACGTGCCCCCTCCCCCAGCCACGGCTCGGTCTCACCTACCACCGCAGCCCCGGTTACATTTATACTTCAGCCGTAACTGTGACGGTTGTGATGTCATAGCACATGATTCAATTTCCCGAGTGGAAGAAAAAAAATGGATGTGATCACGAGGCAATGTGCCTGACGGTGTGCAGATCTGCTTTTTACAAAATGGCCGCCCGCTCCTCTCACACACACGCTTCTAATTCGGTGTGCAATTCTCTTCAGTCAGTGATCACAGCCTGTGACACGAAGACAATTAGCAGTTAAAGGTGGACCTGTTAATAGGATCACAAAAAAGAATTGGTTGGAAATTGAAGGCACAGGATTGTGTCCCTTAACGCATCTAAAAGTATTTCATTAAAGTAAAGAAGTTCGTGGTGAAGATGAAGATTCATATTCTCACTCTGTGACTCTCTGTGACCGACGCCACCCCCCCTCCCCCCCTTCCTTTCTCCGCCCCTCAGTGTGGACACGGAGGCCGGAAGTTTTTCGGACAGTCCCTGCAGCCAGGCCCCCTACCTCCGAAGTGCAGACCCCCACCGGGATGGCGGTGGCCCCCCGGGGTCCCGCGGCCCCCCTGTGGCCCCACCCAGCCCGGCCAGCCTGGCGTGGGCCCAGCGCACGCGGAACCAGCCCGCTAGCCTGGCGCTACGCAAACAGGAGGAGGAGGAGAACAAGCGCTGCAAAGCCCTCTCGGACAGCTATGAGCTCTCCACCGACATGCAGGATAAGAAGGTACCGTCTCCCCACACTCATCTAACCCACCGTTCATCTAACCCGAACCCTAACCCCAACCCTAACCCTAACAGGGCATCCCTACAGTCTGCTCACTCTACCTGAAGGCCCTACAGCAGGGGCGCACAGCAAGGGCCAAGCCATTTCAGGATTTTGTGTGAACATTTGCCAACGTTTATTTAATTAGCCCAATCACATCTTGATCTGACGTGTGTATAAGCACCAGCTACAGCCGCAGGCTGCAAGTGTATCCCAGAGATTTTACTGAGCCCGAGTGCAGGAGTGAAGCAGCGTAGTTTATAGAGCTGTCGGAAAACGATATCTATGCCAATCGGTTGGAACAAAAACCAGCACGCAGATCGGCCCTCCAGGACTGGAGTTGTGCACCCCTGCCCTACAGAATGATTTAGGTTGCCACGTCTATGTTCAGGATAGATTTGGTTGCCATGTCTATGTTCTGGCTAGATTTGGCTGCCATGCACCATATTTATGATCTTGATTTTACCTGATTTTGCTTTTATTTCGATATGTTTTCTGTCTTTAACTTTGTGTAATTGACTTGCTGCTTCCTGTCTTGGCTCTTGAAAAAGAAATTTTTAATCAAAGTGACCCTACCCTGGTTAAATGAAGGCCAAATAGACATAAATAAATAATATTAGGCTCTCGGAGATAACGGACAGCGGGTGGTAGTGACATCACGGTGCGTTTACAGGAGAGGCGGTGGCCTTTCCTTCGTCTGTAGCCTCTCCCTCTTTTCCCGTCCTGTCCGTCACGCGTAACCCCCTCCCCCTTTCGCCGCCCGCCGCTCACGCGCGACTCCTTGCCCCCCGCCCCGCGTGCCGTGCAGGTGGAGATGCTGGAGAGGAAGTACGGCGGCTACTTCCTGAGCCGGCGGGCGGCGCGCACCATCCAGACGGCCTTCCGGCAGTACCGCATGAACAAGAACTTCGAGCGCCTGCGCAGCTCGGCGTCGGAGAGCCGCATGACGCGCCGCATCATCCTGTCCAGCATGCGGCTGCAGCACTCCTTCGACGAGCGGCAGCCGCACTACGCGCTCGCCCAGGGCGCCGGCGGCGCGCAGGGCCTGGACCCCGCCTCCCCCCCCAACCCGCAGGGCGACCCGCCCGAGCACTACCCCCGCCTGGAGGACTCCTTCTCTAAACAGGTGAGGCGGCCGGCGGGCGGCCTGCGCTCTTTCAGCTCTGCTGCCACTGTGCGGTCTGTAGGAGTGTGTGTGGTTAGTGTGTGGTCTGTGTTGTTTTACCTGTGCAGGTGAGTGTGTGGTCACTGTGTGGTCAGTAGGAGTGTGTGGTTAGTGTGTGGCCTGCGTTCTTTTAGCTCTGCTGGTGTGGGCGCGGTCACTGTGCGGTCTGTAGGAGTGTGTGGGTAGTGTGTGGTCTGTGTTGTTTTACCTGTGCAGGTGCAGGTGAGCGTGTGGTCACTGTGCGGTCTGTAGGAGCAGGGAGTGTGTGGTTTGTGGGTGGTCTGTGTTGTTTACTTGCGGTGTGGTCTGCGGTCAGTGGAGTCGTAGGAGTGTGTGGTGTGGTGGTCTGTGTTGTTTTACCTGTGCAGGTGTTGGTCCATGTGTGGTCTGTGGAGTAAGGATTGTGTGGTTTGGAGTCTGTGGTTGTCCCATGAAATTGGCACTGTGTGACGTTAGAGCAGATGGAGTGTTTTCCGTTCAGTTCTGTCTGTTTTTTTCACTGGACACATTGTCAGCTGTTTCTGTAGGGATGGTTTTTTGTGGTTATGATGTGTGGCCTGTAGTCTGTACTGTGTGCATATAGGTCGTACACTGGCTAACAGAGTCCCTGTGTTGTGTGTGGTCGTGTGCTTACTACCAGAGTTCCAGTGTCTGCGAGTTTGTATTGGTCAGCTACCTGGCTGTCCCATAATTGGTCATGTAGGTCAGTGTGCTTATACACAAGTCCTCCCTGTGTTGTCATGTAGGTCAACATGCTACACAGAGTCCCCTGTGGTGTCATTAGGTTCAGTGTGCTTACTTACCAAGTTGTGTGTGCATGTAGGTCAGTAATGCTACACAGAGTCCCCCCTGTGTGTGTCATGTAGGTCAGTGTGCTTACTACACAGAGTCCACCCTGTGTGTGTCATGTAGGTCAGTGTGCTTACTACACAGAGTCCCCCCTGTGTGTGTCATGTAGGTCAGTGTGCTTACTACACAGAGTCCCCCCTGTGTGTGTCATGTAGGTCAGTGTGCTTACTACACAGAGTCCACCCTGTGTGTGTCATATAGGTCAGTACACTGGCTACACAGAGTCCCCCCTGTGTGTGTCATGTAGGTCAGTGTGCTTACTACACAGAGTCCCCCCTGTGTGTGTCATGTAGGTCAGTCCTGTAGGTCAGTGTGCTGCTTACACAGAGTGTGTGTGTGTTTTCAGGTGAAGTCTTTGGCCGACTCCATGGATGAGTCGCTCACCTGTGTGGCGGCCCAGGACTCCCAGGAGGGGGGCGGTGACGCGGGGGTCCTGAGCGGGGTGGAGAGCGACGATTTCGGGGAGTGCGTGTGGAGCAACAGCAGCAACCCCTCGTCCCGCAGGGGAGGCGGGGACCGGGAGAGGGGCGGGGGGCGGGGCCTGGGGGCGCACGGCGACAGCACGGCCACCTCCTACAGCGACGTGACGCTCTACATGGACGACGGCCTGCCCTGCTCGCCCCTCTCGCTGGACCGGGCCCCCAGCAGCACCGACACCGAGTACTGGGGCCCCGGGGGCGCGGGGGGCGGCCGCGAGGACAGCCGCGACACCGAGGGCGGGGGCAGCAGCAACAGCCGGCGGAGCACCCCGTGCACGGAGTGCCGGGACTACCGGCTGCGGGCGGCGCACCTGCCGCTGCTCACCATCGAGCCGCCCAGCGACAGCTCGGTGGACATGAGCGACCGCTCGGACCGCGGCTCCCTCAGCCGGCCCCTGGCCTACGAGCAGGAGGGGGGCGGCGGCGGCGGTGGCGGCTCGCCCCAGAGCGCCGTCAAGCACGCCCCCGCCACGGCCCAGGGGCAGGCCCGCCCCATCGGCCGGCCCCTCCCCTCCCCCGTCCCCGCCCACATCCCGCACCACGTCCACCACCACCACCACCCCCACCACCACCACCACCACCCCATGCACCACCACCAGTACTCCGACACGCCGTCCTCTTCCTCCTCCCCGCACCCGCAGCCCCCGCCCACCCCGCTCTCCTCCTCCTCCTCTGCCGCCCCGGCCCCCGGCAGCCTGGACCAGCCCTGCTGCTCGGACGGGGACAACGACTCGCTCAACTCCACCACCAACTCCAACGACACCATCAACTGCAGCTCGTCCTCGCGGGACAGCCTGCGGGACCCGCTGCCCCCCCTGGGCAAGCAGACCTACCAGCGGGAGAGCCGCCACAGCTGGGACTCGCCCGCCTTCAACAACGACGTCGTCCAGAGGAGGCAGTACCGCATCGGGCTCAACCTCTTCAACAAGTGAGGGAGCTGGGCGGGGTGGGGCAGGGCAGGTCGGGATAGGCCGGGTAGGGTGGGGTTTGGGCGGGGTGGGGCAGGGCAGGGCGGGGCAATGGAGGGCAGGCCAGGGTGGGGCAGCGCAGGGTGGGGCAGGGCAGGGCAGGGCAGGCCAAGGCGGGGTTGAGGTTGGGGTGAGGGGGCAGTAGGAGCCCAGCAAGTCAGGTGTGGGAGATTATCTACCCTCAAAGCCAAGTGTTTCCCATTGGGTCTCCATTGGGCTCTATTAGAGTTTCACTGACACTGTGCAGTCCCTGGACAGTGACAAGCATTCTGTCTCTCTTCAGTTGCGTTCGGTTTGCTTTGTTGCATCTTTCAATACAAACATAGATATTGTGATGCCGTTTTCATGATCTTTGTGTTTGTTTATAAAAATGATTTTAAAAAATAAAATAAAATAAACATCTCTAAATGTCTCTCTCCCTCTCTCTCTCCCCCTGCAGGAAGCCGGAGAAGGGGATCCAGTACCTGATCGAGCGGGGCTTCGTGTCGGACACGCCCGTGGGCGTGGCCCGCTTCATGCTGGAGCGGAAGGGCCTGAGCCGCATGATGATCGGAGAGTTCCTGGGCTGCCGACAGAAGCAGTTCAACAAGGACGTGCTGGAGTGAGTGAGAGAGAGGAGTGGAGAGAGGGATGGAGAGAGTGAGAGAGAGGATGGAGAGAGGGATGGAGAGAGGAGTGGAGAGAGGGATAGAGAGAGTGAGTGAGAGAGTGGATGGAGTGAGTGAGAGAGGATGGAGAGAGGAGTGGAGAGGGATGGAGTGAGTGAGAGGGAGTGCAGAGGGATGGAGAGAGTGGAGGGGGTGGAGTGAGGAGGATGATGAGAGAGAGGAGTGGAGAGAGGGATAGAGAGAGTGAGAGAGAGGGATGAAGTGAGGAGTGGAGTGAGTGAGAGAGAGGAGTGCAGAGAGGGGTGGAGTGAGTGAGAGAGAGGATGGAGAGAGGAGTGGAGTGAGTGAGAGAGAGGAGTGCAGAGAGGGATGGAGAGAGTGTGAGAGAGGGATGGAGTGGGGAGTGGAGTTAGTGAGAGAGGAGTGGAGAGAGGGATGAGTGAGTGAGAGAGGAGTGGAGGGAGGGATGGAGTGAGGAGTCAAGTGAGAGAGAGAGGAGTGCAGAGAGGGATGGAGAGAGAGAGAGGAGTGGAGAGAGGGATGGAGTGAGAGAGAGAGGATGGAGAGAGGGTTGGAGAGAGGAGTGGAGAGAGGGATAGAGAGAGTGAGTGAGAGAGTGGATGGAGTGAGTGAGAGAGAGGATGGAGAGAGGAGTGGAGAGAGGGATGGAGTGAGTGAGAGGGGAGTGCAGAGAGGGATGGAGAGAGTGAGAGAGAGGGGTGGAGTGAGGAGTGGAGTGAGTGAGAGAGAGGAGTGCAGAGAGGGGTGGAGTGAGTGAGAGAGAGGATGGAGTGAGGAGTGGAGTGAGTGAGAGAGAGGAGTGGAGAGAGGGATGAGAGAGTGGAGAGAGGATGGAGTGGGAGTGGAGTTAGTGGAGGGAGTGAGAGAGGGATGAGTGATGAGAGAGGAGTGGAGGGGATGGAGTGAGGAAGTGAGAGAGAGAGAGGAGGAGTGGAGAGAGAGAGATGGAGTGAGTGAGAGAGAGTAGTGGAGAGAGGGATGAAGAGGATGGGGAGAGTGAGAGAGAGGGATGGAGTGAGGAGTGGAGTGAGAGAGAGAGTGAGGAGGAGGAGTGAGAGGAGTGAGAGAGGTGGGAGTGAGGGAGAGTGAGTGGAGAGAGAGAGAAAATGATGATGAGGAGAGAGAGGAATGGGAGTGCAGGGAGATGAGAGGAATGAGCAGGGGACGTATGGTGGTTTAGTCAGATCAGATAACGCATGTCTGTGTCTCTCGCTCTCTGTCCCTCTCTCTTTCTGCTCTCCCTCCTTCTCCTCCACCTCCTTTATGCAGCTGAATGAATGAGAGCACAATATTTTCAGTATGTGATAGAGCCTTTCATCCGGTTCTCTCCTTTAATAAGAGATATTTGCATAAGAGGGAACTCATACTTCAGAAATGTGCAGACATCTTTTGAAATCACATTTCATTGGTGCGATTAGATTTGTCTCCTTTCTTGGTACTTGACACCCCTCTGTTCAGGATTTGAAAGTTTTTTTTTCCGTCTTTCTTTCTTCCTGAACCCTCCCCCCTTCACCCCTCCCTCCCTGCTCCCTCGCTCCCGCAGCTGTGTGCTGGATGAGATGGACTTCTCAGGGATGGATCTGGACGACGCTCTGAGGAAGTTTCAGGCCCAGATTAAAGTCCAAGGGGAGGCCCAGAAAGTGGAGAGACTCGTTGAGGCCTTCAGGTGTGTGTGCGTGTGCGTGTGCGTGTGCGTGTGCGTGTGTGTGTGTGCGTGTGCAGTGTTGTGTGGTGTGCGTGGCGTGTGGTGTGTGTGTGTGCGTGTGGTGTGTGTGTGCGTGTGCGTGTGCTGTGTGTGTGTGCGTGTCGTGTGTGTGCGTGTGTGTGGTGTGTGGTGCGTGTGGTGTGTGTGTGTGCGTGGTGTGCGTGTGTGGTGTGTGTGTGTGCGTGTCGTGTGCGTGTGTGCGTGTGTGTCGTGTGTGTGCGTGCGTGCGTGTGTGCGGTGTGCGTGTGCGGTGTGTGTGTGTGTGTGTGTGCGCGTGCGTGCTGGTGTCTGCGGCTGCGCTGTGCGTGTGCGTGTGCGTGCATATGTGTGTGTGTGATATATATACATACACATGTGAATGTACAATGTGATAGCCTTCATGGAAAGAACACTCCATAAGACAATGTTAATCAAACTACAAACAAGGTTCCATTTTACCATTTTGCATTTCATTCATAAGTGTTTTGGATGTAAAGGTGCACAGTAAATACATACGCTACATTTCCAAATGTATGTGGACACCTGAACATCACACCACGCTCTACTCAGTGTTGCCAGTAAGGACAGGTGATTTTTACGCGCTACACGCTTCAGCACTCAGCAGTCCCGTTTCGTGAGCTTGTGCGGCCCACCACTTTGTGGCTGAGCTGTTGCTGCTCCTAGACGTTTCCACTTCACTATAACAGCACTTACAGTTGACCGGGGCAGCTCAAGCAGGGCAGAAATTTTATGAACTGACTTGTTGGAAAGGTGGCATCCTATGACAGTGCCACGTTTAATGTCACTGAGCTCTTCAGTATGACCCAATCTACTACCAATGTTTGTGTCTGGAGATTGCATGGCTGTATGCTTGATTGTATGCACCTGTTAGCAGTGGGTGTGGCTGAAATAGCCAAAACCACAAATTAGAAGGGGTGTCCACATACTTTTGCAAATGTAGCGTACATGAACACGTATCATGTATGTAATATATGGACATTATTTTTCCCCTGCTTCAAGGTTCAAGGATATCTTTATTGTCCCACTAGGGGAAATTTGTTTTGCAGCCAGGTTCATATGAAGACAGAATACAAAAGGACAACATCAACACAATAAAATCACTGAGCTAGTGCAGGGAAATGGAAATTCATACCAAGTAAAAATGTGTGCAAGTGTGCAAGTGTGCATATGTACAGGGGGTAGTGCTGCTGCTTTCACCAGCGTGTCCTTAACCAAATGTCCATGTCACGGTTTCGTCTCAGATTGCTCAGCCATGTCCCTAAGTGGCAGCCTTGAGACGATGTAGGCAAAACGCTGCCCTGAAGTAAGACTCCAATATTTGGCAGCAAAATCAAATTATAAAAAAGGGAAGAAATGTGTCATTTTGATTTTTAAGACCTAAATATGTCAGCGTAAACAAAACTGTTTTTTTGTTCCTCGTCATACTTGTCAGTGACCATGGGGAAGGTTTGACAGATATATAAGGCACTGTTCCAGGTTCAGTCCAGTCCTCTGTCTCTCTCCCTGGGCCCCAGTCAGCGGTACTGTGTGTGCAACCCGGTGCTGGTCCGACAGTTCCAGAACCCGGACACCATCTTCATCCTGGCCTTCGCCATCATCCTCCTCAACACGGACATGTACAGCCCCAACGTCAAGGCTGAGAGGAAGATGAAGCTCGAAGACTTCATCAAGAACCTGAGAGGTACCGCAGGGCGCTGGGCGTTCCTGTCTCATGCCCTCTCCCTCTCTCTCTCCTGACCTTCACATGTGACCTTATCTCTTCTCTTCCGAAGCCCTGCTGGGTGTTCCGCCCTGTTCCTCTTATCTCCCGCAGTTCCATCTCTCTTCTCATCTCTTCCTTCCTCTCTCCTTTCTCTCCCGTGTTCTTCTCATCTCTCACTTCCTCTCTCTTTTCTCTCCCGTGTTCTTCTCATCTCTCCCTTCCTCTCTCTTTTCTCTCCCGTGTTCTTCTCATCTCTCCCTTCCTCTCTCTTTTCTCTCCTGTGTTCTTCTCATCTCTCCCTTCCTCTCTCTTTTCTCTCCCGTGTTCTTTTGCTCACTCGTTTCTCTCTTCTCTCTCTCCACTCACTCGTTTCTCTCCTCTCTCCCTCCACTCACTCGTTTCTCTCCTCTCTCCCTCCGCTCACTCGTTTGTCCGGGCGTGTGTTTCCCCCCCCCCCCCCCCAAACAGGAGTGGATAACGGTCAGGACATCCCGCGCGAGCTGCTGGTGGGGATCTACCAGCGCATCCAGAAGTGGGAGCTGCGGACCAACGATGACCACGTGTCCCAGGTGCAGGCGGTGGAGCGGGTCATCGTGGGAAAGAAACCGGTGAGCGCGCTCGCCGGCACCCTCGCGGAAAAGCTCGCGAAAAGCGACTGTAAAACAAAAACGTCTGCGCCGAAAAATATGTCTGTTTCTGTTTTTATAGTGCTCCCATTTCAAACGTACCTTAACATCAGGGTTTTGTATAAAAAACAAACCAGTTCAAACTGTAAACACTGACGTCCTTGTGACCTCTTAAAGACCTCTCCATGAACTCACTGTGACCTGTCCCTGACCTCACAATGACCACACTGCAGTGTATAATCAAAAATCATTAAATTTACCCTTGATGAGATGTTTTTTAAAATAATGGAAATGATGAAGAGAAAATAAAAAATTATCTGCAAGTAATACATTTTTCCTGCGATGGAAATGTGACATGAAATTAACCTTCTGAATTTTTATGAACATTCATCCTTTATTGATTGTAATTGTTGTTTTATAGAAAGGGGTATTTTCATAATTGTTTTTTTTTTTTACCTCAGTGTGACCTTAGTGTGACCTCTCTGTGACCTTTGCGTCTGTGCAGGTGCTGTCCTTGCCGCACCGCAGGTTGGTGTGCTGCTGCCAGCTGTATGAGGTGCCCGACCCCAGCCGACCCCAGAGGAGTGGGGTGCACCAGAGGGAGGTGTTCCTCTTCAACGACCTGCTGGTGGTGAGCTGAACCGCAGCACCCCTGCAGTGCGCTGTGTGCTTCGCATCGCAACACACACACACACACACACACACACACACGCACGCACACACACACGCGAAACACACACACACACACACACACACACACGCACGCACACACACACGCAAAACACACACACTCACACACACGCACGCACACACACACACACGCGAACACGCACACACGCACTCACACACACACACTGTACGCCGATGCACTGCAACCTGTGCACCACTGCATCATGCTCTCTCTCGCTCTCTCTCTGTTTCTAGGTAACCAAAATCTTCCAGAAGAAGAAGAACTCAGTGACCTATAGCTTCCGACAGTCGTTTCCTCTGGTGGAGATGCAGGTTCACATGTTCCAGAACTCCTGTAAGAATCACTCTCTCTCCACCATAAGTCCCTCTGCCTCTCTCTCTCCACTTCTCTGTCTCTCTGTCTTTATGTACATTTCTCAGCATTTCCGTTCATATATCTTTGATGTACAAGAACCTGAAGTAACAGTGAATAAATAGCCTTGAAAAATGCTATGTTCTTTGCTTTCAGCATAGCCTTCGCTTGCAGACCTCTGAATCCGTTTGTCTTGTTACTTTGCTATCAGACGGAATAGAACTGCTCATATTCCTGGCAGAAACTGCCGATTCACAAAATAGTAGGATTCATGTATTTTGGGAGAGCAGGTGGCATTTCCAATCATAACATAAACTTGGTGGTCCTCGAAACGGCCATCGAACCACCATCAGAACCTTATCCATAGCTACGTACAAAAGCTAAATGTGTCACCTTCAAATGAGTGTTTTCGAACACATTTTATGGATGGCTTTCATTACGTGGCTCAAAAAGAAAAGATTCAAAGTTTTAAAAAATATGGTGAATCTGTGTTGTTGCTGTGCCTGGTCTGAAAGGCCTAGTTCTTCCACAGGCATTGTATCATATAGATTAAAGTCTGTAACAAGTACTACTTCCAGGAAAACATGCTAAATTTGCTATTATTGTTGTTTGCATGTCAAGGCTGGCATTTTCTTGAGTAGCATGTGTGTTGAGTGGCGTATAAACTGTAGGTTAAATATAAGGCACTGAGGGGGGTATTCATAAAAAAATGTCAGCTTTCCTGTCTGCTAAAATCTGTGCGACAGTAGTTCTTAGGGATTCATAACGGTGGCTCCAATTGATCAGAGTCTGCAAATTATTTCCATTTTCTTCACAGTACATTAGCGCGCAGGCTAAAATGTACCTGTGTTTAAAAGAGGCCATTGAATTAAACCAGCGTAATTGCTGCTGATGATTTGTAACAGCAATTTAGTAAGGAAAGGTAGATAATGTGCCGCTTGCCGCTAGGCTTCACAGGAAAATGGACACAGACAACTGCCTTTTTTTAAAGGGTTGTCAATGAAAGGAAAATTCTCTGGAACTTGTGTTTTTAGAGAGAAGGCATTAGCGATCTCGTCCACAGCAGTTGAGAAATATGTGCAGCAGAGACTCTGTAGAGATGTGTACTGCGTCAAGTTAATTTCAGACCACAGTTTTAGTTTCATAATGGCTCACTGTAAATAAAAACCCTGCGTAGATATTTAGGCAGTGTGAAACTGATAAAACACCCAGCCATTCTATGAACCACATTTCAAACCACATTTCAATTAGAGTTCTCATTTTCAGTGATTAAAGAAAAAGTGTTCTCCCCAACACCATTCAGTTATATAAAAGTAAAGTGATTCATATGGTAGTATAGTACTGATGATACATAGTAGAAGTTTGTATGTTTGTAGGCACATCTAAATGTGTGTGTGTGTTAGACAGGAACGTGTGTTTGTAGTCTTGCGAATATCTGCGTGTCTATGTGATTGCGTATTTGTGTGCATGTATTTGTGTTTCTGTGGATGCGTATGTGCATATTTTTCAATGAATGTGGTGTGCAGCATGGTTGCTGAGCATGTTCGTGCGATCGACCAGCAGAGGCCGCTAGAGAGCAGTGAAAAGCGGACCCCTGTCTGACTGAACCATCCCACACCATCCCTCCCCTACATCGATAATGGCGCATTGCCCTATGGGGCTACCAGCCGCTGTCGGCGCTGGCGCAGTGCAGATTCGGTCCAAGCCCGTGGAGCTCATCCGTGCACCTCGGTGCGGCGCCTTAACCGAACGAGCCACCCAGCAGCCCCTCATGTGCGTGTACATGCGTGTGCTGGCCTTATGCACATGCGCACGCGTGTTAGCAGAAGCGTGTGGGCTGAACTGCGTGTAAATAACGTGTGCGTGCGTGTTAGCAGGAGCATGCGTGTAAATAACGTGTGCATGCGTGTTAGCAGGAGTGTGTGTGTAAATAACGGCCTGTCCCGCAGACTACCCCCACGGCGTGCGGCTGACGTCGGCCGTCCCCGGCGGGGAGAGGAAGGTGCTGATCGTGTTCAACGCCCCGAGCCAGCAGGACCGCACCCGCTTCACCAGCGACCTGCGGGAGAGCGTGGCCGAGGTGCAGGAGATGGAGAAGTACAGGGTGGAGTGTAAGTGCTGGGCTTATACCGGGAGGGAGGGGCGGAAGTGTAGGAGATGGAGAAGTACCGGGTGGAGTGTAAGTGCTGGGCTTATACCGGGAGGGAGGGGCGGAGGTGTAGGAGATGGAGAAGTACCGGGTGGAGTATAAGTGCTGTGTGGAGGTGTAGGAGATGGAGAAGTACCGGGTGGAGTGTAAGTGCTGTGTGGAGGTGCAGGGGATGGAGAAGTACCGGGTGGAGTGTAAGTGCTGGGTGGAGGTGCAGGAGATGGAGAAGTACCGGGTGGAGGTGCAGGCGATGGAGAAGTACTGGGTGGAGTGTAAGTGCTGGGTGGAGGTGCAGGAGATGGAGAAGTACCGGGTGGAGTGTAAGTGCTGGGTGGAGGTGCAGGAGATGGAGAAGTACCGGGTGGAGTGTAAGTGCTGGGTGGAGGTGCAGGGGATGGAGAAGTACCGGGTGGAGTGTAAGTGCTGGGTGGAGGTGCAGGGGATGGAGAAGTACCGGGTGGAGTGTAAGTGCTGGGTGGAGGTGCAGGAGATGGAGAAGTACCGGGTGGAGTGTAAGTGCTGGGTGGAGGTGCAGGGGATGGAGAAGTCCTGGGTGGAGTGTAAGTGCTTGGTGGAGGTGCAGGGGATGGAGAAGTACCGGGTGGAGTGTAAGTGCTGGGTGGAGGTGCAGGGGATGGAGAACTACCGGGTGGAGTGTAAGTGCTGGGTGGAGGTGCAGGGGATGGAGAAGTACCGGGTGGAGTGTAAGTGCTGGGTGGAGGTTGCAGGGGATGGAGAAGTACCGGGTGAGTGTAAATGCTGGGTGAGGTGCAGGGGATGGAGAAGTACCGGGTGGAGTGTAAGTGCTGGATGTAGGTGCAGGAGATGGAGAAGTACCGGGTGGAGTGTAAGTGCTGGGTGGAGGTGCAGGGGATGGAGAAGTACCGGGTGGAGTGTAAGTGCTGGGTGGAGGTGCAGGGGATGGAGAAGTACCGGGTGGAGTGTAAGTGCTGGGTGGAGGTGCAGGAGATGGAGAAGTACCGGGTGGAGTGTAAGTGCTGGGTGGAGGTGCAGGGATGGAGAAGTCGGGTGGAGTGTAAGTGCTTGGTGGAGGTGCAGGGGATGGAGAAGTACCGGGTGGAGTGTAAGTGCTGGGTGGAGGTGCAGGGGATGGAGAACTACCGGGTGGAGTGTAAGTGCTGGGTGGAGGTGCAGGGGATGGAGAAGTACCGGGTGGAGTGTAAGTGCTGGGTGGAGGTGCAGGGGATGGAGAAGTACCGGGTGGAGTGTAAATGCTGGGTGGAGGTGCAGGGGATGGAGAAGTACCGGGTGGAGTGTAAGTGCTGGATGTAGGTGCAGGAGATGGAGAAATACCGGGTGGAGTGTAAGTGCTGGGTGGAGGTGCAGGGGTTGGAGAAGTACCAGGTGGAGTGTAAGTGCTGGGTGGAGGTGCAGGAGATGGAGAAGTACCGGGTGGAGTGTAAGTGCTGGGTGGAGGTGCAGGAGATGGAGAAGTACCGGGTGGAGTGTAAATGCTAGGTGGAGGTGCAGGGGATGGAGAAGTACCGGGTGGAGTGTAAGTGCGGGGCTTATAATGGGAGGGAGGGGCAGAGATGAGGGTGTATCTCAATGCTAATATTCCCCTCTAATATCCCCCCCAGCTGAACTGGAGAAGCAGAAGGGAGTGATGAGACCTGGCCTCCTGAGTGGAGGGGTAGGAGGAGGTGGGGTGAAGACGGAAGCAGTGAATGGCATTCTGGGAAGGCCCAGTCTGGATGACACCTACACCACTGGAGAAGGACTAAAACGTACTGCACTGAGCTCGTCCCTGAGGGACCTCACAGAGACAGGTACACACACACACACACACACATATACCTCACAGAGACAGGTACACACACACCCATACCTCACATAGACAGGTACACACACACACACAAATATACCTCACAGAGACAGGTACACACACACACACATATATCTCACAGAGACAGGCACACACACACTCATATACCTCACAGAGACAGATACATACACACTTATGTACATAACTGAATGTATGTGCCTATGCATGTGTCTTTGTGGGTGCATGCGTGTTTCAGAGTGTATGTGTTGGCATGTGTCTGTCTGTATGTTCTGCTCAAGCACACCAAATGGTAAACGGGTCTGAGCAGTGAAGGATTTCTGATTAAAAGTGGCTGCTGTGGCATTGCTATGTGGTGTATGAGTTGGTTGCTTAAGTATCACTTGATAGATGGTTGCTAGGGGCATCACTAGGTGATTGCTAGGGTGTTGCTAGGTAATTACAGGGGGTCGCTAGGTGCTAATATGTTGCTAGGTGCTTAGGTGATTACAAGTGTGGTTGCTAGGGCATTGCTAGCTGGTTGCTAGCCCTTGTGCCAGTAGCTGCGAAAAAAGCAGTTTATTTTTTCTAGCAAATACTGGTCAATTTCAGATTAGAACGCAGGGCTATATTACATTTACATTTACATTACAGGCATTTAGCAGACGCTCTTATCCAGAGTGACATACAACAAGTGCATCAGTTCAAAGTGCAGAGGTGCAGAAAAACACACTAGAGTGAAGTAAAGATCGTAGTGCCAGAAGTGACCACATAGATCAGGACTCCAACCCTGTAGGGTAACCTGTTGAGAAAATAAACAAAACAATCCTGCCAAGTACAAAACTAGCACTGAAATCACATTTGCCTAATCAGAATCAAACAAAACAAGCCTGCCAAATACAAAACTAACGAGATCGCATTAGCCTAACTAGGTACATTGAGGTAAATAGAGTAGAGCTAAACTAGAGGCTAGGGAGGGGTGGGGAGAGGTGCAGCCTGAAGAGATGAGTCTTTAGTCTGCGCTTGAAGGTAGTCAGATTCTCTGCTGTTATGACCGCCACGGGAAGGTCATTCCACCAGTGAGGGGCCAGGACAGACAGCAGACGCGAACGGGAAGTACAGACATGAAGAGGGGGAGGTGCCAAGTGTCCAGAGGTGGCAGAACGGAGAGGTCTGGCTGGTGTGTAGGGTCTGATGATCCTCTGGATGTATCCTGGTCCTGACCCCTTAGCCACCTGGTATGTAAGCACCAAAGTCTTAAATTTGATGCAAGCCATAACAGGCAGCCAGTGGAGGTCAGTGAGCAGGGGGGTGACATGGGAATATCTGGGGAGGTTGTAGACCAGACGAGCTGCAACATTCTGGATGAGCTGCAGGGGTCTGATGGCGGATGCTGGCAGACCAGCCAGCAGTGAGTTTCAGTAGTCCAGGCGGGACAGGACCATCAATTGAACCAGGAGCTGGGTTGCGTAGGTGGATGTTGAAGTCTCCCTGGAGGATCAGTGGGGCGCCATCCTCTGGGAAGAAGCTGAGCAGGGTGTCGAGCTCATCGAGGAAGTTTCCCAGGGGCCCTGGAGGATGATAGATAACAACAATATACAAGTTAACAGGATAAGTGATTGAGACAGAGTGGTAGGTGAGAGAGGGGGAGAACAGAGAATTTCCAGGAGGGAGAGATCAGCAAACCTGTGCCCCCACCACGGCCAGACAGGCGGTGGGTGTGAGAGAAGGAGAAGGAGGAGGAGTGGGCTGCAGGGGTTGCAGTGTTGCCTGGTGTGATCCAGGTCTCGGTGAGGGCAGGGAAATGTAGAGAGAGGAGGGACGCATAGGCCGAAATGAAGTCAGCCTTCCGCGTAGCAGACTGGCAGTTCCATAGCCTTCCTGCGACCGTGAAGTTGTCACAGGGGGTCAGTGAGGGATAGCGAAGGTTGGAGAGGTTCCGGCGCCGTGGGGGGCCTCGCCTGCGGAAGCGCGTTCTGTAGGGGAGAGAACAGGTTGGGTTGGGGTTGAGACACACAGCAGAGCAGTGAGGACAGGGAGTAGTGAGAGGAAGGGTGATGGCAGAAGGATACAGATGCACTAACACTAACTGGGAGGGAGTGACGCTAGCGTCGCTCCAAGCGAGACTACAAGCGCTGCCAATTACCAAATGAATAGCAGCTGATGACTGAGCAATTACCCGCAAGCCAAGCGAAACTAACTAGCTCCACACAATACCTGCCTAAACAGTTAAAGCAAATGACTAATAAAATACTACACAAACACCAAAACTAATGCTGGGCAAAACAAAACAGGTAGAAGTACAGGTAACAGTCCAATCTAGCTACACTACTGGCAAAAAACAGATATTTAGCCCGGTCTAGGAGAACTTCTGTGGGTCCTGCACAGCTGAAACCAATTGCACTTTCTAACTAACTAACGCCAAACAGTTCTAATATAGCTTAGCTCCAAGCTCCACTACCATATCATAACTAAGGTAAAAAAGCAAATGAACCGGACTCATAGTGCCAAGTGTGATGAACCGGACTCACATGCCCTTTAAAGTGCACAAAAGCGTACGCAAAAATGATTTGGACAAGAGGTTTACCGAGCCTTGAGAGGCGGTGAGAAGACTGTTCATAGCATCCTGCTGGCTCTACGTGTGTGTGTCTTTATGGGTGTGTGTGGTGTGTGTGCAGGTACGGTATGTGCATGTGTGTGTCTTTATGGGTGCATGTGGTGTGTGTGCAGGTACGGTATGTGCATGTGTGTGTCTTTATGGGTGTGTGTGGTGTGTGTGCAGGTACGGTATGTGCATGTGTGTGTCTTTATGGGTGCATGTGGTGTGTGTGCAGGTACGGTATGTGCATGTGTGGTCTTTATGGGTGTGTGTGTGTGTTGCAGGTACGGTATGTGCATGTGTGTGTCTTTATGGGTGTGTGTGGTGTGTGTGCAGGTACGGTATGTGCATGTGTGTGTCTTTATGGGTGTGTGTGGTGTGTGTGCAGGTACGGTATGTGCATGTGCGTGTCTTTGCGTGTGCATGTGTATATGTGAGACGTGTGTCTAACTGGGCTGGTTCTGGTTTGGTTCAGGAAAACGGGGTCGCAGAAACAGCGTTGGATCCTTGGATAGCACCATTGAAGTAAGTCTTGGAGACCCCAAAACATATGAATACTACCCTGGGTGTGGGGTCTCATTTCTGGACATGTTGGTGGATATATTTATTTATTAACAACACTAGAAGCTGCTCATGACTCACTGACACCATGTCTTTTCTGGAAAGAACCATTCCTAGCTTTCATTGAACTGTTTGGCCTATGTATCCTTCAAATAATTTTCTTGGTTAACTCTTTGAAGAGCAGGTTTTTTGGAAAACCTACTCTTCAAAGAGTAATGGTAAGTTAGTGTTAATTCAAGTTTTTGATTGCACTGTCAGTGCAAATTAGACTGGAACAGTGGCATTTTCTCTTGTAACACAACTGATTTAAGCCACATCTACTTTTGGTTTTTTATCCGAATACAGATACAGATCGGTTTTTTGTTTGAACAGATACAGATTCAGATAGCATCTCTGTCATCCCTAGTTCTTACAACACCTTTCTTTCTTCTTGATATTTTTACGTTTGTATTTATGCCTGTGAGTTTGGGTAAATCACTTTGTGTGTGTGTGTTTATCTCTAGATAAAGTATGTATGACAAATGTGGTTAAACTATACTCATTTTATGTCATATGCTGTTTGATTATTGAAAATTTAAAACACTTATGTAATATATCCTACAATTTGAACTTTTTAAAAAAAAATATGGGCTGATTTTGTATTGCCATATATGGTAGACATGAGCAATGTCACAGTGTGAGGATGCAAGCAGTGATGCACTTGTATGAGTCATAGTACACCTGCCAATCCCACCGCATGGTTCCTATGGGAACAGTTGGTTTGGCGCCCCCTGTGTGCCAGATGGCGGTACAGCTGGTTTCTGGCTCGGGGTTGTGGTGATTTGGGCAGTGAGCGCCAGGAGATGGCGATGTGTGAATGAGACGCGTTTGAGGTGTGCTGACGCTCTCCCCTCCTCTCTGCGCATTACAGGGATCCATCATTAGCAGCCCCCGGCCTCACCAGCGCCTCCCCATGGCGGGAGTGGTGTCTGGCGCTTATGGTGCTGAAGACTTCCGGCCTCACCGCCCCATCCTGAGCCCCGGAGTGGGGGTGGGGGGTGGGCCGGGGCAACAGCACAGCCCTGCGGGGCCAGCAGGAGGGGGCGGGGGAGGGGTCGGGGGTGGGGCAGTCTGCAGTGGAGAGAGGGGGGGGGCGGGGAGTGGGGGGGGGACTGGATCCTTCCTGGGGTCTCTGTTCGGCACCAAACGGTCAAAACCGCCAGGACCTCTTATCCCCCCAGGGCCACCTTACCCCGCCCCTGTCCCGCCTCCCACCACCGGAGGGCCACCCCCTCACTCCCCCTCCTCTCTGAGCCAATCAGAGGGAGGCGTGCCTTCCAAGATCCAGGCCTTGCACGCACAGTACTGTCACGCCAGTGGCGTCCAGGCCCCGCCCCCTTACCACCACCATCATCGCTACCACGTCCAGACCGTGCCCCCCCCAAACCACGCTTCGCCTACACCGCCACCCACCCACCACACGCTGCACAGAGGCTCTCTGCCTCGGCGCCCGCCGCCCGTCCCCACCCACGCCCAGCTGTCCCAGCTCCCCCCGCACGCTTTGCAGGGTCGCTACGGCAACATGGCGCATGGCATGGGCTGCCCGCCGCCTCTCTCCCCCGTCTCCCCACATCCTCTCTACCACACCCAGCCCACACATTCGGCCCGGGGCGGCCCCGCCAACAAGCTGCCCCTCACACAAGCTCTCTCCCACCCCGGCCACACCCACCCCTCCTACACCCACCCCGGCCACGCCCACACGCCCCACCCTTCCTCCTCCCACACCGGGCACCCGCCTCACTTCGTCTTCAACACGCCCCTGATGCCTTCCGCCCGCCACCTGCCCCAAGGCAACCAGTATCTGCCCCAATACCCGCCGCTCTCCTCTATCCCCCCTCCCCCCCCCCACTCCCCTTTACCCCCCCCTTCCACCCCCCTTACCCCTCTTACACCTCTGTCCCCTCACGTCCCCCAGCACCCGGGGCAGGTACAGCAGGGAGGGGCGCAGGGAGGGCAGGGGGGCGGGGGAGGGGCAGGGGCCACCGGCACCGGAGGCAGCGGCAAATCCAAGTCTATCAACCGCATCAGTACGGTGGTCTGAGAGGGTGGGGCCGCAGGGGCCGGGGGGCGGGGCTGCGGGGGAGGGCGAGGAGGGGCAGGGGCAGACCTCGCAGAAAGAAGCGCAGCTCTCTCAAGCTGTGTTACTTTCACATCCGTTTCCCACACAGGAAGAAAAAGTTCTGAGACATAGACACACACACACACACACACACACACATACACACAGAACACATACATGCATGAATCCAAGCACCCACACATGCACAGACTCACGCTCGAGCGCACACACACATAGAAACAAACAGTCTCACAGTGTGGATGAATCTGCCAGGGACCCTGTCATACAGTACTGTGCAAACACCTAATGGGGGTAGAGAGAGTCTTTCAGAGACTGGAGGTGAGAGGGGAAGCAGGTGAACAGTGTTGTTTCGGCTGGTTTTACATCATAATAGGGCTCGCATGGATCATACCGTTTCCAGGGGAACACAGTGTGGCAGTGATTTAGGAGTGAGAGATTCACAGTAGGAGCTGACTCGCAATTTAAATTTATCCCGAAGATACAGAAAAACTGCTCAGGTGATGACAGGGAAATTACGCCTTCTGGGAATGAATCAGCTGAAAGGAGTTTTGTGGCTGTTGTCTGGAAGACACTTCCAGCAGGAGCAGTCAGTGTGGCAAACAAGCGTGTCACTGAGAGACGACAGATTTTATTGAATTTGAAAAGGAAATTTTGAGTTTGTGCATCAGCCAGGCTCGTACTGACAACACTCACAATTACTGATATCACTCAGACTGACTGATTTCAACGGATTTAGTGTGACTCCAAGTGAGGCACAGAAGCAGGCATACTGACAAGCAAACATAACCTAACACATACACAAACTCACAGACACACACAGACTCACAGACACACACACAGACTCACAGACACACACAGACTCACAGACATAC
This sequence comes from Anguilla rostrata, assembly GCF_018555375.3. NCBI lineage: Eukaryota > Metazoa > Chordata > Actinopteri > Anguilliformes > Anguillidae > Anguilla > Anguilla rostrata. The sequence continues at coordinate 37,062,206 of NC_057943.1, read as the reverse complement.
ACACAAACTCACAGACAGACTCACAGACACCCACAAACTCACAGACACACACAGACTCACAGACATACACAAACTCGCTGACAGACTCACAGACTCACACAAACTCAAAGACACACACACAAACTCACACACACACAAGCTCGCAGACACACTCACAGACACACACACACTCACAGACACACGCAGACACAGACGCAGTTGCACTCGGGCAGGTTCGCAGACGTGGTTACTCACTAATCCCCAGTCCGCAGTCACGCGCGCTGCTGCTCGATTCTGTCCTCTACAGGAAGGCCGGACTCCTCCGTCCGGGGCGAGAGAGAGCGCAGACTCACGGCGGATCGGCTCCGGACAGAGCCGAGGGGGCCTGAGCGAGCGTCGCGTGCGGGCGGAGCGCGATTTAATCAGCGCGCTGGGGCCTCGGGAGCGCAGCGCAGCGCTCCGCCGCCCCGCAATAATCCGGCCGCGGCGCATCTCACCCCCCCCCGGTCCGCGGGTGACGTGCGCGAAGGCCACGCCCCTTCTCTCCGCGCCGAAGTCGCTCTTGATGGATGGCAGTTGCGAGGACCGTACGGACTCCCAGAAACCGAACGCTCGCTCGACACCGGAGCTCGTCGCGGGTCCGATCCGAGACGGCGGACCCTGTGCAGTCAGCACTGCACACCAGCGGACTTTCTGCACTTTTATTCCACTCCAAGGACAAAGTTACACGCGTACTACGCCACTGCTTTTACAGTTTGTGGAGCATTCAATGTTATTATTGTATCAGCTGTAAACTTATAAAACATATAACTGGCCTCAAACGCTCTCTCTCTCTCTCTCTTTCTCTCTATTCGACTCTTATTTCTCATTCTTTCTCTTTCCTCTCTCGCTGTACCTCTCTGTTTCTCTTTCTCTCGCTCTCTCTTCATCCTCCTTGTTTAAAACTGAACGGGTTCAAGCGGTTCAGACTCAGGGAGGCTGTGTAAATATGTGTTACTAACATTCCTATGTACAGGTCCAGTAATCCCAGCCAAGATAACGGCTATGGGGCTTAGAAATGTGTTTGTACGGGAAGACGGATGAGGTGTAGAAGAGCGCGGGACCATCGCAGCTGCTACTATAGGTCTGATGTGTTTTCTGTGCCAGGGGTTTTACATGATATCTATAATTATTGTTACTAATAATATTTTTTGCAAACTTGAGTCTATTTTTGCTGGTATATGAGTGTTACATTGATAATTCATATTATGAATATGTTCTATTGAGCAGATCTTACTTTTTTCTAATGGTTGTGAGCCAGAGCAAGGCAAATAGCATTAGGTATGTTCTAAACAGCATATGAATATGTTATAAATACCCTGTAAATTTACATGAGAGCCTGACGTTGTGGTTGGGAATTATATGGTTTTATTATGATTATTACTACTCTCATCATTATTACAACAGTATTATTAGTGAAACGTCTATTATTAATATTAATATTCATGTTCTCTACTGTCCTGTGTCGTCTTGGTGTGAGGATGTGTGTGTGAGGATGTGTGTGCATGCACGTACATGTGTGTGCACAGAGTTGTAAATCTCAGGGTCATTGATTTGAGACCTTTACATGGGAGAATGGAATGTGAATTGGTATTGAATAGAAATGTATCGAACCTTGAGCCATATTTTACCCTCCGGACCGTTGCGACTTGCTGATACTGTTCTCAAAAGTAAAAAATTTATACAATAACTAAGAAACAAATTCTGTATTACCTCATTAAATACTAATAATAGTATGACAGGCATTGTTTGTTGTAAGGTCACATCTGTGATTCTGTAGTACTCAAGCTTATCGGCACATCTGTGCACACACATGTACACTCGTACACGCGTACGTTTACAGCCATGCACCCGAGTGCGTGCATATGGATGCGCGCGCACACACACACACACTGCGTGTTCAAGGTCATCAGGTCGGGGCAGGCTACACACACACACCGGTGTGGAAGGGCTGATTTTAGTACAAAGTGGCTGGTCCAGTGCCTGCTCAGGTCTGTTCAGGAGCAAGCAAACACACAGGTACACCCCCACGCGTCACACACAGAAGGGTATGCAGGCACACTCTCTCGCACACACACACACACACACAGGGACACACAGGGACGCACGCGCAGTCTCTCAAAGACACGCACGCAAACCCACAGACACTCACGCACAAACATGCACTCAAGAGGGGTTTTGGGTTGTGCAGTCAGCAGAGCATCTGTTAAGCCCTGCCAACTCGAACCCCAGCTCTCTTAGCTCCGTCTGTTTCCCTGAGGCAGGGCTCTCAAACTCAAATCCTGGAGGGGTCTGCTGTGTCTGCTGGTTTTTTTAATGTGTTCCTGCACTTAGGTGCTTAGTTTAAGTCACCGATTGGCTGAAGGGTCTGCACACCTTGTTTCCACGGCCTGTATCGGCTGCCGGTTGAAAGGAAATCACAAAAACCAGCGGTGACTGCAGCCCTGCAGGACTGGAGTTTGAGACCCCTGCTCTGGGGGGTTTACTGGCCGTGACCCCCACCACCCCCCACCCCCCTTCTCGGCATTGTGCTACATGCTGTACTCAGTTAGTATTGGACGGCCTCTTGTTTACGAAGCCATAACGGGTGATTATTAACGTACATCCCTACACACACCACAGTCTCACCTGTCCCATGATTCTGAGCGCAGTACACTCCCACACCCCCATACTGTAAGCTGAGAGGGGGCGGGCAGTAAGAGAGGCTGGGCACTGATTGGGCTAGAGGTGAATTCAAATAGGGGCAGGGTCGGCTATTAAAGTGTCAAAAGCTTTGGGCTTTTCTTGTATTGGCTGTCACTGATCAGAACAGCCAGTGTCTTTCCATTGTGGCCTGTGTTGCATGTGTATCTGCACTTACTGAATGAAGCTGTACAGCCTGAATGTATATACTATCTAACAAATAATCAACATTGACTATGGAATGGACTGTACCATGTTTATGTAACCCATGGGGGGTGGGAGGGTTGGAATGATCAATTGTTTTTATTTGGATGAGGGGTTTGGGAGACTCAGTTGAAATTGTACAAAAAGTATTTGTGTGTGTCAAAGCAGTTAATAGTACTCTAAAAGAAAAAATATATATGAATTTTATTTGTATATATAAATATTATGTTTCAACTTACAAAACAGAGAAATTAAATGTGAATATTTATTGCTTCTGATATTATAAAATTCTTGCTGTGGAAAAAGCCTATGTGTTTTTAATTTTTCAAATACTGAGTTTTATTAGCTCATGGCATCCAAAATATAGCATTATTGATGGCCAGTGTTGGTTTTATGAATCAAGCAATAACCATGAATACCTTTCAGAAACTTGCTTGGAGATTGGACAACTTGGAGCTTGAGCTATATTCTGTAACCCTGTTATAGTGGTGGAGGATGCTGCTGAACGCTCTGACTAAATAAACATAGTATGTAGTCCTTACCTCTGACTAAATAAACACAGTATGGAGTCCTTACCATTCTGACTAAATAAACAGTATGTAGTCCTTATCTCTGACTAAATAAACACAGTATGTAGTTCTTACCTCACTGACTAAATAAACACAGTATGTAGTCCTTACCACTCTGACTAAATAAACACAGTATGGAGCCCTTACCATTCTGACTAAATAAACAGTATGTAGTCCTTACCTCTCTGACTAAATAAACACAGTATGTAGTTCTTACCTCACTGACTAAATAAACACAGTATGTAGTCCTTACCACTCTGACTAAATAAACACAGTATGTAGTCCTTACCTCTGACTAAATAAACACAGTATGTAGGCCTTACCGTTCTGAATAAATAAACGCAGTATGTAGTCCTTACCGTTCTGACTAAATAAAGACAGTATGCAGTCCTTACCGCTCTGCCTAAATAAACACAGTATGTCGTCCATACCGCTCTGGCTAATAAACACAGTATGTAGTCCTTACCACTCTGATTAAATAAACACAGTATGTAGTCCTTACCCCATTGCTAAATAAAACAAGTATGTCGTCCATACCGCTCTGGCTAATAAACACAGTATGTAGTCCTTACCACTCTGATTAAATAAACACAGTATGTAGTCCTTACCACTCTGCCTAAATAAACACAGTATGTCGTCCATACCGCTCTGGCTAATAAACACAGTATGTAGTCCTTACCACTCTGATTAAATAAACACAGTATGTAGTCCTTACCACTCTGACTAAATAAACACAGTATGTAGTCCTTACCTCTCTGACTGAATAAACACAGTATGTAGTCCTTACCTCTCTGACTAAATAAACACAGTATGTAGTCCTTACCTATCATCCACTCTTAATTCCTCATTGGGCCTACAACTGTACCTGTGATTTCTAATGGACTTGCAATAGAGATGTAACAATATTAAAAATGTTCCCAAGTTAGGGGTGTATAATTCTGTAAGTGATGTAAGTTCCTTCCTGTGACTGAATCTGGTTGTCTCCTGATTACTGCGTGATTATTCTGAAGCTTCTGGCAGCAGTGAACTCAGATTCAGTCCACACCTAATCTCTGCACAGGACAGCCAAACCTCCTACCGTGTAATGCTATCATGATATCTATGCTTGCTTTTTGGGAGATTCATGAGTGCACAGACTGCAGAAAGAGTGAGAAACCTATGGATCTCTTGTAGCAGTTGTCTTTGTGGTTATAGACTGGTTATCTGGCGCTCTACTGCCACCTAGTGAGTTGGAGTGTGGTAGAGCATCTATTGTTCCGAGTAGACTCCACCAATCTGGTATTTCTAACTTCACGCTTCACTTGCATGTGTATGTGAATGCACAGATTTTCCCTCCCATTTTCATGCAAATGATCACATCCACAGCCTCTCATATCAGCATGTTTTGTAGGCTTTATTAGTCATTATTTTCAAACTTTTCATCTTGAAAATATTTTCATAAAAATGTGTGACAACTACATTTTTGAACATTTAAAAATATTTATGAGATGATTAAAATGTGGTTTACTACACCTTTGGTTTTCAATGGCTGTCAATGGACACCACAGGAGGATAATATCTTCTGATATCTGTTATATTTGATATTACCTCCTTTTAAACTATAATATGCTGCAATACAGTCAACTATTGCATGACAAACACAAAGTGGCAGTGTAGTAGACTTGTCCATCAGTAAGTTCTGAACACGAAAAATTGTTACCAAATCTTTTATTGATGTAATTAATCATTTTTATACAATATTAATTATTCCATTATGAACTTCTGCTGTGCTGACTGTTGGATGGTGATAGGGCCAGTCTCTACAGTCATACTGCTTGCAGGGTTTCACTCCAATCATATACATCTGCTTAGGGTAGGAAGGTAGGCATATGTAGCCTGCATAGAGGTTGATTAGTTTGGCAGGTAAATTTAGCAGAAAAATAGTTTGGCCTGCAAATCCATGACCTTTCGCTCAGTTTGAGATTGAACATTCTGCAATGACTCGACATCTTACAGTAATTCAATTCAACATATTGCAATAACAATTAATTGCTTTAATTAATTGCTTTTAGCATTGCTTCCACTGTATTCTGTATAATTTCAGTGCTATATTGAGGCAAAATAAATACAGGCCCAGAATTCTGGGGCACAGAGAAAGGCTGAAACAGAATATTAATCTTGACAACTGTTGCTAATTTGCGGTCTGGACGATTTTAAGAGTTGAAATTATATTATAAATTAGCTGACATTTACCCTGATTGCACTTGTATTCTTGGATTTGTCCAAATCCAATCTGATCCAATCCGATCTGAATTGCATGTGGAGGTACGCTGGTTCACATTCTGTTGGGTCTTGGACCTGAATGTGAAAGTTCCTGCGTGCTTCTTCTGTCTCCAACATTCAACTGGCTGATACCTTTCCACATTAAGGAGTCATGAGACATGTTGCTCTCTAAAATTCAGATTGAATACAGCATAACTGAGGGCAAACACAGTTAGAGCCTGAATTCATGGAATCAGACTTGAATCAGCAGTACATTTGCAGTGTGAATAGACAACATATTTTGGAAATGCAGAAATCGGTTCTGCCAGCTGTACCGGATATTGTAAACAGGGCCTATATTTAACCTTGCTATGCCTGCAGCTGAGACTGTTCTCTGTCATTTTAGTCAGCTGTAATTGGGTCAGGGAAAGCTAGAAGTAACTGACACAATAGTACAAAAATGTACATAGAACACAGAACATTTGGCAATGCCTTTTTTTTGGTTTTTTGTTGAACTGACCTATTGTGCAGTTGTTTGTAGCCTAACCTAATTACTGACAGAGAAACACTCAACTGAATTTTGTCATCTCGATGGCCAAGTTTTACCTTTATCCTATCTATCAGCAAAATAAGGTTTTTTTTTTTTCCACTTAAGAATAATTTAAATTAGGGGTAAAAAGTTAAAATGACCCAGTCATCTTTCTATTGGATTTCATTTTGAATGAGTGAGGGAATGATCTGGATCGTAGGTGAGTTTGAGTTGGTACAGTTACATTACCCTCACTGTCAGTTAAATGTGGTAAAAGTACTGTTTACTGTTGTTTTTTTTTTCTGACTTTGAGAAAAATATGCCTAAAAAAACACATTTTCTCTACTTGGCATAACATGCTGGGCATGAGTTTTGCTAATTTTAACAATGCCTAAATTAACCAAGCTGTAAGGTAGCTAGCTGGAAATAAATCCGGGTTAACTTGCTAAATTTTCCTTGTCACAGTGATGCCTGACTCGCTAAATAGAAGCTTGTAGTCACAAAACCCGGAAGTAAGTTCGCATTTTTGAGCAATGGGTTCCCTCATCTTGATTTCCAACGCTTTCTGACTTGCAGCATAAGAATGCTAAATTCCTTCCCCATCCACCATGCTCCTGTATGGGGACAGCAAGCTAGCTAGCTTGGCTGCGTTGATGACGGCACTATTAAACCTCACTGTACCCAGTGCAAAGTGCCACCGACATTTTGAGAACGATTCCCAAACTTTTTCTCCTAAATTGGGAATGCCCCATTTCACTCATCATCGGTGCTGATTGCTGCAGCCTCTCGGTGTGGATGAGCCAGCGAAGACACACACGCTCTCCTCCGAAGCATGCGGTGTCAGCCGCAGCTTCTTACCACAGCGTAGTCTACAGGCTGAGCTCGCACAGACACGAGTGGGAGCTACACGTGCAGCTCAGGAAGTGTGACTGCACGAGCCAGGCTGGCCAGCAGGGGGTGCTATTTCACAAGGAGCACGATCATCCTTGCCAACTGAAACTCTTACGAGGTGAAACATTCCCACAGGACTTCCACAGTTTCCACTGCAGTAGCCACCCTCTTCATAACGCATTTTTGGAAATCTGATAACGTATCTCTGAGCTACCAAGACCACTTGGCAAAAAGCATTTGCCTGTCATTACATTGAGGCAATATCCATTTTCCCTAAGTGCCCTTAAACCCACACCACCCCTGTCATTGCTCTGACTGGTTGACGGCAAAGCCAAGGCAGCAGACTGTGTCTCCACGACCTCGAACCTGCGACCACAGGGCCTAAATTGCGCTCATCGTGAGCCACCTTTCCTGTCGCAAGAGCACCACTTTCCAACCCATGCTCAAAATTATCCTCATCTGTTCTCCGCCTGTCCCATGTCTCCATACCCTGGAACCAGAATGACCATGTTGTTATTTCAGGTGAATAAAACTGGATCACTATCCGGCTTCACTTGGTAGGTATGTTCAATAATTACCTCACTGGGGAGTCCTCCTTTTTAAAATCTTTTCCTCAACCCTTTTTCCAAAATCGTATGGATGAGAGGAACGTCTTTCTGGACGTCCTTGGCTGCTCGGATTCTTCTTCCTCCTCTTTGGTCGCACGTTCTTTGTCCTTGCCCGTTCTCTTCCTAAAGAACGCTAACAGCGGGAGCCTTCTCGCCTTTTTTTGGGGCGTCTCCGTTAGCACTTGCCTGTCCAGCAGCCTACAGCTTACCTCCCTCTCCACGTTCTCCCGATCGTCCTCTACCTTCCGCCTCTGCGTCTCTATCCACTCTTTCTGCCTGGCCCACAGCTCATTCTGCAGATCGAAATCCACCTGCAAGAACTCCTTCTCTCTCTCCATGGCTTCTCTTTCACTGTGAATGAACTTACTCTCCCACTCCACCATCTCTCTCGTCACATCCATCATCAGTCTCTCCTGAACTACCCTTTCTTTCTCCAGTGCCAGCCTCTCCCTCTCTGCCACCATCTCACGCATCTCCAGCCCCATCCGCCCTTTCTCATGCTCCATCATTTCTACGTCTGCCACTATCGTCTCTTTCACCTGCTCCATCCGCTCTTTTTCCCTCTCTATGTTCTCAATCTGCACCACTATTACCTCCTCCATGCGTTCCACCCGCTCTCTCTCTCTCTCCAGGCACCCCTCCATCATCTCTTTCTCCTCCTCTATCCTCTCGTTCACTCTCTCCATCTTCTCCATCTGCGCCACCATGATCTCTTTCTCCTCCTCTATCCTCTCATTCACTCTCTCCATCTTCTCCATCTGCACCACCATGATCTCTTTCTCCTCCTCTAACCTCTCGTTCACTCTCTCCATGTTCTCCATCTGCGCCACCATGATCTCTTTCTCCTCCTCCATCCTCTCGTTCACTCGCTCCATCTTCTCCATCTGCACCACCATGATCTCTTTCTGCTCCTCCATCCTCTCCTTCACTCTCTTCATCTGCGCCACCATTATCTCTTTCTCCTCCTCCATCCTCTTGTTCACTCTCTCCATCTCCTCCATCTGCGCCACCATTATCTCTTTCTCCTCCTCCATTTTGTCTCTCTCCTGCTCTATCCTCTCTCTCGCATGCACCATAGTCTGCTTCTCTCGCATCCACCAATCTCTCTCTAAGCACATCACCCTCTCCATCTCTTCCCTCTGTTTCTCCACCATCTGGTTCACTTCCTGCCTTGCCAATACTTCCCTCGCTCTGACCCTGGCCTCCAGAGCTGCCTTCTCTCTCCTCCATTCCTCCCTCTCTCGAAACATCTCCTCATCTTTTGCCTTTATCGCCATCGCCATGGCGGCATCAATATTTCGCACGCCTGCCTTCTGTTTAACACAAAGAAAAGGACGTAAGCAGCTGCAAGCTCCCGGATTACACAGTAGTTGCAGAAATTGCAGTGACCTTATTCATGAATTGGTTTTTTTTCCCCATTCAATGGCTTTCATTGGTCAAGTTTTTGGTTGGCAGTATGCACTTGTAGCAGAAGCTGATTTCACAGGTTTTTATCAGCAATTCAGGTGTTTATCAGGGCCCCAAAATATAGTCAAATCTGATCCTTTAAGTATCCCACACCAGCACGATGCTTGTGCGGAAAAGATTTGCTAAATAAGTTTTTCAGACTGCAGCTGGAAAAATAGCCTGGGTCAGGCAGTGCTGCCTTGTGCTACATGCAAGATACACACCGCCACCGCAAAAGGGCCCCTTTTAACCACTGCCGGTCCCTCTCCACTTTCCACGACTGCAAATTTGGGGGCAAAACTGATGGGCAGCCCCAGGATCAGGTTATATTACCGTTGGTCAGCAATAAAAAATGATTTTGAACATAATTATTGTCATTCTTCCCTGGTGCCGTGTCCCATTTTGTCACCTTATTCTCATGAGCGACAAACAACTCCCCTCTTAACATCAGAATACACACAACAGTAGCATTATCAAATCCCACAACACACACGTACGTGTGATTTCATTTGTCCCAGGTCTGCATAATTTATTTTTTGTATTATTTATTTTTATTGACATTATTATATAGAGTTCAATGACCATATTCTCAGACACTTCATTATTGCAGGTAAAATACATTATTTCAGTTCACTTGTAACAGAAAATTAATTCAAGACATGTTGCGTTCAACCAGCCTGTTAATACTTAATTGCTTTTAATTTTTAAAAAATCGGCATTTTTACTACTTACCCGAGATCGTAACTTCCGGAATAAATCCATCTCCGACGTTACTTATGATCCAAATGACTGTTCTTGTAACGTATAAGCAAATAGCTAATTCGGAGCAAAAGGTTTAGTAAGATCACAAATGTGTGATTAGAATGCTCTTGACTGAACGTTGTAATGTCGATGCAAAAATCACCACTAGTAGCTTAAATGAAAGCAATGTAGTTTTTTGAAACGACGGGGTAAAACTGGTTCAGATTACCTGAATATATAGAACCTGTAGGGGCACGTCACAGATGCTACTGTTACGTCACGCGGACATGCGATTGCCGAAATATGACAAAAAATTATTCATACAACGGCTCGAATTAATACTCGATTTTTACAGGCGGATAACCACGATAAGGCAAAAATGTATCAGGTAGTCTATATTTTATAAACAAGCCCAATTTTTATTTTCGGAAATAAATTTGCTAACTTAGCTAAATAAAATGCAACCAATAGCACCGCTCGAGAACTATTACTATTCACGTTTGTGCATTCGAAGCACCCGCTTAGCAATGTGCTCACAAGGGATCTTCCTACCACTGCGAGAATGGAGGAGGGTTTACGGTTTAGCTCAGAATGTAATGATAGTACAGAAAAGTAAAATCCGTTATGTGATACTAGGCTATTTCTCACGAGTCCGAATATAAAATACCATAAAATCCAGAGGATAAATCACCGATTTATCTAAATCTACAGTATACCCATTCAAACATGTGCACATTTTAATGAATGAGCATATTTAAATTTAAAAAAAAAAAAATTTTTTAAAGTAAACATAGATGTTCCCACCTGTCTGTTTCACACTGGTATCTCCCCGGACTGTTCAGTTGACCTAAGGGCTCTGTGCCAGTCCTTTTGAGAGAATCTTATTTATTATTTGCAGTTTACAAATAAATAAAGTTTTTATAATTAAAATCAAACTGAATTTCTTTACTGAAAGGTATAAAACCAGTGTTACTCCTGTAGAGCAGTAAATGACCAATCATCAACAAAATGCCTTCTTTTGTCAATCCGTTTAACAGAACATTATGTGGACAAATTTTGTCAGCATATTTAATGCCCAACTGCCATTGTAATCCATAAACTGCAGCGCCCTCTGCAGACCTGGAAGAGCACAGAGCCAGCAGGCATGCCCCCTATAATGTGTGAAACCAGCCGGCCTTTCTGCATTCCTGCAGTCGAGTAGTCTAGCTGCGCAGATATTACAGAACTGCACATTCTGCGCATCTGGAGCTGCAGAAAGCATGAGCCTGAGGAGTAAAGACAAGCTACTGCAGCAACGCAGCTACTGCAGCACTAACACCGATTATACCTTGTCCTGCAAGGCTGCCAGCCAATCAGCAACTGGGCCAAAGGTGTACCCCTGCACAAATAACCAATGGGATTAGTTTACACATCTAAATATTGTGTTTACTGGCAGTAGCACATGTTAAGATCATGTTACTCAGGTTAAACACCTGTCACAAGTATAAATGCCATGAAAAGACTCCTGGATTAGTCAAACACAGATGAACACCTGGAAATATTTCAGCCAGTTTAATCCGCACAGATGAAACAGTCTGGAGATAAGACATGAATCGAGGGAAATATAAAAATGAAAAGCGGCCTTTCAGCTCTGGTTCCGTTTTCTGCAGTATCTGTTCTGGAGTGAATCTACAGATGCATTACAGCTCCTCATTAAGACCCCGTAATGGAACTCTCACACACGTCCTGGTATGACATCACCAAATGATCATTCCGAGGCCTCTGAGAGAGTAGCCCACTGTGCAACATGAATAATGACATCATCAGTCCACGCCACAACCGTCACCTTTACCAGAAAACCATGCGCTTCATAACAATATGTAACATTATACTTCTGAGTGCATGTTTTGGGTACTGCAGTTCTGAGCATTGTAGTTGTGGGTATTGCAGTTCAGAGTAGTGAATAGTTCTGTGTGCTGTACTTTTGGAGATAATTATATTTTTACCTCTCAGTGAACTTCCATCCACAGTCATTTCACTTGACACAGGCATATTTTGCCTTAAAAATGTATTAAATATAAATTCAATCCATTATGAAGTTTTGACACAAAATTATTTTATAATTTATAGTGTGCAACATTACACCTCCTTTATCAGGAAGCTCTTACTATTGCTTATCAATATTTGTTAAATTATATACCACATGGAAATGACAATTATGTGTGTGTTTGTATGTTGTATGTGCGTGTGTGCATTTGCATGTACGTGTGTGTGTGCATGCATTTGCACATGGGTGTGTGTGTGCGCGTGCATTTGCACATGGGTGTGTGTGTGTGCGTGTGTGCATGTGTGTGTGTGTGAGTGTGTGTGTGCATGCATGTGCACGGGGGGGGGGGCATATTTTGTCCCTGCACAAATCATTTCTAAATCCTTCCCTGGGTGGGGGAGGACCCACTGCCTTACTGAAAAATGCCTCATAACTCCCTTAATGGAGTGTATCCATTCTGACAGACTGTTCAGCGCTGAGAGCAAGAGGAATAAATTAAAGGGATGCCACTCATCCAATGGGGTGTTAGAGGGTTCCTGTTCCACAGACAGGGCTGTCCTCTGGGCTGAGTCAAGGGGACAAGCAGTGCCCTGGATGTGCCAGCAGAGGTCAGTGTTTCTCACAGCACTCCATCTGTTTTTCGCAGAGCGAGCAGAGGTAGGGCTGGTCGTCGCAGTGCACTCTCTGGTGCTGCCGATAGTAGCTGGACTGCTTGTCGTTCTGGCCGCAGCGGCTGCACTCGTAGCTCTTCTCGCCGTCGTGGATGCGCTGGTGCTGCTGCAGGTTGCTGAAGCTCTGGAAGACGTCGCCGCAGATGGGGCAGCTGCAGCCCCGCAGGCCCCTGCAGTGGCGCTGGTGCGCCTCCTGGCTGCGGCGCAGGGAGAAGCGCTTGTCGCAGCTGCTGCAGCGGAAGGGCTTCTCGCCCGAGTGCATGCTCTGGTGCCGCCGCAGGTGGTCCAGGCGGCGGAAGGCTTTCCCGCACGCGACGCACAGGTACGGCTTGTGGTCCGGGTCCAGGTCCCGCGGGCACGGGAAATTCATGCGGGGGGTGAAGCCGTCGGCACGGATGGTGAAGTGCTGGGGGGTACCCCGGCTGTGGGGGCAACCCCCCCGCTGAGCTGGGGACAGCCGGTCCGAGAGGAAGAAGCTGTGTGGGACGCAGAAGGCTTCCGTGACCGGGTCCCCTTCTCCCTCTGCGCCCTGACCGTCCACAACCGCGCGCCCACAATCCGTCATGCAGAAAAGCTCAGCGTCCGGAAATACCCTGTGAATGTAGGCCGGCTCCATGTCCAGCACCTCCTCTTTGATATGCACACAGCTCACTTCCGGACAGCCCTCTGGCGCGGCCTCCTCCAACTCCGGCACCTCCTCTTTGATGGAGAACACCTCTGTCTGGAGGAGCTCTTGTTTGATGGCTACAGGCTCCAGCCCCAGGTCCTCCTCTACTGGCTCCTGTTTAAAACTCGCCGCTTGTAGCTCCATCACGCAAACAATCGCACAGCAGGCCTGTCAACAGTCAGAATGGCATTTAAGGCACACAAAAAGCGTAAACGACATTACAACAGAACATTAACTTTCACATGGGCATGTTTTGAAGAGCATGTAGGCCAGAATGTGACAACTGCAGATCACAGCCGCGGACAGAACAATATTTACACTGTAAACGCATGATCCTGCTAATTACCGATAGTTCGCTATATGTTGTGAATGAACCGCGAAACCGCAGCCGGAAACTGCAAGAAACTGCCTGGTGTATTCTTCAGAAATCAGATTAGATCGAGCAAATACAAACAAAAACAAACAATACAGACTGAAATGATAAAAAAGACAAAAAATAACCGTAACTGAGTTCCTCTTGGTCCAGTAAATTCTGTTTCTGTAGCCTATCCGACATGTAACTCACGCATGTCGTTCAAACGAGTGTCGAGAAAGAAATCGTACCAATAGCTCCTACTGTAACGGTTAACCTGTCGCAAACCATAAAGCTTGCTGTTTCAAACAAGCTTTCTGTATGATTTATCCATCAGCGCACTCTAAAAACAAGCAATCTCAAAACCATATTAAAGCTTCCGATTTCCAAGCCCTCCGGTTTCTACCCTCATAACCGCAGCAAGATTCGTTTTTGATTGGCTGCGGTATTGCGATTTCTGGGTTGCCATTGGTCCATAGGCAAACGAATATCCGTGTCCTGTATATATTTTTTGAAGTAGGCTAATGAAACCCTGTTTGATTTAGCCATTTCTTTAGCAGCACGTATGAAAACTGTCGTATGAAGTCCTTTGTTTATGCTATAGTTTGCTATTTTTATAAACGCACCCTGGGCCAAATGTTTGAATATAATTCATCTGGAGAGCTGGAGCAATTCAAGAGGCTTTTACTCTCTTTTCAGGGATTTAACAAGTTACTGAGTAATGTGTGTATTATGTATGTGTCTGAGTGTGTAAAATATATATATAGGCCTTTACAATATACATACAATATTATATAGAGATTGCATAAATGTTATTGGCAAAAGAATACGAAAGCTTCCAAATCCCCGCCCCATCACAATAACTGACCAATTACACACAGCGAGCTCGACAAATGAACCAATCAAAGTTGGAATGTTTAGGTGATTCTGAACATCTTCGTGCGACCTGGGCTGCCAACTGTCACGCTTTCAGGCTCTGTCACGGTACCCATCTGAATAAAAAGACCGCAATTAAAAACAAAACTGCAAACTTTCTATCAGCTCGCACGAAAAAGAGACTGTCGATTGGCTGGCTACCTTTTACAGCACCCAGTTTGCACCCGCTGGACCGCGAACGGACCGCCCTGTGCTGCTGACCAGTTTGGCAACCACGTGGGAGTTGTCGCCCCATCGAATTAGTTCCAAAACAGTCTCCCTAAAACTACCACTTAAGCCTTTACTTGTAATTACAGAACACGTCTGACCACACGTTAAAATACAATATAGTTTCGAGGTGAATTCCACAGGCCCCAGTGGCTCTTTTATATGCAAAGACATTTTGGGCAAAAATCTGGTTCCCTCTGCCAGATGCTCTAACTTGGCAACAAATGGGTCTTTCAGCAAGGAAATTTCAAGCATACCTCAAAATCTACAGAGAAACCATTAACTAACCACAGAATTAATGTTTTACAGTGCCATCTGAGTTTCCAGATTTCAACCCAATCAAAACTTTGTGGTTTGAACAGAAGAAGGAAGTCCACAAGAGTAAACAAAAAAATCTGCATGAAAGAATGATCAAAAGTGATTCCCATAAAATATTCACTAATCTCATAAAACACTAAGAAGAGAACTCGATAGTTATCCTAGGAATGAATTGATGATGAATAAAGCGGTCTACGGAAAACAAGGGTGTGAATAATTGTGACACACAGTGTGACACACTTCTGGGAGGGACAGGACCGCTGGAAACTAGGAGATGCGATAACTCTAATTTCTCAGGCATATTATATTACGCTGCTATCCTGGTTAAGAATGCTGGATCAGATCCAGGAAAAATGAAATTTAAAATGACCACGGTATTTATTTCATACAGCCTGCTTTTCTCATCCTTATCAAGGGTTTGAATAATTTTGGAGGGCACTAAATATATAAAGCGATGACCCATTTTGATAGGCACTTGTTATTTTAAAAAAATTTCGGAACAAATACAGTTAAGCACTGATACATTGTTATAAAAGTGTCGTCACAGTGAAGAGCATCTATAACCAAAACTAATTTGCAAAGCTTGGAGGATGGATTGCTATAAATCTGTAGTAATGGAGTTTTACTACATTTTACCATTTAAAATAGGATTTAAAGGATTTCAAATTTATTTAGCAGCTGTATACTGAATAAAGTCCTCAAGGCTAAAAACAAGTATGGTCCAAGACTGCAGCAAGAAAGTTCTTTATTTACAGAACAGCTTAGGAACGTCACAATGTGATCAGAAGGGATAAAGTCTTGAGTGGGGACAGAGGACGGAGGGAACATCAGGGGACTGGCTTGGTTTAGAAAACTGCTGTCGGTCAGCATGCAGTAGAGGAGGAGGGACCTCTGACTGTTAAGTGTGTCTGCAAATGTCTGCTTCGTGGACCAGAGACAGGAGAGTGGGATCAGCCGGGTGGGGGGTCGAGGGGGGTCGGGTCCTCAGCCATGCCAGCCACGGGAGCCCCCGTGTCTGCGACGACAGGAGCCGAGCAGTGTCTCGAGCGCCATCTTCAGAAACGCCTGGAAGTTACTGCTTCTCCTTCTGCTGTCCTGCAGGGAGACAGAGGACAGCAACAGATATCTTACGTGAAGACATGCCCTGACATCTCTAGGCCTCTTTTCTGTCTCACTGCAGTGTGCCTTCAGGGAAATCCTGTCTTTGTACGAGCAGTTCTCTCTGGACTGATAACAGTGGTCAGACTGTCCAGATGAGGATTTTAAATCTAATGGAAGAGAAATAGAGTAAGAGTCCAAACAGTGATAACCAATGAGTGTTTGTTTACAATAGGACTGGTTTTGCCCCTCTGGATTATATCTTTCCTGTATAAAGTGAAGACGAGCAGTGTTTAAAAAAAAGTGCTTGCCCAAAATAAACAAAGTCGTCACATGCTGTGATTCACTGGTTAATAAGAATTAACCAAAACAGTCAGTTCTCTGCAGGAAATATTGATTCAAATCGGTGAGGTATTTGAACATGCGCCACGTTCCTGCCCAATATAGGATTCAGGAAACCTTCTTTCCCATTACTGAATTACAGTGCATGCTGGGAAATCTCCTGGTTAAGCACTTACCTCCCTGTTTCTCATCTCCCTTCTGATCACCTTTCTTGGGCTGATCCTTGGGGCTCTGAGGAGGCTGCAGGGGGTGCAGTCAATGCACATGTCTTTAGTCTTCAAACTTTATCTCTCGCAGTTACTTATCTTTAACTGTTATATGTCTTTAGCTGTCACCTATTTCCGAATACTAAGCAAGGAACCATCATGGATACACCATGGTCACCTAGCTATTCTCAGCTACCATTGCCAGTAGATAAAAAGTGGTGTTTTAACATGTGAGACAATCTGAGAGCTAGACACTGAAATCCCTAACACCCTAACATTCTTGAAATTTACATAATCATTGAGATTCTAAAACGACAACCTTAAATCTCCCACAGCCGTATCTAAAATATAGTGTGCAACCTCAAACATTATGAAAGCTCCACTGGAAACTACATTATTCTCACTTGTTTTTACAAAGCAGGCATTATATCATACCTTTGTGTTGGATTTCTTGTCCGATTTATTACCTGGTTGAGGGGGGACAGGGAATATGTGATTAGTAAATTGAGTGATATCATCGATGAGTCAGGCTTCATGATCCCAATGAAGTAACCACATTCTGTCATTCTTCTGCAAAACAATATGATTGGCTAAAATATTTCAGTCACTAGTGTTAATGGAGCCTCGACCACTTTTACCTAAAAATATAACAATATGAAAAGGGAAAAAAATGCTTTGTATATCAAACTCCAATATTCAAACCGCACATTCAAAAAGAACATTCTATTTTAACTAAATTGAATAAATCTTAACTTTGTATCAAGATTAATCCTTACAATTTTTGAATATTGGGGTTTGATATACAAAGCATTTTTTTCTTTTCATGTTCTCCTATATTGAAAGAGACATGTTTGTGCACAAGGAGAGCGTGAGCTAAATTCTACAGCATAGGCCTACAAAATCTAAAACGCTAAAACTTTCCCTGACACTGTCACAACAACCTTCATTTCCTGTCAAATGAAAGCTAGAGAAACAACCTTGATACCAGGCCTGAATCCCCTCACAGTCATGTCATTGTGTGTGCTACCGCCTTAAGCTGATCTTGTGCATAAAGTAAAAATGAACGAGCAGTCTGGTGGATATACTGATTCTAAAACCATGTGGCTATCAAGAGCACTATCTACGTTTGTTAAAATGGAATGAAATGTTGACAAATCGGTCAACTTCCTTCCACAGTTGGCCGCGAACATTGACGTTGTTCCATTGCTAGCAACACAATTGTTTATTTCACTAACCCAGGGGTCCTCAATCATATCCAGAAAGGGCCGGTGTGGGTGCAGGCTTTTGTTCCAACTGGGCAGTTACACACCTGATTCTACTAATCAACCACTAGAATCTTTGCTAAGGACCTTGATTAGTAGAATCAGGTGTGTCACTGCTTGGTGGAAACAAAAGCCTGCACCCATACCAGCCCTTTCTGGATAAGATTGAGGACCTCTGCATTAACCGATCAAATTTTCCCACTAGAAATGTTGAGGATGATGTGTTTTGTACCCAGGCAAGTGAGGACACTGGATGATTAGTGAGAAAGTATACAAAATGAGCTATGTGAAATCGTATTGAGGTATCGGAACCATTGCTGTTTAGCAAGATAACATTAGCTCAGCGAAGTTGCTAGGTCTAGCTAACTTAGCTATCTAACGCAGGGCTCCTCAATCTTATCCAGAAAGGGCCGGTGTGGGTGCAGGCTTTTGTTCCAGCCAAGGAGTTACACACCTAATTCCACTAATAAACCACAAGAGCCTCTGCTAACAACTTTGATTAGTGGAATCAGGTGTGTAACTGCTTGGTTGGAAACTTGGAATGAAAGCCTGCACCCACACCAGCCCTTTCTGGATAGGATTGAGGATCCCTCTTATCTTTTTGTAAAGGAAAGCAACAAAACAGCGTAAAATATTAACATAATTAAATAACTAAAAAAAATGAAGGGCGACACATTGATTAGAAGGACAATATCAGTCATGAGAAGCAGGGACGTGTGTTTACAATGAGTCTAACGTGGAGTTTGATATTGAATGGGCTTCTATTGGATGGGGGGTGGGGGGGTATGGGTTGCTTATACGGGTATATCTAAATATCTAAATATTGTGAAGCGAACTAAAAACTGTCTGGGGTGCATACAAAAGCCCGGGTAGGTGTCAAAATGACCCCAGAAGTCTTATAAAGGGAAATTCCCCTTTAATGTCGGTGTCTCTAAAATGTCTCCAAAACTTGAATAGTTGGACACATTGAGTATTTGGTGGTTATGCCATTGCTCTGCATCTGCTGAGCCAGTGTTTGGTATTCTGTTGTAAGTAAAAATGAAAAAAATAAAAACAGCATTTGTTTTATGGTGGAAATGACATATAGGCCTAATCAATGAAATCATACATGGACTGTTTTAAGTATTATACCATTAAGACACTGAGAAATCTTTTATTTTATTTTTTTGTTTGGAGGGGGTTACATAGCTTAATTTTTTATTTTTGCATATGCTACATCTCAGTTTCTCCCTAAATACTTTGATATTTACAGAAACATTACAACAGCTAATTTAATTGTATTTCCTGGTCTTGTTCACAAGACAATTTACTAAATTATAAAATTAAAATGAGCATTTGCGAAATATATGCTATTTAGGGAGAGTACGCTACGGTGTTCGAGTATAACTAGGTCAATACAATTTTTAGTCAGTTAGATTCATTTAGCTCATATCAGACCGCTCATAAAGCATATTTAATGTAATATTAAAAATAAATAAATAAATAAATAAAATAACTTTATAGATAACTATTTAATAGGTAACTAACCTTTTGATCCTGGCATTTTGGCTGCAATCCAGTGTCGTCGTGTTTTCAGAAAACGCAATGCCGAGCGCCGTCAGCCACGCGCATTTATGGCCCGGTCTCGTGAATACGGGTGTCACTGGGGCCCCTTCGGGAAAGAGCGACTGGAACAAGCAAAGAGTCCAGTCAGCTGGGCCGTTGGGCCGCAGAGCGCCTTTGCTGAGCTCAGGCGAAACGCCCATCCCGATCGTAATAATGCGCTTCATTGTCCACCAGCGCCGGCGCTTTGTCCAAATGAACGTACAGAAATCGCGCACCAATCGTCCATTACCTTGCTAATTAACGTTCTGCGATACAGAAGAATAAGAAAGTGGACAGCTTCAATGGATAATTTCAATATGCAGCAGCGTGTTTTGCCATTTACAAGGCTTAAAATTAATTCATAATTCTATTTAGAGTATTTCAAGATTCTAAGAGTTATATTATATTTAGTGTTTTATGTCCTAAATAGTAGAATGTAGAAACATTGCACAATAGCATCTAATACTTTAATTGGTTAGTTGTCTGATGTTTTATATGGTGCTTGGTGTAGTCTTGGAGCTGTGCGGTATGTGGTAAACCATAGTATCATGCGTCTTAAAATGGTGGCCAAATGAGTGAATAATTTATCATGATAATAAATAGCTTATATCTTTTAAGTCAGTATTTGTAAATGATGTCCAAAAAGCTAATGCTCTAAATTAATACAATGGTTCTTCAATTAGCCTATAGTGTAAATCTACTTGATGACAAAGAGGAATAAAGAAATACTCTCACACTGTATCTTGCACAGACTCCTTATTCATACATGTCATAATCAATAATTCCTCATTTGTCTCTGAAAGGTGTACATAAATAGTTGTCCGAAATAGTGTGCAGGAGAATTGCCTTTTCATTTCCCCACTTGTAATTATTTAATTCATGCACCTGTTGTTCTTTAATAAGCAGTTATGCAAGCTTTATACTCAGTTATAAGTAAAACATTACCCTGGCAGACACTCATATTTTAGACATGCTGAAGTGAGTGCGGATGCACATGGTTTAGGAAGGTTGTTTTCAAGAAAGACAGACTTGCAAGACAGACCTAGTGAGCCAATTTTATTTCTTTAACAGTGGGGACAAACTGTGGCCCTGTGTCCCTCTGTAGGGGGGTGTCCAGTCTTATCTGACAAGGGGCCTGTGTGGGTGCAGGTTTTTGTCTTAGCCCAGCACTACGACACCTGATTCTGTTTACCAAGGTCTTGACTAAAGACCACGAGTAGTTAATCAGTTGAACCAGATGTTGTAGTGCTAGGCTAAAACAAAAACCTGCACTAGCACCGGCCATTTTCGGATAAGACTGAACACCCCTGCTCAAGGGGATAAACATGCTTCCTGTAGAGGTGGCATAAAGCTCTGTGAAGTTGTTTAGGGCCACAGCCTTCCATGGCCCACACAATTCAGGCTTTATTTATTTATTTTTATTTTTTTGAAAAATATTGTAATTGTGCAATATTCACAGAGTGTGAAAAGCTTCTTCGATGCTGTTGCTCTTGGGCTGTTTTGTAGTCTGTGATCGCTGCCTACTGCATCTCTCCACATTAAAATATATTAAAAAATGATAGAAGACCAGTTTTAAAAATGCATATATTTAAAATCAGTGAAGGCAGTCATTGGCCGATTTACATACTGTGTTTCATAAACCTGGCCGCTACGTCCCTGAGACAGTCTAGGGGATGAGGGGAGTAACAGTAAAAATTAACCCAAGGAAAAAGGATCAAGGAAAACGGAAGTGTATGACCAAATAGAGAATTTATTTACAATTTAAATAAACGCTTACAAAAGACCACAAAACAACAACTGAAATATACTTTCTAAGTAACGAAAAGAAAGCCGGACTAGTTAGACATAAACAACAATTTAACTTTTAAATCATAAAGAAAAGACTAGACACAACGCTAATAAACACCCTCCCTCCAATAGGGAGTTAGAGTTACCGACCCCGGCACACTACAACTCGAGTATAGCTCGGTTCTACAACCAACCAACACGCAGACTGAAAGCTGTCGACTGGCCCACTGGCCCCGTCGGCACATTTCCCCAGGTCTTTAACCACCGGGCCCTGATGAGTGAGCGAACACCGGTGTGCTTACTCACCCACTGCAGCTGTAAGGAGGGGGGGGAAGGGCGGTACCTGGGGAGAGACACAGGAGGAAACAGGAAAAAAAAGGAAAGGAACATACACTACGGCCGTAACGCTGGCCCCGCCCCTTCCCATCAGTCCCATCTTGTTCAGTCAGGGAATCGAAGAGTGGACTTAGTCCCCTACCTGAGAGCCTACCTGTATTCAGTCAATCATTAATCCCAGTGTCCAGGAAGGTCTCTCTCGGTGAACATGGGTCCTCGTACAGGCGGAACTGATTGGACTCCGTAGTCCACAGGCTTTTATTTCCGTTTAAAATTTCAGTTTGACAACCAGGATCTCAGCAGCACTTCTTCAGGGTGAGCTGTGCCAGCCGGTTCCCTTCACAGCACCGAGGTCTGTACAATGGGAAGTGGCCTGCTGAGCTCTCGCGGTGTGTTGATAAGCCAATGGCGCGTGTGTGTAATGGCTTATGTGTCTTCAGCGTTGTCGTCTGTGTAGTTTCACAACAGAGCTCAGTTTGACGGTGTTTTCGGTTTCACATTGGACGCCCTTCTCCTGCGCCAGCCGCTCGCCTGTGGACTGTCTTCTTTCTTTCCTTCCTTCCTTCTTTCTTTCTCTGGAACATTGATGGTTTGTTTACTTGAAGATTGCAGATGTGCCTGGGTGTGACGGGAGTGTGTCTGCAGCAGTCTTGTCATTAGAGCTGGTGAAACCGGAAGGTGATCTCTTGAGCACTGACTGAGCTGTTCTGTGTTATTCCCAGGGGCCGACCCGAGTGTGTGATCCTGTGAGAAGATGAGTAAAGGATCCAACTGCAGCTGGGTGGGGGCAGAGATTCCTCTGTCCTCTCAGTTCTTCGATGGTGAGCGGGTTGGGCCAATTTGAGGGGGCGTGGCCAGGGGTGGTGGGTGGGATCAGGGGTGAGGTAGAATCCTGGGAGGCAGCGACAGTTAGTGGGTGAGGTAGCTCCATGGGGTGAAGGGAGAGTCTTAAACTGTGGTGGTGGCCAGTGAGCTGAGCTGTAGGCAGTGAAGTTTCACTTTTGCGACAATTATTTTCCTTTTTTGCGATAATTATTCTGCTCCGAGTAAAAAGCATTCCCAAAAAGTGACTCCTCTGCGGTGGACTGAATCTGTGAGCGCAGTGATGTACATCACATGAAATCGGTTTAGTGAGTAAACACAACTGGTTTCAGGTAAAACGACCTAAACGCGCTCCATACAGTGCAAGGCTAGAGATGTTGAGACCCGACAACACGCCTGAGGAGCAGAAACTACACAATATCCTGTGCAGTCTAATGGTGGTTGTGGGTGGTTGCATTGTGCTTACCTGGTTGATAATAGCCTTTTTAGGTGAAGCCAACAGACCCAAATGAACTTCTCTTTTTGGGTGCTTGTGACTACTGTACCCTCCAGCACTGATGAACATCTGAGGGATTGAATCATCAGCGCACTTTGCTTTTTGCATTTTCTTTTATTTGCAAAATGTCTTCACTGAATGTTTATTCAGTGAAGACATTTCTGAAGTGTGTGAACGGCATTCCCAAGGTTTAAAGTTAAGAAAAGGTGGTTGAATTTAATCCTGGCAATTTTAACAGTATGTTCTGTCATTGCTTGACAATGCTTGGTGTAAACTTGACCATATGAAGAGATGTATTTTTTTTTCATAGAATTGGTTGGAATGGAAACATTTTCTTCATACAGAACATGCTCAATGTCATTGCAGTGTTCTTTTCCGGTGCAAATATACTTGAAATGGACTAGTCTGAAAAAACAGTTCTTCAAAGTCCAGGAATCGAGTTCAGAGTAGGATCTTGTCAAGGCTGCAGACTTGCTTGGGGTCAGGAACTATTATGGCTTCAAGGAATTTGCACACCGGTTGAAAGAAACTGTTTATTTTTTGGAGTGCATCAGCATTGTAATGTCACCGTCAAAATGATGGCGCTTGTCGGAGGGAAACTGAAGGAAATTTGACCTTGCTGATGTTAACATAAAAATACAGCACCACAGAAAACCTTCAGAATGTGAGCACCACCCATGCAAAATCTTTGGCGAGACGATATTTTCTGTGGGCTGCAAACTTTAAAAAGTTAGCCCGATGGGCCATTAAAAAATATACCTTATGGGGAGGCACAGAGTCCATAGGGCGGCTAGCTCTCGAGCAACATCCCCCATGTTCATTCCCCACCATTGCACCTTCTCAGCTGTGGTACCTTCTGTGTCTGGTACCCTCTCTGCTTTCCACTCGTCTGAATAAAGTCAAAAATGAAAGGATGGTGGTCCTTTCAACTCTCCTTTGAAAGGTACAGATGTACCTTATTGGAAAACTCTGAAAAAGTATTCCGCCAGTGTACGCCAAACTCATGGTTATTAAAAGGATTTAACGCCAAGTACAAAATGTACTGAAGCGCTACCACATAAGGGTTATCTTGAAAGAAAATCCAAAAGAAAAAAAATCAGCGGCTAATTTGTGGTCGATACTGAACGGATTACTTTGTAATTATGAAAAGCTTTAATCACGGGTTCAGGACAGTTATGAGTTTGGCCACCTAGCGCACACCCCCTAGTGGTCGGCACACCGGCGTGCCTAGATGGCTCAATTCGGACCTTCTGTGCTCCTGCAACCAAATTATGAGTTGAAAACACAAACTTTGTGTTTTAACTTTATTAGTAGACGATTCAGGACAACTTCCTATATTTCCTTTATTTCTTCCTGAGTTATGAATATAAACTAATCCAAGTATTGTTAGTATTGTAAATGGTACAAATGTCTTGCTTCATTTAAGCCATTTTTCAAGTCTCTGTGATGCTCACATCTGGAGTAATAAAGCTTTAAATAGGGCACCTCCTAAATGGACAAGGCTTGGCCAGATTTGGCATGTGCGCGAAAGGGTTAAAGACCAGTCCTGCTCCTCTCTTTCTTGCTGACAGGTCAAGCATGGCATTTATTGATTGTCTGTACAGCACAGTGTCAGAGCTGAGGGGCAGAGCTGCACAGGAGTGAACATACGATTGGAGAGCAGGCACTGGGAAGGATGGCCTTCTGTCTGGCTGCCTGTAGAGGTTCAGAGTGTGTGCACAGCGCTGCATGTCACTGTGTGTCTGCGTCACGGTGTGTCTGCGCAGCTGTGTCACAGCTCGTCTGTACAGCTGTGTGTGTGCCTCGCAGTGCACCTGCGTGGCACTGCCTGCCTGTGTCACAGCTCATCTGCGCAGCTGTGCGCCACAGCGAATCCATCTGGCTGCGCATGAGCTCGCAGTCAGCCTATCCGACTGCGTGTCTCCACAGTGATCAGGAAGGACCTCTGGCTGTTCCTCATTCCTGCTGGCCTGGCCCTCATCATGCTCATCTTGTTCCTGGAGGAGATGGGCTTCTTCTACCGAAATGTGTCATCCTCCAGGCGCAGGCGTCTCTCCCTGTGGATCCTGGGATTGTACCCGGTATGGTTCCGCTGAGATACAGCCCCACTGAGATACAGATGCAGCCCCGCTGAGATACAGATACAGCCCCACTGAGATACAGATACAGTCCCACTGAGATATAGATACAGGCCCACTGAGATACAGATACAGGCCCACTGAGATACAGATACAGTCCCTCTGAGATACAGATACAGTCCCTCTGAGATACAGATACAGTCCCACTGAGATACAGATACAGTCCCACTGAGATACAGATACAGTCCCACTGAGATACAGATACAGTCCCACTGAGATATAGATACAGCCCCACTGAGATACAAATACAGTCCCACTGAGATACAGCCCCACTGAGATACAAATACAGATTTACTGACATACAGATACAGCTCCACTGAGATATAGATACAGCTCCACTAAGATACAGATACAGTCCCACTGAGATACAGCCCTCTGAGATACAGATACAGTCCTGCTGAAATACAGCCCCACTGAGATACAGATACAGTCCCGCTGAGATACAGCCCCACTAGAATACAGTCCCACTGAGATACAGACCCACTGAGATATAGCTCCACTAGAATACAGTCCAAAATAGACACTGAGATAGCTCCACTAGATACAGATACGCCACTGAGATACAGCCCCACTGAGATACGCCACTAATCAGCCCCACAGAGATACAGATACAGTCCCACTGAGATACGGATATAGTCCCACTGAGATACAGCCCCATTAGAATACAGCCCCACTGAGATACAGATACAGTCCCACTGAGATACAGATATAGTCCCACTGAGATACGGCCCCACTAGAATGCAGCCCCACTGAGATACAGATACAGTCCCTCTGGGATACAATCCCACTGAGATACAGCCCCTCTGAGACACTTGGCAGGCTCAATTGCACCAGGCAAGATCAACCGAGCACAGAAAAGTATTTGAATCCAAAACAAATACGTATTTGACCCAGGCCTGTCCCTCTGTTCTGCCATTAACCCTCTTTTGTGTGCTTTCTGTGTCTCAGGCGTTTGGAATGACGTCCATCACTGCTCTGTACGTGCCTCGCTCTTCCTCTCTCTGCAACTTCATCGCTTCACTGTGAGTAATTTTCACTGTCCATCTGTATTTTATGTGATTATATATCATAGGAGTCTCGGCCTATATTCATTTTCTCTCCCTCTCTCTCTCGTTTTCTCCCTCCTTCTCTATCGGTCTGTCTAAAGGTATCACTCCATAACGTTGTTTAAGTTCATGGGCCTGATCACAGACTTTTTTGGGGGGAAGGCGCGGATGATTGAGGTTCTGGCCGGACAGCAGGTTTCTCCAGACCCCTTTCCCTGCTGCTGCTGCTGCTGTATGCCCCTCATCGCCATCAGCAGGTAACCCAAAACACTGATCGCCTTCGACAAGTAACACAAAGCACTGATCGCCTTCGACAAGTAACCCAAAACACTGATCGCCTTCGACAGGTAACCCAAAACACTGATCGCCTTCGACGAGTAACCCAAAACACCGATCGCCTTCGACAAGTAACAAAAAACACTGATCGCCTTCGACAAGTAACACAAAACACTGATCACCATTAACAGGTAACCCAAAACACTGATCACCTTCGACAAGTAACACAAAACACTGATCACCTTCGACAGGTAACCCAAAACACTGATCGCCATCAATAGGTAACCCAAAACACTGATCACCTTCGACAAGTAACACAAAACACGGATCACCTTCGACAGGTAACCCAAAACACTGATCGCCATCAACAGGTAACCCAAAACACTGATCGCCATCAGCAGGTAACACAAAACACTGATCTCCATCAATAGGTAACATGCACATAACCTCATAGGTGTGAAACACACTAGCACACTTAGCCTCACAGCTATGAAACATGGTAACACATTAGCCTCACAGTTATAAAACATACTACATTACATTACATTACATTACAGGCATTTGGCAGACGCTCTTATCCAGAGCGACGTACAACAAGCACACGTAGTCTCACAGTTACAAAACATGCTAGCACGCGTAGCCGCACAGCTATAAAACATGCTAGCACGCGTAGCCTCACAGCTATAAAACATGCTAACACACGTAGCCTCACAATTGTAAAACACACTAGCACACTTAGCCTTACAGCTATAAAACATGGTAACACACTTAGCCTCACAGTCGTAAAACATACTAGCACATGCAGCCTCACAGCTATAAAACATGCTAGCATGCGTAGCCTCACAGCTATAAAACATGCTAACACACGTAGCCTCACAATTGTAAAACATGCTAACACACTTGCATTGTTTAGCGTCGCCAGCAATATTATAAGTGTTTGCTCTCTCAGTTTCAGTCTGGGCTGGATGACTGCGGCTGTAATCCAGCTCTCTGTGGTGAGAACCATCCTGTTCTTCCTCATGCTGGTTCTTTGGACAGATGAACAGTATGACTATGGAGATGTGAGTAGAACCTGCTGTAGGTCTGATGAAGGTCTGCCTAATTTCTCACCTTTTCTACCACCACT
The DNA here is from genome assembly GCF_018555375.3 of Anguilla rostrata. NCBI lineage: Eukaryota > Metazoa > Chordata > Actinopteri > Anguilliformes > Anguillidae > Anguilla > Anguilla rostrata. The sequence continues at coordinate 37,034,580 of NC_057943.1, read as the reverse complement.
TTACATGCTACTCTGAAAAGCTCTTTAAATCAAACACTTGAATACTGTTTTCTTCAGTTAGCATTTGGAATGGTTATATGACTGAGGCTTTGGCATCGCAGGGAAACATCCTCTACTTTCTCTCAACTTTTTAAGTCTTTCTGCGGTCAAGTGGAAAAGCACAGAATCCACACCTAAAATGTGAGCCAGACTCCAATGCAGATGCATCATTCACTATTTATTTGTGCATGGTAATGTGCGCAGTTCTTACATTTGACCCAATATACAGCATATATTTAACGTTGAACCAGAAAATCAGACACAGAAGCTTACTCACAGTGCCACACAACTGCCCATGTGGAATGGAATCATTAGGATATATATATTTTTTTAATTATTTGGCAGTATTTTATTTATTTATTTGGCAGATGCTGTTACCCAGAGTGAACTGCAATGCAATTATGCCAATATGCCTTAAATACCATTTACATCAGCAGAAATAATAATAATAACAATGAAAGCATGGATGCACAACAGCCAGTAAAGAAGGATCATGCAATAAATTATTGGCTAACCTTTCAACAGTTGTTGTACTTGCGGGGCATTTTAGAGCAACTTAGGCTACCTTTGTGTGGGTATAGAACTATGGTTTTTCCAGAATACCATAATTTGTTAGTGTATTCAAATCTTACCCATAAGTTCAAGTTTCCTTTATTGCCACCAGGCTAGGCTGGGATAATTGATTTCCAGTACAGTAGTTCAAGACCTTAAAGCTGTTCGGTGTAAACAAACAACACAAAAGACAAGACATAGCCATACAAGATTGTACATAACAAAACAAGATCCACACTGCCATCTCTGTAGAACGGTGTAATTAGGGTATAGTCATACCCATAATGCCACACTGCCACTGTGGAAGGATGAGATTGGGGGTCCTCTTTCCTCAGGTGGACTCTGTTAACCCCAATGTCTACGTCAATGCCATCATCGGTGTGTCCACGTTCCTGTCCTTCTACGGGTACCTTCTCTTCTACAAGGCCACCAAGCAGGGACTAAAAGGGTTTGGGCTCCGGGCCAAATTCATCTGCATCATCGTGGTTCTGGTTCTGTGTGGCCTGCAGAGCGGGATCCTGGAGACTATGGGGGCGCTGAAAGTCATCCCCTGCAGCCCCCCTTTCTCTGACCTCATGAGGTCCCAGCGTGAGTGCACTCCCTTTACTCTTCTCTGCATCATGTGACGTATCAGACCATGGCTTTGTTGCGCACCTACTGACAAAGCTTAATACAACCCCTCCCACTGAGTGGGGTTTATCCTGGCATACAAAACACATCCTGGATCTATCCTGGATCTACCATTTAGTTTCAGCTCTGCCTTAACGCTGTCTAATACATTTCACTACACCGTTTAGCGGTGTGTGATGATAATGATTTCTTCATTTATGAGTGCCCCCCCCAATCTTTCCTTTTCAGTTATATATCACTATTCGGTGATAGTGGAGATGTTCTGCATCAGCTTGTCTGCTCGACAAATCTTCCGGAAGGTGGAACCCTACTCAGAAGATCTAGGGGTGGAGCCTATCTCAGAGGAGGTCCTGGGGGTGGAGCTACAGCCAAGGAGAGGGCAGAGAGAGATGGATATTCAGACAGAGCAAGTGTGGCCTGCCGAGAGCCAGACCAAAACGATACCCGAGGAACTGTGGCCAGGCATCTCAGGGGGTGGAGCTAGCAATCCTGGATACAACAGCGATAGTGAGGACAGTTTGTGCCGGATTGAACATGCTCCTCTGGATCACTTCATGTTCCCGAAGAAAGGCATGACTTTGCCCAGTTCTTCGCAGCCTGCAAGCTCAAAGAACAGAGAGATTAGCTCTATGGAGATGTCCACAGTTACCCTCAACCCTGGGATCCAGAACAGTGAGAGCAGAGAAGCCACCATTGTCTAATGGTCAGTCTGTGAGATATGGGCACATAGACACAATGTCCTTACCTTTTCTGTTTTCTGAAAACCACCGTCACACTTGGCCAAAGTGTGATTTTTTGTTGAGCATCTGTTTTGGAGAATACCAAAGAAATTGGAGACATTTTGTCATTCTTGGTTGTGTTTGTGTGCACTGTCAGAAGTACTACAGTCAGAACAACTGCAAACCAGATACATGATTAGACGGACCCTGAGAGCACATGAGGAAGAAGGGGGAAGTATGTTTCACTTCTAGTTAGGTAGCAAGGTATTGTTCACATACCATTTTGTTTTTGCTATATTCTATTCTGTAATACTTTATTACTTCATAAATGAATTGTTTTGCTTCCCCTGTCATATGCTGGATGTGTCTATTATTAATTCTTTTTTGCTTTAGTGAGTAAACAAGCAGTTGGAAAGTTGACCTGGAATTTTTTTAACACTCACAGAATGATGACAAGTCTTCCAGTGCAACATATTTTAATGAAAAGCAGCAGTTCTTTTTCATTACAAACAACACAATAGCTTTTAGCTGACCACAAACAGAGACACTCGCTCTCTGCTTGCTTATCTTTGCTGGAATATTAGCAACGAGCTAAGTAAAAATATAGCCGCAAGCGGCGATGATCAGGGTCCAAGCAGATTGGGAGCATTTGGATGCTTGTTTGTTATTTAATTGTTAATGAAATGTGGTTTTCATGAATGCAAGCTGAAATGATGAGACACAGTCAACCGAAGAACTTGAAGATTTAGCATTAAGACCAGGTGAAGTAAGGCAAAGGCAGGGTTTGAACCCTCAACCTTTGGATTGGGAAACAAAGTCCTTTTCACTAAGTTACTGGCAAAGTCAGTGTTGAGTACATGTATGCATGAACAAAAAATATGAAAGGCTGTAATTCCACAAAGTTTTTGAAACATGAGATACATTGTGAATTGAATACATTTTACAGTTTAGATACTTAGGTTAATTGTATACTTTTAGCACAATTTGGTGTACTCATTTTAAAATGGAGATGAATGGAGTATTTCTTAAATGTATGTAATTGTCTGTATTCATGTGTTCATTTGAAATTGAGTCTGATCTTAAATATTTAACAAATTAAATGATATGTATGTACATGTATGTCTATTTATTTATTTTACCAAGACAAAAATACTCCAATGGACCATTTTCACATGCCATATTTAATTCCAAAATATAAAGACACGTTTTGCCTATTGTGAACCACACGATGGAAACACAAAGGGACATCAGGCACAAAAACACTAATGCAATTTTTTAAAAATAAAATAAAAATAAGTCCAATTTTTTAAATTCAAGTTCAAGCACCATCGTTGTCACATGGATTTTTCTTGTATGTATTATGCCCATCCTGGAAAAAAATCAATATGAAATGAAGAATTGACAATACTACCACCAGGATTTGAACCCTCAACCAAAGGATTGAGAGACAAACAGCTTACCACTGAGCTATTTGGGAAGGCATGGTCTAGTACATTCCAGTGCAGTTCCAGTTTGGACACATAAAAAATACTCAAGGCCCAGGAAATTGACACACAGTCTAAATAATGAGGTAACTTCATTATACAGCCTTGGTACTTGGGTTACATGTGTACATATAAATATACATAAACACTACTCCTATGTCATGACCCTATCAATTGCATACCACCATTTTCAGAAGCCAAAATGATTTTCTTCCACCTTTTGCTTTTCTGGCATTTGACATTTGATATTAGTACTCCTGTGACAAAACGAGATTGGATCTAAAGAAAAACAAATAATACTTAAAGAAACATTTCATCCAAGCAGCTGAGTGGAGTGTGTAGTCAGGTATGGTCAAATCCGTCTGATGTTGTACAGAAGGAATCTGCAGGACCGTGATGTTGCCTTGATGTGCTCCTTGAGGTCCAGTTGGTCATCCAGGACCACCCCCAGGCTCTTTGCAGAGTGAGAGGCAGTCACTGTGGTGCCATCAACCGTGATTGACAGCTCACGTAGTAGGGAGGTCTTGTATGGGAAGAACAGCAGCTCAGTTTTGTTGAGGTTGAGCTTCAGGTGGTGGATGGCCATCCAGGTAGAGATGTCAGCCAGGCAGGAAGATATTTTGTCAACCTGTGAGGCAGAGGGGGGGAGGAGAAGAAGAGTTGTGTCGTCTGCATAACAATGATAGGAGATGCCGTGTGAATTAATAACTGAACTAAGAGCTTGGTGTATATGGAGAACAGCAGAGGACCCAGTACAGATCCCCGTGGCACTCCCGTAACAATTACCAGGAGCGGCTGTAACATCAGCATTAGAAAGATCAGTTAAGAACATTCTAATCACGTATTTGTGATCTTTCAGGTTAAAGGGGTAAAAAAAAAAGTGAAATGTGAGAGCATAAGACACAATCGGAACCAAAAACCCAGCTGGAGCTGAAGACATGGATGGTGTGGTTAGCAGAGAAATTTCAGCGTAGTAATAAGACTCTGTCCCCTCACTGTCACGCCCTCACCAATAATGAATATCATGCAGGGATGCTCATAGCAGGAATGCTATCATAAAGAGTGGTATAATAAATAGTATGTTAAGCGCTGTTACCCATTATAACACCTCATGTAGCAAGTCACATTATGAATGACATTTTAAATAATGTCTCATGTGTATTCCTTTATTTAGCCTTTAAAAATGCTGATTTGGAGTATTTAAACCATGCAATTTGACTTGCATGTCAAATGTCCAGTGTCAGACAAGCCAGTCGGCCTAGCAACCACGGACCAGGCTGGCAATTGGGATGGTAGCCATGCCATTCCGCCAAGTTACGTCTTGGTGGGGCGGCATGCCCCATACCTATACAGCAACGAGAGTTTGGCACTTTTCAGGGTTCCCCACAGAAATCACCACAACAGCCACAGACACTCAGCCCTTAAAAACATTAATTTCTGTACATTCTGACACCATTTCAACAGAGAGAATTCATAAACAACTTCACATGTCCACACAATAAAGCTCCAAACTTAAGGGATTTTGAGTTTTCTCCTTTTTTTTCCTGCCGCCTAGCCCACAAACAAAATGTCTCCCCATTGGACATTTTACCAACACCAGCCAATCCTTCACCTTCACAAACCAATCAAAATCGTGGCTCAGTGATCAATGTTACAGTCTATGGATCATAGGGTCCTAGGTAAAAGCCCAGCAAGCACAAGTTTTTTTAACCTGCTTTTTTCCCCTCACTAATAATTGTCTGTTCCTTCTCAATTATTGCTTTTGCACCACATCTACCCGCCGTTCACCAAACGTATACACTGCATTATGATGTACCATCTACACATTCAGTTAACCAGCTACAATATTGCCAGGCCATATGGCCTCAATGGGAGCTCCACTGTGCATACTGGCCTGTCTTCTTTAAACCCACAGACACATTTGACCAAAGACAACTCATGTATTGAACAGTTATATCATGGTGGTGCACTGACAAAATTATGGACTGGAGAGCGTGAGGTTGAATGTTTGTTTATGTAACTGTTATTATTATATATACAATATTATATATATATAACACAACACATTATATATATATATATATATATATATATATATATATATATAACAACATGTTTTGGACATATGGCATATGCATTCAAATTTGTCCTTATTTATGGCCTAAAGTTCAAATCGGCCACAGAATGCTGCGGTTTTATCCTCCATAAACGTCTTTACTGTATATAGGAGCTTAAATCAGGGGCTTTTTGCGTTTACCATGGAGAGAGTTCTGTACTGTATGTGCACTGCCTGGTTTTCATGAATGCAAATTTAAGTTATTTGTGTGTGTGTGTGTGTGTGGTGACCGCAAAAATAGAAACTTTTGAAGAGATTAAGAGCACCGACAGCATACTCTATTAGCATACAACAGCTACAAACCCAAAGCAAAGTTTAACTCAGCATCTGGTGGTGTTTGGTGCGGTCTTTGTTAAATTTGGCAAAACCTTACTTCATGAAAGCAATAAAGAGAAATGGTACATTTATCTTTGTTATTGCCAAACAATGTTGTCTTTGCTCCATTTGATGTTTAGTAGACATACATTTACAGAATTTCTGGTGGAAAGATTAAGATTGGTACTGTTACAGAAAAGCATGAAAAATCTGACAGGTGACACACTGCTTTCTGGTAATAATTATGCATTTTCACAGAAGATTAGTGAGTCCTTTATAATTAACATGGAAGAACTTAACAGCTGTCAAATTAGAAGCAGAGTTGCCAAAACATATACAATTAGCAATTTAATGAGATTATACCACAAACCAAACATGTAAAACATTTTAGCCACTATAATACAAGTAATTGCTTACAATAAAAACTGAAATAAATTGTGAGGGTCTTACCTGAAATAATGCTGTGATCCTGGTGATGCAGGAGTTTCCATTCCTGCAGTAAAATCAACTGAAAAATGAAAGCTTCATTTTTTTGTCAAACCAGTGGGGGGGGGGGGGGGGGGGGCATAAACAATGTGGGAAAACTGCACTCACCTCCTAATAAAATTACATTTACATATTTACCCTTCAAATGTGCACACCAGAATGACTCTACTGCCTCTGGTTTTATCCTCAGGTGAGGTCCTTTCATCAGTAGTTCTTCTGGTGCTATCACACATACTTTCTGAAGGATACACAGACTGGGTTGATCAGGCCCAGAATGAACTGTGTGGCTGATCCAATGCCCTGCCACGGTTTCCAACTGGCTTTTTGAAGAATTTGAATCCATTCTCAACCCATGTTGAATCTGAAGTCATCCATTCAACAATACTTGTTGGCATGTTTTGGGTTTTATTCTTGCCCACCACCAGCCCCCCCTCTTTGGGGGACATCTTTGTTATTGCAAGTCTGGCCTGAGCCAAGTAGTTAATCCACTGTTACGCACTCTTCAGCTAAAGCCAGTGTGATGCTCTCTTCCTCCTGTTCAGCTGTGTTGCACATGATCTTGTACTTTTGTTTTTCTTGCCCACCACCACCCCCCCTCATCGGGGGACATCTTTCCTAGTATGGCTGTCTGAGCAAAGTAGCTAATCCAGTGCCCCACACTCTTCAGTGTGATCCTCTCACTTCACCCTGTTTGGCGGTTTTGCACATCATCTTGTATGTTGCCCTCTTTGCTCCAGTTTTTTTTTTTCCTGTATCGACTGTTTAGAACGTTCTTATCCCACTTTCATTGTTAAGCACTGAGCTGTCCAGCTGTTCTCCATACACCCATCCTTAAGTGATTGGCAGTTCTTCAGCAGTACTTCAGTTGTTTTCATTGGCTTGCTTAAACCTCTCTTCCCATGGCACAATCAGCTTCAACATAAGTGTTCTTTTGTGCTCCTTCACTCCTACCAATCCTACCCTGAGAGCTGTGATGTTCCAGTGGAAAAAGGCAGGACTCCTCTTCATCCACTACCAATCACAGTAAGCCACAGTGTGAACCTTGATCACTGCTGAACTGGAGTGTTCATGCAGTCCCAGTCCTCAGTGTCATCTCTGAAGGGTAGCTTGTCCTGAAGCTTTGGGAAGCTCCAATCCATTGTTGAAGTAGGAATGTCAGCACCTCACCTCAATTTGTACACTGTAAGGGGTTAGAGGAGCTTGAGGAGGAACGTGTGTTGACAGCACCATGCCTTAGGTTAAACAGGCACACCACCTTTCTCCACCCTCTGCACTCGGTCAGGTGCACGGTCTGTTGTTCTCTTCACACTCACTGTGTCAGAGTGAGCAGTCATACCACTTCCCCAGGCGTCTGACTGGCTTCTCTGTGAGAACTGGAATCTACTCTCCACCCACTTTGAGCCAAATGTCGTCATGCTCCTTGCTGTTGCCTTTCATCAGTACCAGCATCCTCAAAATTCTGGGCTTGAAGGTCACTCTTGCTCAGGTAATGGATATATCCAGGTCCATCTCCCCTCTGTCACCGACTGTGTAGTGATGGTTATGCCATTCGTGAAGGTTCATGTTGGTGGTTTCAGCACTTTGGATTTCGTTGTAGTTCCTCTGCTTGGTCTTTCTGCAGAGCCCACAAGGATGCAGAAAGCAGCTGTGATGGACACCATGCACCTTCTAATCGTGTTCACCCCCACCCCCAAAATAGTCACACACTGTAACCCTCATCCTGAACCTTTTTAAATTATTTTAATTGTTTTTTTTATTTTTTTATTTATTATTATTATTTTGTGTTTCTATTGATTCTATTTATTTATTTATTTATTATTATTTTGAAATTTTAATTTAATTAGGGCTAGGTTTAGAGTTTAATATTTTTATTTAATTTATTTATTAACAATAATAACAATTAAATAATAATAATAATAATAATAATAATAATAATAATAATATTTAACCTACAGAACTACTTCGATAAGTTCAGGATGAGGGTTACAAGTGTGTGACTGTACTACAAAACAACAGAGGTTGGGGGTGGTACAGTTACAGGGTGCAGTGTCCATCATAGCTGCTGTTTACATCCTTGAGCTAATGGACAGAAAGATCAGCACTGACCTCTGAGGAACTAACCATCTCAGTCTTCTGCATCCAATTAAGCTTCTCATCCATGGTCACTCGTACGCCAAAAACTTCCATTCTTTGTCATCAAACCTATTTTCCGTGATATGCTCAACAGTGACTGGGAGGGCTCCTGTACAATTCTGTGGTGCCTCTTGGACATGATTCTGGCAATGGTTCTTCATTCCGCACTGTGACCACCTCACCACCTTCAACCGGTCTTCTGCCAGCACCTGGTCTTCATCACCCCTCTGTAGCCAGCCACCCTCTGATACCACATCAGTACTCAGCTTGTCCTCCTCCAATCTGGGGATGGGAAAGGGGGGGTGGGGGTGGAGATTAGTGTAGCAGAGGCTAGCTAAAGTGGCTAGCTAGCCACTGGGGGGCTAATGTCTTGTGTGCAGCCATGCTAAAATTCACACCACCATTCCCACTCTTTGGAGGACATCTTTGTTTTTGCAGGTCTAGCCCAGGCTTCTGACTGGCTTCTATTTGAATTGGAATTCACTTACCACCCATGGTGAAAAAAGAAAAAAAAAAAAAAAACACTAAGGTACCTTCAGAGTAATTAACCTGGGGAACAACCTGGGTCTACTTCCACTGGCTAAGGTTCTAAGGTTTTTCTTGCCCACCACCCTCCCCTCTTTGGAGGACAACTTTGTTATCAATGGCCTGGCCTGATCCAGGTAGCCGATCCACTCCTTTGCACTCTTCAGTCAAATATGGTTTGATGCACTTGCTTCTTCCTGTTTAGCCGTTTTTCACATTGTCATGCATGTTGCGGTCTTTGCTCCAGGAATCCTCAGTTTGGATCCTCTGCATCCATTGTCCTTAGATGCCTCTTATCCCATGTCTACTGGTAAGCACCTAGATGCCCAGCTCTTCCCCATGCACTCATCCTTAAGTGATAGCCAATGAAATAAATTTACTGAAGTGTCTTCCTCCAACCTCTCGTCCTATGGCACCATTACCTCCGTCACAGTTGTATTGCTTGTGCTCTTTCACCAACTCCACAGTCCTCAACTAAGGGCTTTGCAAAGGATCTTCCAGGGGAATAAGGCATAGTGTTAAGTCTTCTTTTCATCAGCTGAATATCACTGAGCCACAATGTGAACCTTGATCGATGCTCATCTCACTTAGTTCTTGCAGTCGCAGTCCTCAATCTCTTCTCTGAAAGGCATCAGCCATTTTATTCCCCTGCTGTTTAGGCCAATTCTGCTGAAGCTTTTGGAATTTTTGGAGGTTAGCTGCTAATGTTTCTGTCCACTGGTTCCACTGCTGATACTGTGAGTTTTTACACTGGAATGGGTTTAGGAGTTTGGTGAGGAGTGCATGCAGACAGCACTAGACCTTGGGTTACACAGGGACACCACCCTTCTCCACCCTTTGCACCCAGCCATGTGTGCGGTGTGTTGACCGCTTCACACTCACCATGTCACAGAGTGAGCAACCAGACCACTTCCCCAGGCTTCTGATTGGCTTCTCTGTTTGTGCTGGAATCAGCTCTCCGTCCAATTTGAACCAAGTGATCGTCATCCGCCTTGTCCTTGTGTCTCTTCAGTACCAGCCTCCTTGAGTGGCTGAGTCTGAAGGTCATTCTGGCTTAGGCAGTGGATCTGTCCAGGTCTTCAAACACCGATCTCTCCTCTTTCACGGACTGTGTAGTGATGGTCATGCAGTCTGTGAAAGTTCAGATCAGTGGTTGCCACACATTGGATCTAGTCTTGGGCCCTCTGCTTGGTCTTTCAGCAGAGTCCACAAGGATGTACAACAGCAATGATGGACACTGTGCACCCCATAACCATGCCACTCCCAGCCTCTGGTTGTACAGTCCTACACTATAACCCTCATCCTGAACTATTCTAAATTCCTATTTTTATATATATTACTATTTATTTGTTTATTTTTATTGCTATTTATTTTGAGTTAATTTTTTTTTTTAAATATAATTTTCTAAAATACATTTGTATTATGGTTTGGGTTTTATCAAGGTTATATTATTTCTGCTAACCATTTATTTGATTTTTTTTTATTAGTTTTTATTTTTTTTAATGATTTCAGGGTGAGGGTAACAGTATGTGACTATACTACGAAACAGTAGAGGCTGGGCAGTAACAAGGTGCACAGTGTTCATCATAGCTGCTGTTTACATCCTTGTGGACTCTGCTGAAAGACCAAGCAGAGGGCCCAAGACAAAATCCAAGGTGTGGCAACCACTGACATGAACTTTCACAGAGAGCATCACCATCACTACACAGTCAGTGAAAGAGGAGAGATCGGTGTTTGAAGACCTGGACAGATCCACTGCCTAAACAAGAATGAGCTTCAGACCCAGCGCTTCAAGGACGCTGGCACTGAAGAGAGGCAAGGACAAGGCGGATGACAATCACTTGGTTCAAATTGGATGGAGAGCGGATTCCAGCACAAACAGAGAAGCCAGTCAGAAGCCTTGGGAGGTGGGTCAACTGCTCACCCTGTGACACAATGACTGTGAAAAGGACAAGACATTACTCAGATGACTAGATGCAGAAAGTGGAAAAAGTTGGTGTTCCTGAGACCCAAGGCCTGGTGCTGTCAGAACATAGTCTTCTCCAAGCTCGTTTAGCCCCTTCCGGTGAACAAAGTCCTTCCAGTCTCAATGCGAGACCCAGGGCTGGGAGGAGGCAGAGGCTATGGTCTGGGAGAGGTTAGCTGCAGCCATGATCTGTCCATCCAAGGATCACTGAAAGCCCCTAGAAGTGCTGGTGTGGAAGAAAAATACCTCCCTCCAATTCTGTGTGGACAACAGGCAGTTGAACACAGTGACTTGCAAATCTTCGTAGCCTCTTCCCAGCATTGACTACATCCTAGACAGCATAGCAGTTGCCAACTGGTTCAGCTCACTCAACCCCCACAGCAGTTATTGGCAGGTCCATATTCTGGCACCGGCTCATCCCAAGACAGCCCAGCAATGTTCAAATGGCTGATGGAAAAGATACTTCAGGACATTCCAGCAACAGCCTGCAGAGTCTACCTTGACGAGATTCTGGTCCAAACCTTCAATGTAGTGCAAGCCAACCTCTGCATCGAGCCAGGTCATGCCTAGTTCTATAGCGCGATGATCCGTCTTGTCATGTTCACCCGAAAAACATGACACTTCTACAGCAGGATAACAAAGGTCTTCTCCTCCATCTGCATCCACTCAAGCATCTCATCCACAAGTGAATAGCACATCAGCAGCTTATTTTCATCATCTTCATCAGATCTATTTCCATGATGTAGTCAGCGCCAGTGTGAGGATTTCTCCCACTCAACTTGTCCACTTCTGTCTCATTCTATTCATACTCACCTTCTCTCACCAGAGAGGAGGGTGATGGGGGGAGGGCGATGGGAGGGGAGGGAGTTGACTGGAGCCTATCCCAGCATGAATTTGGCTAGAGGTGCACCTATCCATCTCAGGGCACATACACTATGGACACCACAGCCATGGACATAAGCAAACTCTGAACCTCAGTCAGTAAGCCAGTCAGACCACTCAAATCCTATTTTACACATTTAATACAAACAAACAAACAAACAAACAAACAAAGCATCTGCAACACAGATAACCGCCGAGCCCTTCTAAGCTTAAAGCTAAAATCTGCAAGCATTTACAAACTACTCTGCAGTAACATTTTCCCCCACACCTTCTCTAAAAACCATGTACCAGCACAACAAAAGCAACCAAAGCCCTTCACTCAAAAAACCTGAAATCATTCTAATAAATTCCAAGTTCCTATATTCCTTTAAGACCATGAAACAATCAAACATCACTGTAGCATCACCGTTTTCCATCACTGCAGCAGCATCATTGAAAAAAACAGCATCAACACGTGAAAAAAAAACCAGCTTTGAAATAATTATAAGCATGCCCGTACCTTTGACGTCTTCTGGGAACCTACAACCCACCACCAACAACACCAACCGTGCAACAGCAGCAGCATTGCTTCTAGCTCCTCTTGCTTCTAATCAGTCCAGAAAAACAATGACAGAACCAAAATGATGATCAAAATCTACACACTTTGCCCTAATTAAAAATATAATCTTTACTCCTCAACAACAATTCTCACCTAGTGCAGCATAAGCAACAATCTCCAAAAAGCCAAAAGAAACAGCACTTCAGCACAGCAGCATTCCACCAGTGAAGGTACATAACCAGCTCCTTACTTTTGATGTCTTCTGGCAGATGCACCTACAACCCACCACCAACACCAACCGTGCAGCAGTAGCAGGATTGCTTCTAGCTTGACCTAAACTACTCTCTCTCAAATGCTACTAACTCTCAAGTCAGTACCAGGGCTTCGGCAACAACACAGCGAAGATCTATACACCTACAATTAATTCACAACATCACAATATCATCAGATCGCTACATAATCAGTCCAGAAAATACAAAGACAACAACAATCACTTCTGAACAGCACAGCAGCAACGCAGCCATAACCCAGAAAAAAAGATATCAAAATCACCACAAAAATTCCTCACAGGATTCAAACACCAGAGATCCAAACTTAAAAAATATAATATTCACTTCTTGTCAACAACTCTCACCAAGCATAAGCGACAATCTCCACAAAGCGAAAAAAAAAAAAGTCTTGAGCACAGCGGCATCCAACCAGTGAAAAGTACATAACTATGGTCTTACTTGGTGTCGATTGATTGATGCATCTAGTTGTCTAGGTTGATTGCAGAGCTGGAGATAAAAATGTGTTAAAACTCATGAATATCTACATGCAAAGAACAGCATAGCCTTTCCTATAAACACAAAGTAGGCTAAATGTAAAACCCCTGGTAAATGAGAGGCTTCCTGTAAATGTAAAACATGAAAAATGAATAAAACCTACTGTGGTAGGTGTATAATTTGTAATTTTTTTTTTTTTTTTTAAAAGCTGGTGAATGCACAATTATTTAAGCCAAAGTGTTATCTTTGCATTTGTTTTCACACTGAGGAAGGCCAAATACAGAAATATTAGGGTAACTAAAAGCATATTAATATGAATGGGGAATCTTGGTTGTGTTTGCTGTTTTGGCCTGGGCTCATCCTGGTCTTTTTTTTCCCCTCTCCTTGTTGCACCGTTTTGTAAATAAAACTACCCTCCTGTACTTTGCAAAACTGGCCTACCATGGCACTTTTAACGTTTATTACTTCCCTTTAAAGGCCAAAACAACAAACAAAACCAGGAGCAACTTAAAATTAAATCAAACTTAACTAATCTACCACAAAAGAAAAAAAATACAACAGGTGACATGTGACATAATTCAAAATAGCCCATGCACCCCTATGCACAAATCATAAATGCTAGACCAGGCACAAACTCACACAACACAAGTCAATGGCAAAGATGGCTGACAGGTGGACTGACAGTTGAGTTTTTACACAGGCTGCTGGGCTGTAATTGGTTGTCGGAATTTGAATTTGATTCAGCCAATCAAGAAGCACGAGTGGCAGTCAGTGGGTGTTGATTGATTGATTGATTGATTGATTGATTGATTGATTGATTGATTGATTGACCTGTTGATTGATTGCTTGAAATTTTTTATTGATTATTAAAATACAAGTGGCCCTGCTAGCCAGAGATGCCCCAGATACAGAAATCATCACAAGGATAATAACACAATGAAGCCCAAAGGCTTATTTCCATTGTGGTTCTTTTTTAACATGTATTATTTGTGCATAGGGGTGCATGGGCTATTTTGATTTATGATAATCTGTTGGATTGTGCCCACCTGTCTAATTAAATGGTTTAATTTTGTCTTGACAGCTCTGGTTCTCTTATCTCATTACATCCCAGGTTAATGCAGAAATTGCTATTTGTTTATTAACCACTAGAGGGAGGAAGCACACACAATACTAAGGCATATCCATTGACAAATGGATATTCGTGCAAGATTGGATTCTGCTAAATTAAATGCTGTTCAGAGAATACTGCTGCTGTAATCACTGTCCATTTAACCCACAAGCATTGTCAGAAAAATGAGGAGTAAAGTGGGGATGGCTGAGTTTTGAGTGATTTTTCACTCCAAGCTGAGTGAAAGTCTCTAGTATAATTGCTGACAAAAAAAGTCAAATGGATGCCACAATGCTTTAAATGGTTCTTAAATTAGGCCATCATTGCTTTGATGAAAGAAAAAGGTCACCATTACGCCCCTGGTGTCTGCGGCTGTTTTTAGTTGATACTTTTTTAATTTCAAGACACAGCACAATGAATGAATCGTGTTCATTAATGCAATGGCTCACAACATTAAACATTTATTGCTAACGACAATCAAATTTTCAAATGGAGAAACTCCTGGGTTGTAGAAATAATATGAAATTAGAAGACCTCTTTCTCAAAGGATTGTTTTGTTTTTGTTTTTTTGTAATAATGTAACACAGTCACACCCCACTCCTCTCCACAGTCAGTCAAAAGCGTGAAAATGATTTATTTTCTGAAAGAAACATGTGATGGAAGCATCAGTTCCTCATTAACAACATGACCCATGCAGAGAGATGACAATATCTGAATGATGGTCACATAGAGGCCCATTTCATAAAAGTGAAGATGCAGGAAAATTGTAACCTCATTATTCCTGCTGCAGTGGCATTTCAAAAGGAAATGTTTAGAGGATAATTGCCTGCAAAAGATGACACTGAAGAGAATGCCCAGTCTGTAGTACTTTATACTGTATATACCTTTTTTTATTTTAACCATTGTGATGTTTGTGTAATGCTGGGTTTGAGGTGCTGGGAGCAGGCTTGTGCAGACCGAGAGTACAGTGCTGGGAGCCAGGGCAGTTCTCCCCCCTGTCAGCTCGTACCCAGGGCTAACACAACCCTGCCACGTCACATGAAGACAGGCTTAAAGAGCTGCGCTTGCAAACAAACGCTTTCAGAGTCCTGAGAAGGGCATGTCCATTTTGCGTTTAGTAAAGATTACAGGCCTTGAATTGATCCCATAAATTACATCTCTGTGTCATGTACAGTAAATATAATTGTCAAGAATATTGGGTGCTCTAGGGGAAAGTGTGCGCTAACAGTGCATGCAATAGTTCATATGTCATAGTGGAATCAGCTAAGGGTTTATAGCAGTTATGACTCCCATTTAGGGCAGTTGTATTTACTTCAGATGCTGAAATTTTGAAAGGCATATGGACTCAGGACCAGCTGAGGTAATGATGCTGGCTTTCTGAAGCTCCTCAATCCATATAGAATACATTGCACAGACTGACAGCTAATCTGTTATTCCTCAGTCAGATAATACTTTATTGAAGTAAAGTGCGAAGACCATTGTGGAAATCAATTATACACAAGAAGAAACCACACGAAAAACACATATCACTTACACTTAGCACTATCACAACATAGGTCAAAGGAGAGCAAAGGTGTGCTTCTACTTGATTTCCCATGCTCCTTAGCTTTGCCAGCTTTAATGGACTCTTAAAATGGAACATTTGTCAGGATTTTACCCTGTGTTGTCCATAATAGTCCAGCAGAGCTCTGAGCATGTGCATCCTTAAAAACAATTGAATTACCAGGTTGCTATCTCACCCTAAAAACCCTCTTGGGTGTTACCAAATGCCCTCAAAGTGCACATAATAAATAACCTAACACCTGGACTGAGCCCATAAGCCCACAGAAGAGACACCTTTTGCATTAACCAACTGCGTGCGGGATAGCATCCGTACGCGCGAACTAGGTTAACTAAAGTAGGCGATCCGCCTTTAAATGTCTGCATCTCCCAAAATGACGTCTAACGTTACTTTAGCCAACCCTAACATGTTTGCATTTCGCCTACTCCTACTAAACGAGGCACCACCTGCGCATGCGTCCCGTTTCGCCTACTCCTACTAAACGAGGCACCACCTGCGCGTGTGTCCGACTAAACATTCCTCTCAGATCGTCTGTGAGTGAGTGAGTGACCACAGTTTGCCATGCATAGCCCACGGCGCCAGTTCCTGCACGCCGTGGGAAAAACACACACAGACAGTCTATTGGGAACCTGTCCAAGCCACACGTCTGAGGTGTCCTCTGCCATATTTTTAGAGAGGACTTGTTGTGTTTGAGTTATCCATCAGCACTTTGAGTCACAGGGAAAACTTTCTCATGCCCTTGTATTTTCCCTTTGAAGACTTCACACCGATCAATGAAAACTAGGTCTTTTGCAACTACATTCCTTTCTACTAGAACACGTATCCTGTTTATGATAGTGAACGGTATAGACTGAGCTAGGAGATACTGGTCATTTCTTATGCCTTTGTTGCTTTTCATTCCCACATTCTAATGTATGGGTTAGCTTGAGAATTCCTGTGCAGTCTGTGTGTATCATTTGGCCATAAAGATATGGTAAAAATACTGATGAAATTATCTTCTGTGTTGCCCTTGAATATTTAAAGCAACACACGAGTTATATCAAAAACATTTTAAATGTTTATTTTCCAGCCATAACAAATATGTACGCATATTGTTTTACAGCTGCGCTATTTCTTCAACCTCTACATACATATATTGCCATTTCTGTGGATTTATATGTGATCAATTTAGTATAGTTATCAATCTAGCATTAGTTATTAATGTTTTTGGTCATTTACAGAAATAATCCATTATGATGGTGTAACAACGGCAGAACTAAACCCGTTTGCTATCACCTTCCTCACCATAGCCAGATAGCAGCTGTCCTGCCATCGGTATTGCAGAGCCTTAGCTGAATTTCACGAAGGTGTCACAATAATATTATCAAAGCAATCCATCTTTAGCCTTCATTGTATGTATTGAATGTAGCTTAATGTGCGACAGCAGCGTTCCACGTCCACATCACTGTAATGGTTGTTACAGCACTATGTGTGACCTATAGATAGGCTCACTACTGCAGAATGACACCCTTGAGTGTAGCATCTTCAGGGAAACAAAAAACACACTGTAAAACAAAGAAGCAGAACGTGAGTAACTCCTATGGAGTTACACCACTGACTTTCAGTAAATTAAGGTTTCTCTGTTGTAATTTCACTGTGGACTGACCTGCGGCTTCTGTGCAATCAGATGGAAGGAGAAGGGGTGAAAGGGCAGGGGCATCCGTCCTTTTTCTGTGGTTCTGAAACAACCCACACACTTCTCTAAAGCGCCTATGGGATGCATTCACTTGCTTAGCATACACTGCAGTCATCCAGGCTGCAGCTGCTGTTTAATTTAATACTATTGAACACGTTTGTCAGTTGTGATATTCTAAAGACGTATTCTGCAGTGTAAAATTTTCAGGTGGCGTACAATTCCCCAAAAGCAATTTCTTAATGCACAAATAAACAGGCTCTGTAAAGTGACTGACAAAAATGGTCTGCTAGTATTTGACTATTTGTTAATTAATAATACAGTTGGCTGAGCCATTAAAGACTGCGCTTTTTCATAAATGTCTTTCTATATAATTGATATTGGTGCATAATACAGACACTGTACAGTAGGTTGTGCAATGCTTGCAAACATACCGTGTTGCACCAACTGACTGCTAAGCACATCCTTTTTGGGTAGGCTACCAAAGACTCCTCAGCTATTTCATCTCCTCTTCCACAGCCATTAGGCAGTCTGTCTTTAGATTTCTTTTTTTTCTGCTGCATTCAGATGTCCATCTGATTTTATTATTGCATCTCGTTAATTTCACCTAATGATCTAACAGACACAGCTGAAAGCATTTTGTTTGATTTGTACCTACAGACATTCGTTAAGTTTGTTCTATAGCTTTAAGAGATGCTGTTGTATTGAATGTTGACACTCGATTTACCATAATGTACAAAAGAAGGCTCTAAACACACCAGTGTTAAATTTTGCAATTTAAATAGTTTAGGCTAATGTATTACATAGTTTTTCTGTTGAGCCTAGGTAGAATTTTTATTCTGAAATTCTTAGATATTATCTGCTCTCCATTTTGTCTTCACTGGATTCGCCTTTAGTCCATGTAAAACGACCCAAAATGAAAAAATATGTGAGACGGAACATGTGCCAAATCCAATAGAGGAAACATAATGGAATGCTCACGCAATCTTGTTAAGATTTGATGGATCAAACCTCCTTGTGTAATAATGCTTAAGAAGATTGTTTGCATGTTAAATACTGTGGTGTGGGCTGGTCCTTGTCCACACAAGCACAGCTGAGTTTGAGCCAAATTGATGCTCATTACCTTTAGTTCTGCTGATGTGCAAAGGATGATAAATACTTCTACAATTACCAAAGTCTCCCTAAATGAGTAATGACACTAGTTAAGGCAGATTCTTTGTACCATCAAAAGATTCATGTCCCTACTGTCACCGTAGACAGAGTGGATAATGAAACATCAGTATGCAAGCTCACAGAGCAGTGGGATTTTACACAATCATCTCTGCCTACACACCCAGCTCCATGGCTGACACGCTTGTCAATACCGTTGCTCTGCCCTGGTTCCTGATTCTTTGTTTGGGTTATGCAAGCATATAACTATTGCCAGTGTCACGCAAGGTAGAGAGATTACACAAATGGCTTCTGGTCCATGTCATATGACATATTTCCACTGAGACAGCTGGCAAATGTTCTTCTGAATAACTGGCATGCATGTTGGGTTCCGCACTGTCATTATCACCCACCAAAAACCAAATAAATTCAGTTGTCAACATACGTATAGTTCCCATGCAGGGTACAACCATAAAAATGGAAGTATAATATCCGTACAGTTTAGATACTTACACAGTGAAACGTTCAGTGTTAATTCAGGTCTTACAGAGCTTATGTGAGACCACTACAGCCATAGTGATTGATGTCAAATCAAGGACATGTGGGGGAAGGTTGGAGAGCATAGAAAGTCTCTTACACATAAAAGGGGTGAAAGGTAAAGTAGGCTTAACATTTCAGACAGGCCTCAGGGGCATTTTTGTCATAAAATGCCTTCAAATTCTTTAGCCACAGTCAGAGAGGATGCAGGGCTGACAAAGTTTAGACTGATGTGACGTGATGCAATTAAAACGGGATACAAATCAGATCCAAAGAATTTTTAAAAAATTAAAAATTGCCTTCCTCAGTTTGCAAAGTCCAATCTCAAGTGTCCTTCTGTTCCATGCAGGATGCACAGTAGCACACTGAGCTCCTTCTAGCTGTGAGCATTTGGCCGCTGTAATTTTTTCACTACACACTATACACTATTCACCAGCTAAGCCTCTGCAGTTGGGCCAGCAGATGATTGCGAACCAAAATTTCTGGTACAGGCATATTACAGGTGCATGACTGACCAGAACAATTTCATGAAACAAGAAAGAAGAAAACATTCTGCTGAAACCCTCCCAGATGCAACTGGGTTGATGGAGGTCAGATCACAATAACATATTTATTTATTGAAATAATGACACCCAACTGGTGCTAAATAATTTTGATCTCAGAGAGCTGAATATAACCGGAATTTTTCTTTTTCTCCCCACTGTGGTTCGTGAAGAGCTGTGTGTTTTCGCTGTCAGTTGTTAAATTGTTTTGGGAGCTTTGTGTTAAACTTGCCCATGAAAGCACTTATTCTGCAGACTAGCCATTTATGCAAAGCTTCAACTTTAATTAATTTAAAGAGTGATGGCCTGACTGCACTGAAATGAACTTCAGACCATGTCCATTACTCGTAGTTTAGACACCTGTCAGTGCATAACGTTTAGATGTGTTTAGTTGCAGAATTTAAGAGATGCCTGGTTTGCTAGGTCAGTGGCTGTGACTAAAGAGTGTGACAGTTACTTGATTGATTCCTTCTCAAAGACTTAAAATGGATTTGATCACTAATGCAATTTTTTAAAATAATAAAAATAAGTCCAATTTCTTTATTCAAGTTGAAGCACCATTGTGGTCACATGGATTTTTCCTGTATGTATTGTGCCCATCCTGAAAAAAAAAAATCAATATGTAATAAAGATTTGACAATACCACCACCAGGACGCACATGACTTGAGAGACTGACATGAAGAAAAGCCACACTGTTTTTGAGATATGAGCCAAAACGCAAACTTGATTATTACAGCGCCACCTATAGGCACAGTAGCTCAGGTTTTGGGGCCTGAGTAGTGGGGGGAATTTGGGACCATGTTGTGAAATTTCATGTTCATAGGTCTTACGTTTTTTGCTGCACAAACACTTCTAGGGGAGAAAAATAAATAAGAATAATCGGAACAAAAACAATAGGGTTCCCACAGCTTCGTTGCTTGGACCCCTAATAATCGGAACAAAAACAATAGGGTTCCTACAGCTTCGCTGCTTGGACCCATAATAAACCAAGCAAGACGTCCTGTGCCTGCGAATCTCGCAGACTGGCGGCCACTGTCATCTACTGGCGTCAGATGGTATCGCACTGGCTAACAGAGAGACAAAAAGATTCTTGCAGTACATTACATGTATTTAGCAGACGCTTTTATCCAAAGCGACGTACAAAAGTGCATATTATGGTCATTGGAACAACTACAAAACACAGGTTCGATAAGGTACAAGCCAGTAGTATGTACCTCAAGTAAAAAACGTTTTTCAACGTACACGAATGGGAAGTTAACGTTAAACACGCTTAAAATGCCGAAAGCGGAACCAATGGGGATTCTTTGTGGGCTAGGAGCAGTTGTGACAGGAAAAATAATAAGGAGTAAACGCAAAATAGCATACCCTTAGTTTGTTGCTTTATTGTATGGACATGTGAAGTTGTTTATGAATTCTGTCTGCTGAAATGGGGTCAAAATGTACTGAAATTAATGTTTTTAAGGGCCGAGAGTCCGTAGCTGTTGTGGTTATTTCTGTGGGGAACCCTTAAAACCCTGTGCCAAACTCTTGGTGCTGTATAGGTATGAGGTATACCGCCCCGCCAAGGCGTAACTTGGCTGGATGACATACCTGCCATCCCAATGATACACATAGAATTATTTACATACGTACTTTCTAGACTACAATCTGTCCATGCTCTTTTATATTTTATTTGTTTTCGTGCATTTTCAAAGTAGCCCATAAAACAGCTACATTCCATCTTCAAAATAGAAGTCGACGAGAAAACAGCAGACATGTCAACACTGCAGTAACGTCTACACTACAGGAGTAGTATAGGGCCATTTCAACGTACACATTTGAAAATCCATCAGAAAACGCGGAGGTACATTGGCCAGTCTACGCGTCATGCGGAAAGCGTTTGTCCAATCATCGTCGCACCATTGTGATCCCGCCTCCTTGCTAAACTATTCTGATTTTGGCGGTGGGGAGAAGATGGCGGAAAATTTGAAAGGTAGGAAGTTTTCCTTTAAATTTTCCGTGCGGGTATCTGGTTCATTCGTAAAAACACATTTGTGTGTATTGTAAATGTTAGATAATCTGAAGCGTATCGCTAAAGCACGAGATCTACGAAACTATCATAAGCTGCCACCCACTGGTGTTTAGTTAGCTAGGTCTAGCTAGCAAGCTCGTTAACTCTGCTGCAGAGCCTTTCAATGCTCGACAACTGAGGGGGACTAGCTATCTGGCTGTAACACATATGTACACTATATAGTACAGTCTGTTATTTTTTCTAGCTAACCAGTTCTGGTGACACAGATATGAGTATAAATATAAAACATTTAAAGGCCATCTGGGCTAACCACACTTACTGTTCATAATTGAACAGGCCGTAAGTTAGATAACTCGCAAACTAGCTAACTAACTAGCTAACTGTTAGTCTAGGGTGAATTCGCATGCCCTAACTTGGCGGCCAGTTTTGCCTGGCGCGAAAGTGAATATCGAGATAACTACCTTTGTGTACAAAGAAATAACCGTTGACGCAGAAATAATATAATATTAATGTACGTTTTTAGCTAGAGTTTTGTTTACTAGCTGTATTGTATGACTGATTTATGGCAGACCGACCAGCAATCAACAAGTGATCTAATGTTCCCAGACTCACGTATTCTAGAGTGTTATTTTTCAGTTAGTCTATACTAGCTAACTAGTTAATATCGGCGCTGTATCAGGACCTGATTAATTTGAGCCTATACGAAAAGGCGACCCGAGTCAAGTGTAAGGGCATTTAATGTTTTTAACTGGGATTGTTAGCTAGGTCCTGTCGCGTCGTTGCTCTCCAACGATTGCTCTCAATGTTACTTATCCGAATAATAGCTAACCAGGCTGCGGGCTAAATAAACGGTTGCTGTCGTTTGTTACCTTTATGTTCCAAATTGTTAAACCGATTTCTGGCTTGTTATTTACCTAAGATAATACTTGATTTGGAAGTTTTCCGGCTGTTTACCTAGTCTATGTGCATTTGACAAGGTTACTAGCACAATGGAATTTCAGTGAACACCGGAAACGATGTAAGTTTTAAATTGTCGTGTACGCGGAAAGCAAGCTACTTGTGAGACACATTATCCCTATTCGTCTCGCATGTGCACAGTAACGTTATAATGTATTCAGATTATAATCTTGAAAATAATGTCTTGTATTGACTGCTACAGAGGTACATAAACCACCCAAGCGAATTGGGTAACGTAGCCGAAATAGGTAGTTGGAGACATATGCGGATTCAGTAATCTGCGTGTTTTTATCGATAGGAAGCATTATTTTGTGTTGGTGGAGCACTCGATCTGTGTATCAAGAGCAATGAAACAGTGCTTTATTCCAAAAAATACAAAACTCAGACGTCTTTGCGCAGTTCCAAATGGCATCATCAAACACCAGGGCGCTTATTTTTTTGGTTGCCAATCAATGTGTGTGTGCTTGCCAATTGAATACAAGCACATTCTGAAAATAATATCTCCGGATGATGAGGGATCAGTAAGGCGTAGCTCAGTCGAGGATAAGGGCACTGGCATGTGGTTACGGTTACTTTCGGTGCTGTTTTTCTTGCATGTGTTGGTAAGCTCTAAATGCCAGGATAATTGGTCACGCTCGCGGTTGATGCTGTTTCTCTGCCAGGTTGTCGCGTGTCCTGTAAAACCGTTGGCGCGACTATACTCTATGGTCTTGCTTGTGGTCACGCTCCATGCTGTTTGTCCCCCAGGCTGTAGCGTGCCTTGTAAGCTGTCCTGGGACCAGCTGCAGACGCGGTGTCGCCAGGAAAAGGTGTCCTGTAAGCTCCTTGGTGTCAGCAAGAACAACATCAACGACTATGAGGTGGAGTACCTGTGCGACTACAAGAAGACGAAGGTGAGCGGCTCGCGGGTGCTGAAACCGATTCGGATCCGCCCCCACATCGCGTGTGATGCTGATGTCACTGCCCGGGGTAGCTGCAGTTGGTGAGTCTGCGCAGCTGTGCTAGGCTGTGCAGCTTTAACTGCGTGCAGCGCTCTCTGCCTCTGCTGTGCTGGAGCTACACTGTCTCTGAAGACGACAGAAACCACCACAGGGGCTTAGCAGCCCATTTAAACCTCCAGCTGTCGGGGAAGTCCAGCTTCTTCTACTGGTTTGGTATATAGATTTTATGTCTTCATGTTTAAAAAAGGTTTTCATAAGCCAAATATTGAAAAGCTTTAAACATGAAACGCCACTTCTGTGCATGTAGACACAACAGATTTTTTCCCCCTCTCTCTCAAAAAGAAAAACTCCACATTGGAGAGTACTCCAACGCCTATAATTAGTGTTGGGTTTAGAATTATGGTTAGGGTTAGAATTAAGGTTTGGGTTAGGGAAGCGCTACTCGTCAGATTGAGGCAACTTTAAAGGCATACTATGCAGGATTTCTTATCCTGTGTTTACAATCAAAGAAGTTTTGTCCTCTGTCTTACACCCCACCCACTCACACGGAGTAGGTTACCCCACCTAACGTAGCTGGCTGGATAGCTAGAAGTAACATCAGTATCCTGCAATGAGCGACCGTGGACGACAGTCAGAAAGCAGATTCGATTATAGCTTAATTCAGTTATGTTGAACGGAGTAGTGGTTTTTATCATAGGAACGTGAACCCACTCCGGATTGCTTTTAATCCCCTTGGTGAACTTCAGCTGACACCACCAAGGAAAAGCAATTCCAAGGTTAACTTTAGTTCTTGAATGAGCCTTGTCGGCTTGTTATTTTATTTTATTTTTGCTTTGCTGTATCTGGACTTCTTCGCTAGTGAGCTCTGCAGCCATACCCACCTCTCTCCACACAGAAACCAGCACCACATCCAAAATTGTCCAAAACACATTTTAGAATAACAAATATGGGTACATTTTTACACTGTTGGGTAGGGCTAGTCGATATACCGTGATGATCATTATAAAATTTCCATAACGGTCATCACCACCATGTGGTGTATATATTTATCGCCTTTTTATTTTTAAATTATATCTGATGTGATGGTGAACAACCAAACTTCAGAGGCTGTGTGAAATGCTTCCGGAAAAAAAAACGTCACCACTGTTCTGTTATCCGTTGGGTGACCATGAGACAGCCAGTCAGCAGCAAGGCCCTGCAGCTTTCATGTGGTTTACAACAACGCATCACGTGATCAGTTTGAAGCTGTACGACCTTGCTGCTGATTGGCTGTCTTATCAACACCCAATAGACAAGTGGTTACGTTTTTTTTTCCTCCCAGAAGCATTTCACGAGGCCTCTTTAGTTTGGTTGTTTACTAACACTTCAGGTATAATTAAAAAGAAAAAGAGGAAAAGAAAGATAATACACCATATGGTGGCGAAGACCGTTATTACATTCGATATTTACTGTTGTATATCGCCCAGCCCTACTATTGGGGCCTAACACTATAGCTTTATGTATTTTGGTATTTTTCCTGTAAAAAATTTTTTTTTAAATAATTGAAGTTAAAAATGTAAATAAATACACAGCATTTTCAACACTTTTGCCATAAGGTTGCACTGGCCTTGTTCTTTAAAGGCATACAATGCAGGATTTTTTTAGCCAGTGTTTACAATCATATAAGTCTTCTTCTCTCTCTTTAACTTGCTCCTCACCCCCAAGTACCCGATTGAGTCACAGATACGCAAATTTATTAGAAACTACCGGCAAATTTATCCCATAAATTGTCCGGACTGGACATTAGGCTTACAGTAGTCTGGTCGGACCCATAAACCGGATATGTACAAATACATTGAAAACCGGACATTCCAGTCAAAAACCGAACGTCTGGCAACACAAGCTGGATAGCTAGAGGTAATGTTACTTTCAGGTCCAACAGAAAATAAACCAGCTATGCCTCACTTTTTGTCCCCTTGGTGAACTTCAGTTGATGCCACTTAGGAAAAGTAATACCAAGGTTACAGTAACTAGTTCTTGAATGTGCCCTGTCAGCTTGACTTTTTGCTTTGTTGTATCTGGGCCAGTACAGCAGCTAGCTAGCTATTGCAACCAACAATTAAATCTGATCCCAAACCACGGCTGTGTTGCCGCACCTGCCCCTCCCCGCACAGAAAGGATCGCCACGCCCAGGAATGTCCCGAATGCATTTTAGAGTAACACATGAAGGTAAAGCTGTGTGGATTCGGTGAAGGTGTATAAAGACAGATTGCCAGCGCATGATAGATATGCCTTAGCTTGGTTATTTTCTAGTATTATCCAGTTACAATCCTGCATAGTATGCTTTTGAGTCTGTTGACAATGGCCGCAGTGCCCTTAATCCGCTTGTGTGCCAGCTCAGCAGTGGGCCCAGCTGTGCCCCAGCCTCTCTGCTCAGTGCAGCTAAGTGCACTACAGCCAAGGGCTACGTGATATGGCCAATCAGTGTTTTTTAAGCAAGATCTGCCACCATAGAGCATACAAGCGATCCTTGCGTCTTTTTTTTTTTTCTTCCTTTAAACATACCTGATAAAGGTAGTAAACAACCAAAATGTCTGGTTACGTAAAACGCTTCCTGAAAAAAAAACATCACCGATATTTCTTGGGTGCTGATTGGAAAAAAGAGAAGTCACATGATCACATAGAAGCCGTACGACCTTGCTGCTTTTCACGTTTCGGACAGTTTGGTTGTTTACTACCATATCAGGTATAAGTAAAGAAAAAAAGACAATAGATCGCCAATACACGTGATTTGATATATCATGCAGCCCTGATCTGAATGGAGCACCCCCCCCCCCCATCGCTTAGTAGCGCCCCCCTGTGGTCCGTACCTGCAAGCTGCTTGTGCTGCATTCCAGCTTTTGTGTGTGTGTGTGTGAGTGTGTGTGTGTGCACGTGCGCCATAAAAAAGTGGGGGGGGGGCTTAGGAGTGACCTGCTGACCCGTAGGACGGAGTGTAGCACAATGTGTAAGGAACTGGGCTTGTAACCGAAAGGTTGCAGGTTCGATTCCCGGGTAGGACACTGCTATTGTACCCTTGAGCAAGGTACTTAACCGACATTGCTTCAGTATATATCCAGCTGTATAAATGGGTACAATGTAAAAATGCTATGTAAAAGTTGTGTAAGTCGCTCTGGATAAGAGCGTCTGCTAAATGCCTGTAATGTAATGTAATAATGACCCGTGACCCCGCCCCCTTTTGCTCAAGCTTGACCCATGACTCCGCCCCCATTTGCTCAAGCTTTTCCACTGCTATTTTAACGGCTTAAGAACGAACCAATATCCTGCCGCCTCTGAACCATAAACAAAACTTTATTATTCCCAATATTCTCCAAGATATCGCGGACGTGCATGCCACAGGTAAACGCAGGGCGCACCCACACGCTCGGCTCCCTGGCTAAACTGCTCAGGAGTAAAAAGGTACGCATGAGACGTCTTTGTCCGAGTGTTGTGTGTGAGCGAGAGACGGCTCTCTGTGCGTACGGTGGCCTTCGGAGCGCCTTGAGACGGTCAAGGGTTTCAGAAGCCCTTTGCTCTTTTTGGGATGATGTCTTTCTTTCTCTTTCTTTCTTCCTTTCTTTCTTTGCACAGTGACATCATGTAAGCCCGGCTTTCTGATGTCTTATGTGGTGGACCTGTAGCGTTAGCTTCGGCCTGCTGGTCCTGCTCAGGCCTGCTGGTCCTGCCCGTTTGGCATGTTGTACCTGCTGCTAAATGTGTTGCGGAGTTCCTGTTCTGTGTTTGACTCCGAGATTTTCTAGTGAAATAGGTCTATATATGAAAAAGATGTAATGATGGTAACTGTCGCGTCAGCCAAACCAACGGCCCACTAGGAAAGGCAAGCACTTTAGCTTGGCAGTATAATGTCCATCAGGGCAGATAAATTGCTGCAGTTAGACCAAAGCAGCGAAATCAATGAAATTTAAGGGAGGTATTCCACCCAAAATATCAATGTCGGCAGAAGAATGTAATCCATTATAAAGGTATTTTCCAAATGTGAACAGTTTTTTTTTTTTTTGTTTACTTAACCACCACGTGCAGTGCTGCAGCAATGCACACATCTTCGCGGACTTATTTGTGAGGAAGTGAAGCACTTTGGGAAAGATTGGAGAAATTTGCTTACAAACACACAAAAATTTTTTTAGGTTTCAGCTTTAGTGTTTTCCAGTTGAACTCCATCATATTTGTCCCGGTCTGATATCACAGTTCATGTTGAGATTTAACTTTCATGTTGAGGGGGCACTTTTTTGGGGGGGGGAACAAGACCAGGTTAAAACCTAGTATATGGCTGGACCAAACACAAGTGATCCGGCCGACCAATGGTGTAACTTCATAATTAGTCCGACTAATGGTGTAACTTCATCACTCAGTCAGTCAGTCAGTCAGTCAGTCACTCACAGACATTCGCGTTTGTAGGACTGGCCCTGCTGTTGCGGTCCAGCCAAAAACATCTTGATGAATCAGTACCTCTATGACTAGAAAATAATGAAATGAAAATTTTTTGCGTGAAATATTTCTTTAGCGTTTTTAGGTCGGCACGGTTGAAATTATGGCAGTTAAGCGGCCGCGGTTGAAATGTGGCGCTGTGAAAGGCTGGCGGCTAACGGCGCCGCCGCTGTCTCTCAGGAGGTGGAGTTCTACCTGGTGAAGTGGAAGGACTACCCCGAGTCGGCCAACACCTGGGAGCCGCGGCGGAACCTGAAGTGCTTCAAGCTGCTGCGGCAGTTCCGGCAGGACATGGAGGCGGAGCTCCGGCGGCGGCGGAAGCGCCTGGGCGGGAAGCGGCTGGACCCGGGCGTGGCGTCCTACCTGGCGCAGCGCGCCAAGCAGCGGCAGCGGCTGCAGCGCTGGGAGGCGGAGCTGAACGCCACCAGCAGCCACAAGGGCCGCATCTTCGTCCGCAACGACGCCGACCTGGACGGCCCGCCGCGCGACTTCACCTACGGCAACAACTACCGGGCGGGCGACGGCGTGTCGCTGACGGAGGTGGCGGCCGGCTGCGAGTGCTCCGACTGCCTGGGCGCGCCCGTGGGCGGCTGCTGCGCCGGCGCCGCCCTCCACCGCTTCGCCTACAACGAGCGCGGCCAGGTGCGGCTCCGCGCCGGCCTGCCCATCTACGAGTGCAACTCGCGCTGCCGCTGCGGGCCCGACTGCCCCAACCGCGTGGTGCAGCGCGGCATCCAGTACGACCTGTGCATCTTCAAGACCCCGGACGGGCGCGGCTGGGGCGTGCGCACCATGGAGCACATCCGCAAGAACTGCTTCGTCATGGAGTACGTGGGGGAGGTGAGCTCGAGGGGGGGGGGGGGGCCGACGGGCCGCGCATTTCGTCCGCTAACAATCAAAAGTGAGTTGTTTACTTACTGAACTACAATCAAAAGCTGAGCTCTGTTTTATACTGTACTGAACTAACCAATCAAAAGCTGAGCTATGCTTTATATTGTACTAAACTAACCAATCAAATGCTGAGCTCTGCTTTATACTGTACTGAACTGACCAATCAAAAGCTGAGCTATGCTTTATATTGTACTAAACTAACCAATCAAAAGCTGAGCTGTGCTTTATACTGTACTAAACTAACCAATCAAAAGCTGAGCTCTGTTTTATACTGTACTGACAAACCATCAAGCTAGCTCTGCTTATACTGTACTGAACTAACCAATCAAAACCTGAGCTCTGCTTTATACTGTACTGAACTAATCAATCAAAACCTGAGCTCTGCTTTATACTGCACTGAACTAATCAATCAAAAGCTGAGCTCTGCTTTATACTGCACTGAACTGACCAATCAAAAGCTGAGCTCTGTTTTATACTGTACTAAACTAACCAATCAAAAGCTGAGCTCTGTTTTATACTGTACTGAACTAACCAATCAAAAGCGAGTTATGCTTTATATTGTACTAAACTAACCATCAAAAGCTGAGCTCTGCTTTATACTGTACTGAACTGGCCAATCAAAAGCTGAGCTCTGTTTTATACTGTACTGAACTAACCAATCAAAAGCTGAGCTATGCTTTATATTGTACTAAACTAACCAATCAAAAGCTGAGCTCTGATTATACTGTACTAAACTAACCAATCAAATTCTGAGTTCTGCTTTATACTGTACTAAACTAACCAATCAAAAGCTGAGCTCTGCTTTATATTGTACTGAACTGGCCAATCAAAAACTGAGCTCTGCTTTATACTGTACTGAACTAACTAATCAAAAGCTGAGCTCTGCTTTATACTGTACTGAACTGACCAATCAAAAGCTGAGCTCTGCTTTATATTGTACTAAACTAACCAATCAAAAGCTGAGCTCTGTTTTATACTGTACTGAACTGGCCAATCAAAAGCTGAGCTCTGTTTTATACTGTACTGAACTAGCCAATCAAAAGCTGAGCTCTGTTTTATACTGTACTGAACTAACCAATCAAAAGCTGAACTTTGTTTTATACTGTAGTGAACTAACCAGTCAAAGGTTGAGCTTTGTTTTATACTGTGCTGAACTAACCAATCAAAAGCTGAACTTTGTTTTATATTTGTGGAAATGGTTAAATGTAAGTGTGCAATACTGCAATCTCACAAACATCTTTAAAAATGGGTGACAGATCTGCTAAATACAAATTACAAAGCAGCAAATGTAGCTTACTATGTAGCCAAGCAAGCCTCTTTTCAGGAATGGATTAAATTAATAAATAATATATTTTAAAAATATAATATATAATTGTTTTTGGAAGTATATTTTGAACCATTTATTCAATACAGCGAGGCTAATTTGATCCTACATACTGTGATATTATTCAAATTCCGTTAGTTAACTTTGAATGGGGACTAAATTGAATGATCCAACAAAATTATAATGGTTAACTTCTGAGAACTGACCCTGGAATCCAATAAGCAAATCTGAGCCAAAAAGTATATCCCTAACACTGACCAATCATAAGCTGAGTTCTGCTTCACACACTGCTGAATTAACCAATGGACTGCTGAGCTCTGCGGGAGCATGCTGAACCTCCCTGCTGAGGCGAGGCCCTTGCAGCGGGGTCAGAGTTCACTCTGGGGTGGGGGGGGGTTTGCGGTCTTGGGCGGGGTTGGGTAAGGATGAGCTGACGGGTGTTACCCCTCCCCTCTCAGATCATCACCACGGAGGAGGCGGAGAGGAGGGGACACATCTACGACAGGCAAGGCGCCACGTACCTGTTCGACCTGGACTACGTAGAGGACGTGTACACGGTGGACGCCGCGCACTACGGGAACATCTCTCACTTTGTCAACCACAGCGTGAGTGGCGCTAACGTGCTAAGGGGACGCCGCGGGTGGTAATGGCCGGTCCATCTCCGGTGCTGAGGCTCCGCCCCCAGCCCCGGTATTCAGCCGATAACAGCTGGACTTTCTGCAAATTGAGTCTCTGAGGCAGCGTTCGGGTGTGTTCGCTGTGTTCAGGTTGCGGTTCATCTCAGCTGACCGCAGGGTTTCTCCAGGGTGACCGCTGTTTTTAACATTTGTGTGTGGGTCTCGAGGATTCACTCGTAAAAGCGATGTATCTGATAATTATTTATACATAGTATGAGTTTTTAAAATTTTACGGTCGTACACTGCATTTGCGCTATCGCGAAACGGCCTTTTCAGAGCGAGCGGTGTCGCTTCATTTCCAGCGGTGGGTACGTGGGTGACACCGGTCTGTGTTTTCGGGGCGCAGTGCAACCCCAACCTGCAGGTGTACAACGTCTTCATCGACAACCTGGACGAGCGGCTCCCCAGGATCGCCTTCTTCTCCACGCGGCCAATCAGAGCGGGGGAGGAGCTCACGTTCGACTACAAGATGCAGAGTGAGTACGAGCGCCCTCGCGTGCGGTCCCGGTCAAAGAAACGCGCATGAGACATCTCGAAAGCGCTTTTTCATCCAAGCGCTTCAGAATTTATTTTCCAGGTGAATACCTGACCGAGTTTGAAATGATCCCAGCTGAATGTATCGTGAGCGGTTGTCCGTATGCGGTTGCAAAATCGATGGCCTTGCTTTCCTTTGCTTGCAGTCGATCCGGTGGACGCGGAGAGCACGAAGATGGACTCTAACTTCAGCCTGGCCGGCCTCACCGGCTCTCCCAAAAAACGCATCCGCGTGGAGTGCAAGTGCGGGGTGGAGTCCTGCAGGAAGTACCTGTTCTAACATCCCCCCCCCGCCCCCCCCGTTTTTACATGAGCCTGCCACATATATATATGTGTACATATGTATAGATATAAAAATATATATGTACACGCGCACATATATTAATGTATGTGTGTGTGTGTTTCTCTTCTTCTGGGGAAATCGTTTTGCAGATTCCTCCCCCCCCCCCACTCCAGATAACTGTATTTAGTGGGCGGCAGATTGGAATGATATCACAGGGATTTTAGCATTTTATCTTCTTTTTTTTTTTAATTCTTTTTTTTTTTGTCATGGTGCTGTCAGGATATTCATCCCTCTGATTCGACTTCTCAGCGCTCCACACACCGTCAGAAACTGGGTCAGCTGGGTCTGCGTCTCTGTGCTGGGTCAGCGTCTCTGTGCTGGGTCAGCGGCTCAGCCATGCTGGGTTAACGTCGCTGGGTGCTGGGTGGTCCTTATCTCAGCTTTGGCCGGTGTCTCAGTTCTGGGGATCATGTGAATTGAATTGTGGCCTGTATGTAAATGCATAGGGTATCTGGGGTTAATAACGTCCAATAGCGTGCCGGATTCAGACCTTAGACTGGTTGAACTCCTCCCACTGC
The DNA here is from genome assembly GCF_018555375.3 of Anguilla rostrata. Lineage (NCBI taxonomy): Eukaryota > Metazoa > Chordata > Actinopteri > Anguilliformes > Anguillidae > Anguilla > Anguilla rostrata. The sequence continues at coordinate 37,002,201 of NC_057943.1, read as the reverse complement.
TCATTTCAGCCTGTGGTCTGACTGCTTTAGGTGATCAGTGTGTGGCTGTGTGTGAGGCAGGTAATCAGAGGGCCAGCAAGGTTGTGTATTCCTCTCCGTCGCTGTCCTGCTGTCTCTGTGCCAGTGTAATAATATCATAATGCATAATACATGTATGCATTAATATTTTTCATCTTCTGTGTGTACATATGTTTATATAAAATGGATAATGGACGTGTGTTTCGGTGTTGTCTATGCATGTATACGTCAGCGGGAAGCAGCATTACGCTACGGTGATAAAGTTTATTTTCTGAGGCCCGTCGTCGTGGTGACGCTCATCGGTCGAGCTGACGCTGCCGAATGCGCCTGCAGTGGGCCTGTGGAGTCGGCCCGTAGCGTCCGAGCGCCCGCGACTCGCCGGGTCTGAACCGCACCGCGCCCATGGCCGGGCAGCGGGAATGCTTCTGCGTTCGCGTGCGAACGCTTTCGGCGACGCCCGCCGTCGAAGTTTTTACGCGCCCCGAGTGCGCGTTCTGAGAAACGGCGTCCGTGCGATAGCTTGCGGAAAGCGGTGTCGGTCGGACGCGTGCTTTTGAAGTTGGCGTTTGGGTATGGGAGCTCTCTGTTCTTAGAGGGCTTTGCGTGACTGGCCCGGTGTCGGAACTCGGAGGGAGAGGCTGCACTTCCGACACCCGTCTTCCAAAAGCCTTGTCCCGTCGTGTGCCGTCTCCTCAGCCCTCACTTTTTTCGTTTTCATCCGTTTGATGCCTTGCAGTTTTGGCAAGCGAGCCAGCTTTTGAGGTGAAACTAATGGCGAGCGAGTTGCCCAAGGAAAATTGTTGCTGCTAGATTTGTGAACTACCTCTGATTATCAATAGCATGAAGATGCTACGTAGCAACAGCTCTGCTGTGGAGATTCTGTTTGGCCGGCTGGTCTGATGTTTCCCTCTGAGCTCTGAAAGGTGACTGTAGGGCATCGTGATTGATGTGCTCTGAAAGGTGACTGTTGGGCAACGTGATTGATGTGCTCAGAGCTCTGAAAGGTGACTGTAGGGCAACGTGATTGATGTGCTCAGAGCTCTGAAAGGTCACTGTAGCGCATTGATTGATGTGCTCAGAGCTCTGAAAGGTGACCGTAGAGCATTGTGATTGATGTGCTCAGAGCTCTGAAAGGTGAGGGTAGAGCATTGTGATTGATGTGCTCAGAGCTCTGAAAGGTGACTGCAGCGCATTGTGATTGATGTGCTCAGAGCTCTGAAAGGTGAGGGTAGAGCATTGTGATTGATGTGCTCAGAGCTCTGAAAGGTGACCGTAGAGCATTGTGATTGATGTGCTCTGTAAGGTGACTGTAGCGCATTGTGATTGATGTGCTCAGAGCTCTGAAAGGTGACTGTAGCGCATTGTGATTGATGTGCTCAGAGCTCTGAAAGGTGACTAGCGCATTGTGATTGATGTGCTCAGAGCTCTGAAAGGTGACTGTAGCGCATTGTGATTGATGTGCTCAGAGCTCTGAAAGGTGACTGTAGCGCATTGTGATTGATGTACTCTGTAAGGTGACTGTAGGGCATCCTGATTGACGTGGCTGAAGAGTCCGTGCAGTCTCTCCCCAGACTGTGTGCGGTTTTCACGAACAGAACACAGATTGAACACATGGTCCTGCGATCGCAGAACCTGGAAGGCGCTGTCATAGCAACTGGCACCGGGACGGCGCTGTCATGGCAACCGCACAGGAATTTGGTCGTCATGGCGACGGCACCAGGACACCGCTGTCATGCCGACCCCGCCGGGGCGGCGCCGCCGCCATGGCGACAGGAGCTCGCGCTTTGCCCGCTGTGCAGACAGCGCTGTCGCGTGTAGCACTTGGACAGAACTCATACAGGTGCTGACCGACAGGCTTACGCCGCTCGTGCGCTAACTCCGCCGTTCTCCGCGCGGCGTTTGGACAGCGCAACGAGCGAGCGCTACGGCGTACGAGCAGCGGGATGGCGGCTTCCGCGTGCCGCAGCGACTCCCAGCCTGGGCATCGAACCGGTGCCCGCATCACTAACACCAGTTCCTTAAAGGCTAAAGCTATTACTGTATCTGTCTTGTGTTGCTTTTAATGTGCGCTTTTATGTTTTTATACTTTTTTATTATTCATCTTGTCTTGAAGTTTTGCAAATTAACTAAAGTTAAACAAGTTGCAAATGAAAATGTAAAAGGTTGAAATGTAACTGAGGCACTCCCTGTACTGTATCAGTTACGCATCTTTAAATATCTGGATGACTAGAATTTCAGTTGATAATGTAAGATCTAAAGGACCCAGGATCTTGTACCACTAACTGCCACAAGGTGGGGCAGTTATTCGCACCACAGTTTACCAGGTTGACATTTCACATGTGAACTGATTTGAGGAAATTTTAAATAAATTTTACTTTTTTGTAAAATATTCTGTTTATTACTTTCATTTTTTATGGGAACCCCATGGTAAGTATTGCGTTGCACCACACATTGTTGATGGGTCAGCATTAACGTGCTCGCGAAATATCCACAGAACGTTTTTGAAAACTGCGGGAACCTTACTCAGCATTGAGGGGACGCACCCAAAACATGAACCTTTCTCAGCCGGTCTGAGCCACATTTCAGCAGCTTTATTTAGTCCTGTGTCAGATTTAGTTATTTCTTTATTCAATTATTTATTTTTTTATTCTTGCGCTCGACTGGTTTGCTTTCCATGGACCCAGGATTGTACCCGTGCTAAAACCGACTAAAACTGCTCCTCGTTCATGTCTGTAGATTCTAGTCTCGGAGTGTCTACTCTGTGAATATTTTCAACCATCAACTCAGGCAAAACATTGGGAATATTTCATAAATACCTTCGCCATGTCCAAGGCCCAATATGGGGTGTATCTCACATTAGTGATGCATTAGCATTAGCTTCACCTCAGTTCAACACTGGGTGCATCTCATAAATACATTGACTACATCTTAGGCCAATATTGCACGTGTTTCACTAATACACATGCTATATCTAAGGCCAGCATTAGGTATACTCTCACATTAGGTACATCTAAGGCCAGCATTAATTATACTCCCACATTAGGTACATCTAAGGCCAGCATTAGGTATACTCCCACATTAGGTACATCTAAGGCCAGCATTAGGTATACTTCCACATTAGCTACTTCTAAGGCCAGCATTAGGTATACTCCCACATTAGCTACATCTAAGGCCAGCATTAGGTATACTCCCACATTAGGTACATCTAAGGCCAGCATTAGGTATACTCCCACATTAGGTACATCTAAGGCCAGCATTAGGTATACTCCCACATTCGGTACATCTAAGGCCAGCATTCGGTATACTCCCACATTAGCTTCATCTAAGGCCAGCATTAGGTATACTCCCACATTAGCTACATCTAAGGCTAGCATTAGGTATACTCCCACGTTAGGTACATCTAAGGCCAGCATTAGGTATACTCCCACATTAGGTACATCTAAGGCCAGCATTAGGTATACTCCCACATTAGGTACATCTAAGGCCAGCATTAGGTATACTCCCACATTAGGTACATCTAAGGCCAGCATTAGGTATACTTCCACATTAGGTACATCTAAGGCCAGCATTAGGTATATTCCCACATTAGGTACATCTAAGGCCAGCATTAGGTATACTCCCACATTAGGTACATCTGAGGCCAGCATTAGGTATACTCCCACATTAGGTACATCTAAGGCCAGCATTAGGTATACTCCCACATTAGGTACATCTAAGGTCAGCATTAGGTATACTCCCACATTAGGTACATCTAAGGCCAGCATTAGGTATATTCCCACATTAGGTACATCTAAGACCAGCATTAGGTATACTTCCACATTAGGTACATCTAAGGCCAGCATTAGGTATACTTCCTCATTAGGTACATCTAAGGCCAGCATTAGGTATACTTCCACATTAGGTACATCTAAGGCCAGCATTAGGTATACTTCCTCATTAGGTACATCTAAGGCCAGCATTAGGTATACTCCCACATTAGGTACATCTAAGGCCAGCATTAGGTATACTCCCACATTCAGTACATCTAAGGCCAACGTTCGGTAAATCTCACTCATTTTTGTGATGACAATTCTGATGGGAACTGGTGTCACTGATCCCCAGACCAGCTCAGCCAGTCCACCCATCCTGTTCGCTGACTGCAGAACCGTTGTGACACCACACTCTCAGTGTGTTGGTTGCTTCGTATCATGACTACCTTGAGCAGGTGAGGCACAGGTGGGGAGCGGAAGCGGCAAGTGGAAACTAAAATTTGGGGCGAAATGGCTCCAGGCATCTTACCCAAAATTCGTTCAAATTACCATCACGAAGCGGCAAGTGGAAACTAAAATTTGGGATGAAATGGCTCCAGGCATCTTACCCAAAGTTCCTTCAAATTACCATCACGTCCTGGTTTTTCAAAAGTTTAGAGTGGATATGGCCTTCAGGATTGGATTGAAGGGGGCATGCAGCACTGTCATATGACTGGTTCATTCGTATTTTACCATAGATAAGACGGAGTCCTGAGGGACGGTGGTGGTGGGTCTGCGCTGACCACTATCATTGAGTCCGAATACGTGGGGAAGGGGGTGTTTGATGAACGGACATTTCGCCATTTCAGAGCAGCCAGCCAGCGGTAATGTATGTGTGGTCTCATCAGAGGCAGTTTGAGAAAACAAATGAAGTTCTCTCCAGTAATACTCATTTGAGCATCCCAGGGCAATACCAAAGCATCCTTCTTGGGTTCTCTTATCCCCCCCCCCGGCCCCCCCATGAATCATCATTGAGCTCATTGAAAGTCAGCAGTCCAGTAATGAGCAGCCTGGACAAACCCACCTGATGACATCACATCCAGGCTTGTTCCAAGATGGCTGCACCCTAGAGCTAGTAGCTGCAACAACAAAAAATGCTAACTTTATTTTTCAAGCAAATACAGGTCAATTTCAGATTTGAATGCTGGGCAATATCTTGTGGTAAAAAGCAAATGAACCAAAGTCACAAACCCCTTTTAAATGTTAATTATTTTTTGGGTAGTTTTTCCCCTGAATTTAAAATAACTTTTGAGACTTTTGGTCCAAAATGTATGGATGCTCCTGATTGTGTTGCAGGTAATTGTTTGGAAAGTTGAATTAAAGTTGGATGATTTTGATGTGATTGAGGTGAGATACTAAGGAGAATATATTTCCATTCTAATGAAGGCTATTAATTGTTGTACTGTAATTTTTTGGTACAGTGGCAATGATATGAAGTACTCATTAGCTGAGCGAGAAGTTCAGAAGAAAATTTTGATTGCAAAATGAAGCTTTACAATGAATGAACTCGAACAGTCGCGGTTTTTAATGGGATCTAGTTGCGCGTGCCACCGCAGAAATTTAGTGGGCGCAAATCCAAACCCGTCTTGTGGAGAAGTAAAACGAACGGCTTGCTTAAGCAGGCAGATAAATTTGTGCTTGTGCCTTAAAGCCGATGGGTTAGCCAGGACCTGGGTGAGGCCTCGAACACTAGAAGGGCTTTACCCTTTCCTCATTTATATTACTTTTTGCCGTTTAAATTTTTGTAAGAGTTTTGGGGGTTCTATTTACTTTGCAATTGCAGTGAATGAATGACTTGAGTTGCCTGCGTCTTTATTACCAGTACAGTCGAAAGCGTGGAGAGAAATTAAACGCATTACCATATTCTGCCAGCAGGTGGTGTTTTTAAAGCGTTGCCGATCCATACGTCTTCTGCTTTGTTGTTTTTCATGCGGATCTGAAGAATTTAATTTGGATCTCTCCTGAAAGAAATTGTATGGAAATTATCATCTGAATATGGGGCGATATGGAATCTGGACAATCTTTACCCTGATTAAGAGATTTGAAAAACCGCGCCCTGGTTGTTGTAAAGTTCCAATTGCACAGAAAGGCGGAAAAGGTTCACCCCCTCCATATCCTCTCCATATCCACTTTGCACGTTGGTTACGTCAATAAATGTGCACTGATTGACTTGCCAGTGTCTGTTACACTCCTTTGAATGTTTTTTGACTGTATAACGTGCATTTTATTTTGGAGAAAACGTACTGCGGTTCTCCTTTTAAATGTGATGGGAAAATAAATAACGGAATAACTTCATTTGAATTGAATCTGAGTGAAACTTGTGTGCTCACAGTGGAGGAATGTCGGCTAGCCAGGCCAGGCTGGTTATTTCAGACACGGCCGTCCCAGTGCGGCTTACTGAACGATGCTGAGGTCTTCACCTTGTCCCGTTTTAGCCTTTGAACTTTCGGGTTCTCCCCTGGCGTAGCTGTGGGTGCTAGAGTAGAAGTTTCATTAATCAACAGTCCATGAATAAGCTCGCGTTTCTCTTTACACCTTCATAGACTGCTGACGAGAAAGTGTGATAGTGGGTGCACATCGAGCTCCATCTAAATTTACCTCCCGATTCAGAAATTAGCAGGTTCCCGAGTGCAGTGTTTCCATGGTGACATTAAATATGCAATCTTCAGTAGAGCAAAATGACAACAGAACAATGTAAACATGCATATGTTATACCATATACTGCCAAGTGTTCAAAAATGAAGGTGGTATTTTTATTTTTGTTCACACTTGCCATGTTGTGTTGGGGGAGACCATGCAGACGCACCTGCTGTGCTTAAGTGGGGAGATCCAATTTGTTTTTTCACATGATCAACCTGAAAGCCTAAAGCAGGACTGCCCAACCCTGTTCCTGAAGATCTGTCATCCTGTAGGTTTTCACTCCTCCCTTAACAAAGCACACCATTCAACAACTAGAGCAGAGCCTTCCAACCCTGTTCCAGGAGGTCCTGTAGGTTTTCACTCCAACCTTAACAAACCACACCATTCTACAATAGACAGCCTCAACAAGTCCTGTAGCTGTTGACTGAACCTACAACCATTCTTATGATTAGGAGTCGAAAGACTCTAGCTGTTAATGGACACAGGTTTTTGGCAAGCCCTGTTCTAAACAAATGACATGAACTGGCTTAGGAAACTACTGTTATGCAAATGCCTCTGAGTGGTGCTTTTCTGAGCCTTATTGCTGCCCATGCCCTGAAAAGCAGTGACAGTCGTGGCTAACTATGGGCAGCAGTGTAGCACAGTGGGTAAGGAACTGGGCTTGTAACCGAAAGGTCATCGGTTCAATTCCTGGGTAGGACGCTGCCGTTGTACCCTTGAGCAAGGTACTTAACCTGAATTGCTTCAGTATATATCCAGCTGTATAAATGGATACAATGTAAAAATGGTATGTAAAAGTTGTGTAAATCTCTCTGGATAAGAGTGTGTGCTAAATGCCTGTAATGTAATGTATCTGAATGAGTTGTACTGTGTGGCGTAGTAAGCGCTGGTCATGGTGTTGCCCGATTCCCCCCCGATGGGTTTTTTAGTGGATCAGGCGTCCCATGCAGGTCTGATACAACCTAATAACAACCTGAACAGATGGCAGGAACCTCGCGCTGCGATAGCACGGAGCCGGTTTGTAACGGTGGCTGATTCAGGACAGCAACGGCGAGAAGACATGGCTCTGCTGTCATTTTGACTCATTGTGTTTCTGTCAGAGCCGGCTGTGGGCCGGTGGGTTTCTCTAAAAAAAGCCGAGCGGTCTCTGTCCTCGGTTAGTCCCCGTGCTTCTGGGAAATTAGCAGCCGTGCCAATGCATGTTATATCTGAGATACGCAGCCTTTAACCCCCATCAGGCTTTGAGATGTAAGATCCTGTTTGAGCCCTTTTGAAGAGTAGGCTTTTTTGGAAGGTTTTTATTTATTTATTTTTTTTGGAAGTCAGTACTCTAGAATTCCTTTGCTTTCAGTTACCGGCAGCGATTGTGACATCAGCATTAGAATGTTCAGTTCTTCTTTCCTTTTCTTCAAAGCATTGATGGTTATATGATATAATAGTTTCCCATTTCTTTACACAGTTCTTTGAATTTTTATTGAACTCTGCAAGGTCTTTTGAGCTGCAGGGGTTGAGTAGTAGGGAGCAGACAAGGCAGTGCTCCATAGTATGGTCTCTACATACTATGGTGGTTGGGTCAGTCCTGTAGCCCCATTTGACCAAAGCAGCTTTTGATCGTCCAAATGTTCAGTTAAGAACATTCTAATCACATATTTGTGATTTGACACCTTAAAGGGTTAAGAGAAGTGTCTACTTGTGTAGCACATCCCTCATTGACATGCCAGTATATTTCATATGTTCCAAGGCAATGGGACCTCTACATACATACTGTGGGACACTGCAGCGTACACCTGGAAACGGAACTGAAGCCAGGATTACTGTCCAGTGGAGGGCAGGGATCCCTGGTGGTCCATCGGGAATGTTACTGGTATTTTGGATCAGGTGATCTGCTGTGACCCTGGTCTTTCCGGGCTAATTCTGGATCCTGTCTCCGACCGTGAATTTGTCTGAGCCGGATTAAGGCCACAGAGAGGGGGCTAATCTGCGGAGCTCTCCCAGTGCACACTAGGCACACGACCTACGGGCTTTACCCAGTGTAGGCTAGCAGCACGCTAGGGACAGTGCACACTGAGCACACGACCTACGGGCTTTACCCAGCATAGGCTAGCAGCACGCTAGGGCCAGTGAGCACTAAGCACACGACCTACGGGCTTTACCCAGCATAGGCTAGCAGCACGCTAGGGACAGGGCAGCAGCTCTGGCTCTGGGGGCCAGTATGGTATGATTGTGCCCAGTACGGTACGAAATCTGCCCCCTCTGCCCTCTCTCAGACATGCAGGCCTCTCACACCTGTGTAGCTCACCTGGGAGGTTTCCCGTGTGCAGCAGAGCTGTCCGTTGGTCCGTCTGTCCGTTTGACAGCACCACAGAGGCAGCTCACTCTGTTTTGCATTTGCAAAGAATCGGCACCCCCCCCCCCCCCCCCCCCCCTTCCTGCAGGATAATCTTTGCCATGAATTGATGAATCTACCCACACATCAGTTCACCATCAGAGGTAAAGCAGCCATTTCACAGCAAAGGTCTGGATTCAGCGTGCTGGTTCAGCTACGCTGGTCAATCCCCAGCAGGTCAGCATCACAGACCCCCACAGTGGGTCGGTTACATTCACAACAGATCTGATCTCATGACCTGCCCGTGACAGCAACACTGGATGCTCCTGTAAACCCATTCAGGATTTTTGTTTGCGGGTAACCACTGTAAGTGCTCACCGTTCTGTATGAGACTTGCAGTATGTGGTGTAAAATCCGTTTTTTTTTTTTTTAAACTGATAAGCAGTCTAAGAGTGACAGATTCCAGATATTTTACTGTGTCATCGTATCTACTCTCAGCTCATAAAACCGTAATTTTAAAAAAAACCACCATTCCTTTCCACAAGTGAACAAAACAAACTGTGACAAATAGTCAAAAATGCATCAAAAGTAGACTTTTATTGTCAAGTTGGAAAAAAAACCCACTTCGAATGTACAGAAAAGATCTGAATCTTCTTAGAGCCCAGAGCCCTCGGGCCGAACTTTACTTTTCTGTGGCCACAAACGTGAAGTTAAGAAAAATGTGACTCCTGGCTGCTCGAAACCTGAAGGCAAAACAAAACCACACAGGTCTATGTTTTTTTCCCTCGGTTGAAAAAGGAATTCGTAGCGAAAGTCTGATATTCTTCATGACAGATTTTTGAAAATGCAAAAGTCTATGAACTGACCAAAACCACCCTTCAAACTGTGAAGCTGCAGTCTGAAACTTTACTCAAACTTAGTATTTGTTCATTGTCCAAATTTATATTTCTGGATCATTTCCAGCAGAGCTTCATCACCATAACAACCGACCCTTGAGGCTGTGATTGTTGTGGTTTCTCTGCGGTTATATGTTCCCAGAAGTGGTGTATGTTACGCTGAAATATACCGTTGTTTAACACGAGTATTCTGTGTTGCGTGTGCAGTAATCTAGGGTCCACCTGTATCCTTCGCCGATGCGTGCCTCGATGTCGAGTCCCGTGCATTTCAGTATCTCTGGGAGAATAAACGACTGTTGCAGTTGGTCAGTTTACACCTTGTTACAGGTGAAGCTGAAGTTGTGTTGAGAGCTTTGGGACTATCAGAACAGGGGCATGTGTGTGTGTGTTCTCACTCCGGTGTGTGTGTGTTCTTTACTATCAGGTGTGTGTAAGTGTTCTTTACTATCAGGTGTGTGTAAGTGTTCTTTACTATCAGGTGTGTGCAAGTGTTCTTTATTATCAGGTGTGTGTAAGTGTTCTTTACCATCAGGTGTGTGTAAGTGTTCTTTACCATCAGGTGTGTGTAAGTGTTCTTTACTATCAGGTGTGTGCAAGTGTTCTTTATTATCAGGTGTGTGTAAGTGTTCTTTACTATCAGGTGTGTGCAAGTGTTCTTTACTATCAGGTGTGTGTAAGTGTTCTTTACTATCAGGTGTGTGTAAGTGTTCTTTACATCAGGTGTGTGTGCTAACAGTGTTCTTTACATCAGGTGTGTGTAAGTGTTCTTTACTATCAGGTGTGTGTAAGTGTTCTTTACTATCAGGTGTGTGTAAGTGTTCTTTACTATCAGGTGTGTGTAAGTGTTCTTTACTATCAGGTGTGTGTAAGTGTTCTTTACTATCAGGTGTGTGTAAGTGTTCTTTACCATCAGGTGTGTGTAAGTGTTCTTTACCATCAGGTGTGTGTAAGTGTTCTTTACTATCAGGTGTGTGTAAGTGTTCTTTACTATCAGGTGTGTGTAAGTGTTCTTCACTATCAGGTGTGTGAAATTCCAGAGCCTCTGCTGTGTTCTAAAGTCACGGTCCCCGCAGATTCGCTTCACTACAGCTGAACTGGAGCCCGAGCTCGTGTGTGTGGGTATTTAAAGCACGTTCGCTTCGCGTGTACAGTCTGTTCTGTGCGTGTTGGCGACGTGCCCCGTGTGTACTTTCAGCACGCTCTGCGCACGGCCACAGCATGCTTTGCGCGTTCATAAGTTCTGCGCGTTTCAGACGTGCTCTGTGTGTTTAGAGCGTGTTGTGCGCGTGCTAGCATTCCGTGCACGTAACACGACGTTATCTCGTTTTCAGCATGTCCCGTGCATGTTAACCGTATATTCCCTGTTTTTTTACAGTGAACTGCACTGCATGTACCGACTCACTGGGTGTGCTGATTGCTGTTCACACTTTGGACTACAGACTATAAACTACATTCTGATGAACCTGTTTAACGCTTTGAAGAGTAGGTTTTTTGGAATGTTTCTCCTAAATTTTAAGTCAGTGTTCAGGAATCCTGTTGTTTCAATTACCAGTAGTGATTGTGACATCAGCATTAGAATGTTCAGTTAAAAACATTCTATTAACATTTTTTGTGACCTCACACCTTAAATGGTTAATATTAATGCAGCTCAGTTCAGGAATCCATTTCCCTGTAGTAATCAGATCTGCCTGGCAGCAAGGGTGTGATCTGTAATGGGGTGCTGGTGGGGGGTGGGGGTGGGGGGGGTAGAAGCCGCACAGACTTTAAACTTCTGCCACTGAAGTTACAGAATATCATTTTAAAAGAAAGGACTCATTTCTTTATACACTGGAATGTATGTAACAGTGTAAAAGCATGGGGATCATGTGACCACATTCTGATTCATGTGTGCACTGACCTGCCTTAAAACAGCAGCCCTGCGTGTGCTGTGCTTTATGTAACATTTCCCCCCCCCCCCCCAACAACGGAAACACTCTTTCTGTAAGAGGAAGGTAAACGTGCAAAAACTCTCCCTATCGCAACAGCGTATAGCCACACCAATGATATCCGGATACTTTGCGGTTAATCATTGTATTAAAACCTGTGAAAAAGAATTGGGCTTCTCGGTCAGTCCAGTGCAGTTTTACAGCTTCAGGGGTTTTGTTGTGGCGGGTGCAGATGGAACAAGAAAAGATTTCATTCTTAACTGCAGCTGTGATTCTGTGAAACTGGTAGATTGCTGCCCACAGATTTTACCAGCAGGTTTCTCTGAAAATGTAATGTTAACTCTATCAAACCCTGGCATGTAAAATGTAATTCTGTCCAGCCAGACTCCTGGAGAACTCTGGGTGTTGTAGTCACAGTGGACAGAATATCACTCTGACCAGCTGAAGGGTGATAGGATTATGAATCGGAGTGTTGATAGCAGAGCCTGGGTCTAGTCCAATCAGATGTAAGAGCTAACACCAGTCTCTGTGTCAGCTCTGACTCACACTCAATGAAATTAGCAGGAGCTACATTTTTCAAAATAAAAGCCTGTCCGGTTTATGGCCATTTACTCCTCAAAATTCCACTGGCTCACCCCCCCACCCTCCCCCCCCCACATCCCAACCCACTTTTCAAGTCAATTAATAGTCACTCACACTCAGACTGACATACACAGACACCTCTCTCTCTTGCTCTTTCTCTCTCCTCTTGCACACACACACACACATGCGTGGTAAAAACGTGATGATCATTAGTCCACCCCTTTGAAGCTTGAATTCTGTTCCGTATGATACACATGAAATAATACAGAGGTCACAGTTCATTTACAAAAGATATTCTGCCTGAAGAGTTCAAACAGGCATTTTTGTTAATAAAAAACCAAACCCTGCCCCCCCCCCCACCCCTCCCTCCGTCACGCTAGACCCACCCTCACACCAACCTCCCACCTCCCCAGCCTCTCTTATACAAGCCCCCCCCCCCAACTCTCTCATCTGTTCCTTACTGCCCCCTACCCCCCCCCCTCCCCCATCACTTCACAAATCCAACTACACCCACCCCACCCCCCAACCGCCCACCCACAATAAGAGAGAGAGAAAAAAAGCATCTCGTAGAGCCGCAGATCCGGAGAGTTCCGCGGGTCACATCCCCCTGGACCACAAGCTCCGTGCGGTCTTAAGCCTCTTTGTCGTGCAAACTTGTACGTTTCCCGCGTCGCGATTTTGGCAAAAATGTTTTTACGGATTCCCGCCGTTTTTTTTTTTTGACGCCGGCCGAGTTTCTCGGCGCTCGAAGGTCGAGAGGAGATTTCCGTCTCCCACGCCAGGAGGGCCGTGTCAGAGTCAGGCACCTCGCCGGTGCTCACTTAGCGCTCGACCGCGCCGCGGAGACCCTCAGCTCAGCGGGCTCCTGTGTTGTGTGTACATACCCCTTCTTCCATAGGGGTGTAAGGCCATGACACAGAATCATCAACAATCCTCTCGTATCTTGTGAAGATGTTATGAGTATTTTCTCTTTTTTTTTTGTTTTAGAAAAGTTCACGGGGCAAGGGGGGGGTTTAAACCGAAAGTCCCACGACAGATGTCCTGTTCCCCTCCCCTCTGCGACATTCACTTACATATTACAATCTCGGTGTCCCAGCATGCATCTGGCCAGCGTTTCATTCCAAGTCTCGTTACTCTCAAATCCCAACTAAGAAAACAATTTGATTGATCGACAGCTGATCAATTTGTGTGCAAAATAAGATCAAGCGAAACCGTCTCCCGTGTTCCCGTCTGTCTGTGGACAGAGATCAGCTGTTTAACTCATCTAAGACATGTAAACATTCTGGTTACTCTCTCGTGAGCTTTACATTGCGTTTCTCAGAATATCCGTTTAAGTTCTAAAAAGACTTTAAAACCGAGGTCCCACATTTAAAACAGAATTAATCATCATCTGAAATATCCAGAAGCACAGAAAAACCATACAGCTGCTCCCCTAAAAAAAGAACACCTGCAGAATTTTCCATCCTATCACTTTCTCCAGCACTGCACATAACTCCAGGAACACCTCCACTCGCTCCACACCTACACCGGCTCTGCACCTCCACCTGCTGTATCACCCACCCACTCTCTCCTACCCACCTCCACCTGCTTCACACCTCCACCGGCTCTACACCTCCACCTGCTTCACACCTCCACTGGCTCTACACCTCCACCCACTCTCTCCTACCCACATCCACCTGCTCCACACCTCCACCAGCTCTACACCTCCACCCACTCTCTCCTACCCACATCCACCTGCTCCACACCTCCACCAGCTCTACACCTCCACCTGCTCTGTCCTCCACCCACCGTATCCTACCCACCTCCACCTGCTCCACACCTCCACCGGCTCTACACCTCCACCCGCTCTCTCCTACCCACCTCCACCTGCTCCACACCTCCACACCCTTTCTCCCACACTCCACCTGCTCGTCCACCTCCCCCCTGCTCTCCCTCTCACCCACCTCCACCTGTTCCACACTTCCACCAGCTATACACCTCCACCTGCCACACATACTGCCACCTGGTACCTCATGCACACCTCTACCTGTTCTCGTCTTCTCCTCAACACACTCTTTCCTCCACTTGCTTAATGCCCCCCAGTAAAGGATTTATGTTAAGACTGCAGTATCTGCATAAGGACTTCTGCTGCTGGACTCCAGAAGTAGAACATGGCATTTTATGTTTGGCCCATTCTGTAAAGCAAATGCCTTATTTTTCTTTTGACTTTATCTAATCATCTGTCTAATTAGAATAGAGACACTAAAAGATGAGTAATAGAACATCAAACAGAATAAAATTCTGGTTACTGCATCACAGACCCCCGCTTAAATTAAACACGCTTGCCACTTACCATTTCCCATTTTAACACAACTACCATCTTCCTTTCCCTGTGATAACACCTTTTATCAGACAAAAACTGATTTCCTCCTCAGCAGCAGGTGGTAATGATGTCATTTTTCTACAACTCCAGTAGACAGCTCAACCAGTGCTAAAATAAAGGCCAGATTATAGTGTCAATAAAATAATGTTTAAATCTCAGACGTAACTCAGAAACTGGTGTGTAATTTTGCACAACTTCATCTAATAATAATAATAATAATAACCTGTTCGAGCTGACACTCAGTTGTCATAGAGAAGGCGAAGCTCTGAGTAGGAGTGGAGTTTATTTTTGAACCTTTGTTTGATTTCACACTTGATTCAAAGGGAATTTCTCCATAAAACATTAAATGTTTGTCATACGGTAAGTAATTTAGGGGATATCGCAGCATGTGGCTAGTCCTCCTGTTTGGGAGAATGGTATTTGGCACCCCTAAAAGGGACTAATCATATTAGCATCTCTGAATTATCACCTACACATTAAGCCCAATTCAAGTAAGAGTTTATCCAACACCGCGCTCTCTGAAAACATTCTGTGTTCCCTTTCGACAGCACACAGGCAGAGCCCTGGCCTTCTCCTTCGGCCGGGAGAAAACATGGGAACGAACGAGACGCCAGGTGGATACAGACATCCTACACCCCTACCCCACCCCTCACAACCCCCCGTTAAAGCATCTCACACTGGATCGCTGAAAGGCAACACGACTCTACACGCTCTGCCTTGCCCCGCCCCAGCCCCGCCCCCGCCCCGCCCCTCACATGACACAGTAAGGCTCTCGGGGCCGTTGAGGTTTAGTCCTGCAGCAGGGCGGGAGGCGGGCCATCAGGCCCTTCTTCAGGTCCTTGTTGAGGACGAAGCAGATGATGGGGTTGACCCCGGCCTGGGCGAAGCTCATCCACACGGTGGTGGAGAGGTAGCGGTGCGGGATGGTGCAGGCCTTGACGAACACCCGCCAGTAGCAGGCCACGATGTAGGGCGACCAGAGCAGCAGGAAGAAGAGCGTGATGACGTAGAACATCCGGCCCAGGCGCTTCTCCGCCTTCAGCTCCTCCATGCCCAGCAGCCGCCGGTTCTGGGTGTGTAAGTTCTGCCGGATCCCCAGCAGGGTGGGGGGCATGGGCCCCCGGCCGAAGCCCGCGATCCAGTTGGCCGCCGCCTGGCCCGTGGCGCCGGGCCCGTGGAAGGTCCAGTTCTGGCTGATGGCCGGGACCATCTGCACGGGCTTCATCTTGCGGTGCTTGTACTCGAAGAGCAGCAGCTTCATGTAGACCACGTGGGTGGCCAGGATGAGCACGGCCAGCATCAGCATGAAGCCCAGCGTGTCGTTGGCCTTGAAGTAGCGGTGCTCGAAGATGCACTGGTCCTCCTCCCGGATGAACTTGTAGGTGCCCACGTCGAAGACGGGCGGGAAGGCCATGGCGACGGACAGCGTCCACACCATGCAGACCACGGCCACGCAGGTCCAGAAGGTCATGCGCTTGGAGTAGAAGCGGTGGTGGGCGATGGCCATGTAGCGCGTGACGCTGATGCAGAAGAGCATGAAGGCGGCGTGGAAGCAGAAGAGCACGGCCATGAAGGCCACCACCTTGCAGCTGAGCACGCTGTAGGTCCAGGCCGAGCCGCTGCGGATGGACACCAGGACGAAGGGGAAGCAGACGGCCGAGCGGATGGTGTCGGCCAGGCACAGGTCCAGCAGGAAGTAGTACGGGGCCTTGTGTAGGGCGCGGTCCCGCAGCACCAGCAGGGAGACCAGCAGGTTGCCCACCAGGCTGATGCAGATGATCAGGCCCAGCAGGACCAGCTTAATGTAGGTGGACACTCCCCCTGTTGAGTCCCCGCCCACCACCATCCCTCCCGTGGCGACCACCGCCGCCAGCGGCCCGCCTGGCCCCTCGCTGCTCTCATTCCCATTGGCCATCCCTCCCGCTCCGTAGTCTCTCTCTCCCGTCTCCTGCTCGCCCCGCCTCCTCCTCCTCCTCCTCTGGAGGCACGCTCCTCCGTCCTCGTGGCTGCTCCTCCCCCTAGACTCAGCAGGAACTGGGGGACCTCATTTTGCATCTCCCCATTTTTCACACACGCGCCCCTCTCTCCCGAACCCCGTCCGGTCCTCTTCACCACCTCCTCCTCCTCACTTTGCCTCAGGACCTGCCAACACAGAAACACACACTGTGACTACAGATAGCAATAACACACACTGTGACTGCAGACAGCAGCAACAATCACTATGACTACAGACAGCTGGAACACACACCATGACTACAGTCAGCAGGAACACACACAAAGACTACAGACAGCAGCAACACACACTAGGCTACAGACAGCAGGAACACACACTGTGACTACAGACAGCAGAAACACACACCATGACTACTGACAGCAATAACACACACTAAGACTACAGACAGCAGAAACATACCATGACTACAGACAGCAGGAACACACACCATGACTACGGAGAGCAGCAACACACACCAGGACTACAGACAGCAGAAACACACACCATGACTACAGACAGCAGAGAACACACCATGACTACAGACAGCAGGAACACACACCATGACTACAGAGAGCAGCAACACACACCAGGACTACAGACAGCAGGAACACACACCGTGACTACAGACAGCAGAAATACACACCATGACTACAGACAGCAATAACACACACCCTGACTACAGACAGCAGGAACACACACCAGGACTACAGACAGCAGAAACACACACCTATAGACAGCAGCACACAGACAGAAACACACACCCTGACTCGACCAGACAGCAGAAACACACACCAGGACTCACAGACGACTGCAGAAAACCACACACCATGACTACAGACAGCAGAAACACACACCTGACTACAGACAGCAGGAACACACACCGTGACTACAGACAGCAGAAAAACACACCATGACTACAGACAGCAATAACACACACCAAGACTACAGACAGCAGAAACACACACCATGACTACAGAAGCAGGCCAGCTAGACAGCACACACCCTGACTACAGACAGCAGGAACAAACCCATGACTACAGACAGCAATAACACACACCGTGACTATAGACAGCAGCAACACACGCCAGGACTACAGACAGCAGGAACACACACCATGACTACAGACAGCAGGAACACACACCCTGACTACAGACAGCAGGAACACACACCAGGACTACAGACAGCAATAACGCACACCAGGACTACAGACAGCAGAAACACACACCATGACTACAGACAGCAGAAACACACACCATGACTACAGACAGCAGAAACACACACCATGACTACAGACAGCAGAAACACACACCCTGACTACAGACAGCAGGAACACACACCATGACTACAGACAGCAGGAACATACACCAGTACTACAGACAGCAGAAACACACACCAGGACTATAGATAGCAATAAAACACACCAGGACTAAAGATGGCAATAAAACACACACCGTGACTACAGACAGCAGGAACACACACCATGACTACACACAGCAGGAACACACACCGTGACTACAGACAGCAGGAACACACACCAGGACTACAGACAGTTGAAACAAACACCATGACTACCGACACATTGTGATTTCAGACAGCGGAAATATTCTCTGTGACTACAGACATCAGAAAGCTACACTGTAACAACAGACAATCTCACACTAACAGCGAACATCACACAGCGAGTAGCAGGCAATGATTACGCATTTTTAATGCTTATTTTGTTTCTACATGTAAACATGAACAAGGGAAACTGGGCTTATAACTCCAATGTTCACAGATCTTAACCAAATGGCAGATTTTTTTATTTGCATAACGTCAGTGATCAAAGCTGTGCTTGTTTCTAACATCAAATTGAATTAAATTCAGTACATATAGTGTGGAACACTTTTTTTTTCAGGAATGAGAATTCTAGCACACATTCAACAATGCAATGCTGCATCTGAATTGTCTAACTCATTCCGACACACAATGGTATAGCTACAGTTACACAGAAACTGCGTGGAGTCTTTTTACTGAGACCGCCATTGTTCAGAATGAAACTTCACGCCGCTGAATTTCCGGCTCGTTCCGTACGTGTGGGCAAAAACACGCTGCAGCCGAATAAAATTTGGAAATGTAAACGAGCCATTTCGTTCACACTACTGTGTGATTGGGCAGCAGTCACAATGTTTGGCTGCTCTTTATTAAACCTGTTCAGTGTTAAAGGTAATTCTTTCACATTTTTCATGTGCTCAATTTCGGCTTTCCGTTTTGAATTGTTCCCATGCACGATTTTGCTCCTGTCTGGAAAGTTGAGAGAATCTAGATCTAAATCTAAACCTTTCAGACACCCACCGGCCTTGCTTTTCATTTTTATTCTCAGGCTGTCATTGTATCCACACGGCCTGTTTGTCATCGGCAGAAAGAACTTTTGTCTTCGCTGCCTTGTTGAGATCACAGACACTTATGTCATGTGATCTTGTTCAATTAAACGTTTCGTGTGAGGCTGTGAGATGTTGGGCAGACTACGCAAGGGACAACACGTACTGCATTTGAAGCGAAAATGGCAGTTAGCTCATTCAAGACGCTGAAAAAAAGAAATAAATGATTGCATGACTTCAATGCGCTACGTGAATATTTCATGGTTTAACTCAGGACAAATTTATTCTTAGAAAGTGAATGGTATTTATTGCTATACTAAGAATTTAAACAGCATTTGAATAGGAACTATTCTGTCCTAAGGAGTTGCATATCTACAGTATATCCAATTTTTACATCAAATATGCTTCCACACAGATTACATTAGCACTTTACTACTGGTGACAATACTTCACTAATATATCCAGCTCTTGTCATGTTGTCAGATGGATAAATGTTATACAAATACTGCATCCCTACCAAGCTGTAATGTTTACTGCACTGCCTGTTAGTGTTCTACATTTTTTTAAATTAATGCATATATTGTGGGCTGTGGCAATGTTGCCAGGAATGGGGGAGATTCAATGCATATATTTGAACCACCGTTATAATTCACTGTTTCCCAAAATGGTTGGTGCACACATTTAAGATGTGTCCTGAGACCAGGAAACAAATTAAGGTACAGAGAATATTCGACACTACCCAGAATGCACTGCAGATTCCGCCATGCCACCGGTAATGTAATTGATATATATTTATTTGTATCGCCCTCGCAAATGCAGTTAATCACAGATCGGTAAATCATGCTCGGTGAAAAGCAGCCAGGCCCCAGAAGCCTGGCTGTGACACAGTGAAGCAAGCCTTTCCCCTGTTTGGTCCAATCAGATCAGCTGTTTTCTCCACACGCTACATGCCATGCCAGCTCCTCTCTGTCCCGGTAATTACCTCGCCTGTTGCTAGGCTACAACACCTTCCATCCCTTTTTTTAGTGTGTGAGTGTGGGTGCCTGTGTCGGTGTGTGTGCATATATGAGTGTGTGTGAGTGCATGTGTGTGTTTGTGTGTTTGAGTGTGTGCGCCTGTGTGTGCGCATGCAGGGTGTGTGCGTGTGTGTATGTGCGTATGTGGATGCGTGTGTGTGTGTGCACGCATATGCATGTAGGCGTGTGTGTCTGTGTGGACATGTGTGTACATGTATGTGGGTGTATGTGCGTGTGTGTGTGCGCATATATGTGCATGTGCATGTGTGTCTGTATGCGTGTGTGGGTGCCTGTGTCAGTGTGTGTGTGTGTGCGCGTGCATGGGTGTGTGTGCGCGCACGTGTGTGTGTTTGCATGTATGTGAGTGTGTGTGTGTGCACGTGTAGGCGTGTCTGTGTGGACATCTGTGTGTACGTGTGTGTGTGCATATATGTGTGCCTGTGTATGTGTGTCTATGCCTGTGGGTGTGCGTGTGTCTGTGTACGTGTGTGTGAGTGTGCATGTGTGTGCATGTGTGTATATGCGTGTGTGTGTGTATGCACGCTGGTGTGTGTGTGTGTGCATGTGTGAGCATGTGTGTTTGTGTGCACGTCTGTGAGTGTGTGTGCGTGTGTGAGAGAGGTTCAGTACCCTTTTGTAAGGGCATGGCAGCCCCATAGCAGGGCTGGCTGCCAGACTTGTTGTTGATATTAGATGTTAGCTGGAACGGTAATGTATGTCTATCATTGATATTACAGCAGTCTGTTGCTAAGCTACAAAGATCTTCTGTCTGGGTGCTGGACGCTGAGCATGCAGCTGTTTGCGAGTTAGCAAGCTAGAATGCAGAGGGCACGTTTGTGATGTAATCACAAATAAAAGAGACTTGCACCTGCACATAAGAGTGTAGTGTGTGTCCACAAGTCAGGGACTTCTGGAACACTGTGATTTGTGCTGTGATTGGCCTGCTGTGTTCTGATGCGCTGTGATTGGCCAGCTGTGTTCTGATGCACAGGCTAGCTGCGCTACAGTGACTGGACAGTTCCACTGAATACTCCTCTCTCCAGGGCTTGGGATGCGAAGCAGGAAAGAACAGCGAGGGACTGCGCAGTCTGCACCGCTGTGACAGAGAACAGCGAGGGACTGCGCAGTCCGTGCAGCTGTGACAGAGAACAGTGAGGGACTGCGCAGTCCACACAGCTGTGACAGAGAACAGCGAGGGATTGTGCATTCCTCACAGCTGTGACAGAGAACAGCAGGGACTGTGCAGTCCACACAGCTGCGACAGAGAACAGCGAGGGACTGCGCAGACGGGGGGAAAGATGCACACATCTGCAGATGAAACAGAGGTGCCCCAATGGGGGACGAGGGAGAGGCTCACGGGAGACAAATGCACAGATGGGGAGATATGTACAGATGGTCTGCGCAGATGGAGAATGTGTGCGCAGATGGGACAGGTATGCACAGATGGGGAAGGTAAGTGCAGATGGGACAGGTATGTGCAGATGGAGAAGGTATGCACAGATGAGAGAGGTATGTGCAGATGGGAGAGGTATGCACCGATGGGGGAGGTATGCGCAGATGGAGAAGGTATGCACAGATGGGAGAGGTATGTGCAGATGGGAGAGGTATGCACCGATGGGGGAGGTATGTGCAGATGGAGAAGGTATGCACAGATGGGAGAGGTATGCGCAGATGGGAGAGGTATGCACAGATGGGACAGGTATGCACAGATGGGAAAGGTATGCACAGATGGGGGAGGTATGCGCAGATGGAGAAGGTATGTGCAGATGAGAGAGGTATGCACAAATGGTGAAGGTATGCGCAGATGGAGAAGGTATGCACAGATGGGACAGGTATGCGCAGATGGGAGACGTATGCACAGATGGGACAGGTATGTGCAGATGGGACAGGTATGCACAGATGGGACAGGTATGCACAGATGGGACAGGTATGCACAGATGGGGGATGTATGCACAGATGGAGAAGGTATGTGCAGATGAGAGAGGTATGCGCAAATAGTGAAGGTATGCGCAGATGGGACAGGTATGCGCAGATGGAGAAGGTATGCGGAGATGGGACAGGTATATTGCCATTCTAGGTACAACATCTCAGGTAATTACAACAGAAAATACACCTGGATCCAACTGTTAAATGTACAGTAAGTCTACACTGTATATTAAACCGGTGAGGACCAAAAGTCTGAGGACACTCAACAAAAAACTGATTGTTTTCATTATTTATCAAGCGCTAATACAGTATCATACTCTGTGTATACTTCTTATTGAAGAATACTTTTTTAAAATAATATCAGTTTAAAAAGCATGTAGGTATCTACAACATAAGAGCACTAGCTCTAGCAACATTAACTGCTAGAACGGCAGATTCATTAAATTAATACATGGTTTTAGTTGTTAAGAGCCCAGACATCTACCTGTTGAGCTTTAGGAACACACCCCCATTAACATTTCAATGGAACAAAGGGTGAGACAGGGAATGCAGAATCGCTTACCTTACGGTGAACAAACCAGATGTTCACACAGCTTCCCATTTCATACGAGCGTTTCAGAAACGCGTCGTGTAATGGAGTATCGTAATTGCATTCTTCCT
The DNA here is from genome assembly GCF_018555375.3 of Anguilla rostrata. Taxonomy (NCBI): domain Eukaryota; kingdom Metazoa; phylum Chordata; class Actinopteri; order Anguilliformes; family Anguillidae; genus Anguilla; species Anguilla rostrata. The sequence continues at coordinate 36,979,709 of NC_057943.1, read as the reverse complement.
TGATAAATAATGAAAACCACCAGAAATTGGTGGTGTCCTCAGACTTTTGGTTCCCACTGTAATAATGATAAGCCATCATGGTAGTAAGGGCAAAAATATGATACGGCATGTAATCCACGTCTCAATGCTCTGAGCCAAACTCTGACATTAAACATGAAACTAGCGGACGTTACAAGTTTTCAAATCAATGGGCCGTACACCTTGCCAAGCTCCAGGGAATCAACAGGAGGTCACGTAATGATGTGTTTGATTCATGCTCTGTTGACCTGTTCTAACACGCTCCTGTTGCACAATGAGTGTGGGCGTGGATCACATTAGAAACACAGCTCTTCACTGTGATTGGGCATGGTGTGTGTAGCATGCACCGGTGAACCAAGGAGAACGATTTCCCTTTAATAATCGATGACTCATCATAATTTCCCCTTAATAATCAACGAATCGTCATATTTTCCCATTAATAAGTGATGACTTGTCAAATTTTCACATTAATAAGCAATGGCCCCTTTTCCCCCTGTCCCTGCTTTCCTGTGATTCATCACACGTACAGCAGCGTGGCTGGAGGTGTGAATGACCGGGTCAGGTGATAACCTCCTTCATAATGCATTCACAGAGAGTACGGAGTAAGTGACCCAGCCTCCCCCACACGGGTCGGGAGAAACTCCCATAATTCCACTGCGCGCCCATGAGTCAATGTCACGAGTTTCTGCACCCCACAGGCCCCCCCCCAACCCCCCCCCCGAGTGTGACTACAGTTGCCAGGCAACACAGAACGTTCTGTTATGATCGCCACGTTCTGTGTTATGACTTGCTGATGACAATTCCGAAAATGAACGAGATGATTCTGACTCCTGATCAAAGAAGCGCCGCCGTGAATTCTGGGTGTTTCAGCGACGGCAATAATTCCGTTCACATGGGCCCTGAGCTTCACAGCGACGTTCAGACATTTCTGCCATTTTAGTCTTCATACCAATTCCCAGTGCGTATCACGGCCCTGGTCGCTGCGCTATCCTCTGTCGGTCTGGGGACAGTGTACACTACCACATGCCAGCCTCCGATACACGTGGAGTCGCCAGCCGCTTCTTTTCACCCGACAGCGAGTTTCACTGGGAGAGCGTAACGCGCGCGGAGGTTCACGCTATCTCTCCCCAGATCCCCTCCCTGCTGAACGGGCGCCCCCAACCAGTAGGAGTCGCTAATGCAATGATCGGGCTTCCCACCCGCGAACACTGCCAATTGTGTGTTTGTAGAAACGTACCGGAAGTACCGGGGATTGAACCCGGGTCTCTGCGGCGGTAGGCGAGTGCTTATAGCTTATATACCTCTACACTATCCAGACGGCCCCTATGTTCAGACATTTCTAACTAAGCCTGTATTGCCACTTCCCTCCTGGGAAAACACAACTCTTAACACTTCATAATCCTTACACCTGAGAACCAATCATTGCTAAAGCATCTTAATCCAGCCGCACAGGAGGCCCAAATGAATTAATTACACAGCTGGGCCAGTTTTCATGGAGAAGAGGCCTTGCAGTTACTTTGAACTGTTCAACACATAGTCACTGCATTAAGGGTAAGGCTTTGCGATCAGTTTCTCATAAATTTACCCCGGAGGACAGACGTAAGGACGGACTTCTTCCTTCTTTCAGTGCTTGCACTCACATTTCTGCCATCTTGTTTTTTGGCCTGTCGGGGTTCCTATTCCTAAAAAATGGTAACCACGCGGCAAACATTCAAGAGGAAATGGCGAATGCCCATGTCAGCTACGTAGGTTTTCCCCTGAGCGCTTTGTCAACACAGATAGCAACATTTTATAGCAGCATTTATATAGGAAAAATAGAATAGAAATGTATATAGGCATAAAAGAATAAAAATGTGCCTCACAGCATGAGGGGCTTACCGAAATTGTAAATATTGCTGCTCTGTTTAGTGGCATTCTGGGTCACAACTTTGGGCCGCATTTATCAAGCGTTTGCATATTCATACTTGATCGCACATTGCGCACATTTTCCTCACGAGGTCCCGGGTGTATCATTATGACTGCGAACTTACTAAAGATCGAATATCATTACAGCAACTCCTGCCCTCTGCGCTCCCTCTGGCTAGCGCATCCCAGTGGTCGGAAAGCAGCATTGCAGGACCGCTGGTATTTTGACTACCTGACCCCGAAATTTTAGCAATGGAGCTGGTGAGGTCGAAATGAGAATAATTAGGGTTTCTGCCGCCTAATACTGGCACATTTGAGCTACTGTGGAAAAGCCTTAAGCACAGCAGACAAAGTCATTGAAGCATGTTCATATTAGTAGTATTCACTATACAATCCTGAGTTCACAGTCTAAGCGTGACATTAAAAAAAATGATATCATTCGTAACACCCATGTTTCCAAGCCCACACATGATGTGCTAAATATTTCACACCGTGACACATATAATAGACTCCTCTCTGCTAAAAAGAAATGACCTCACCTCACCGTAGACGTATAACCCTCTGTATGGGGTGATCCCCACGAAACCTCCCCAGATCGTCACCCCTTCCCGCATACCAGCACGGAGCATTCTGGAACCCCCCGATCTTACCTGGGCATTTATTTCATTAACGCTTTGAAGAGTAGATGTTTTTTGGAATGTTTCATTCAAAATTTTAAGTCAGTGTTCTAGAACTCAATTGCTTTCAATTACCAGTAGTGACTGTTGCATCAGCATTAGAATGTTCAGTTAAGAACATTCTAATCACACGTTTGTGACGTCACGCCGTAAGGGGTCAGTGTGTGCCAGTGATTTTTGCATACAACTCCAGGGTGGAACAGCCTGGTCTGGGGGCTGAGGATCAGGCCCTGGTGAAAATAAAAGTGCTTTTGTTGCCAAGCAGTTTCTTTTTTGGCACGACCTAGCACCCCACTGCTCACACGATCAAGCAAATATATGTTTTTCAGCAGGAGCTTATTTTTGCACCAAACAATTGTTTAACAACTTCTGCAACTTTTAAAATGCAATTTTGTACTTGCACAGTAAAGGTGTACCTGTAGTGTGTGTAATTTCTAAGCAGATGTTCTTTGCTCTAAATCATTGTTTTTAGGATGTACGGTTATGGATTATGGTCTGTGACACAGCACAGCCTGTAACACAGCTAAACTAAACCTTGTGTTTTATGCTAATTGATTTAAGAGGGGCTTATGGAAATAGATTGTTGTTATCGTGGTTCAACAGTGGTTTAGAGGAGTTTAGTTTGATTTCAGAGGACTGTAAACACTGTTAGATTATCCTCTCTATGACCTGATTTCCCCTGAAAAGTCTGGTCAGAGAGCAGTGTGCAGGTGCGTAAATGGAGCATCTACAGGTGAGGAGAGGTTGCCATGGCAGCCGGTCATGAGGACAGAACCCTGCACAATCAGGAGGGCAGTCCACCTGTATCCACCTGCTGGTCACGTACATGGGCAGGCCATCAGTAAACATGAGCAACACTGCAAGCCTTGGTGGCAGGCATTTTGAGATGACCGAAACTGTGGTCCTCCGGCCAGGAGGTGTCGCTCAAGCGCATCTGACCTGCAACTCGACAACAGAATCTGAGCAAGGGATGTGAGGCAATACGCACTTCCAGGGATAAACGGCAGCCCTGATTTACTGCAAGGTGCACAGCTGAAACTGCTTGAGCAAAAGGACAGATTTAATTAAAGCTAGATTCAAATAGTCTAAAATGTTCTCGTCCATAGTACCAGAAACAGAAACCGTGAGGTTGCTACAGTGAATCAAAAAAATGAATAACTAGGAGAAAAGTACAACATAACAAGATTTAATTAAAGCTAGATTCAAATAGTCTAAAATGTTCTCGTCCATAGTACCAGAAACAGAAACCGTGAGGTTGCTACAGTGAATTAAAAAAAAAAGAATAACTAGGAGAAAAGTACAACATAACATGGGTGACCTGGAGCTGTCAATTCTTCCTGTACGATATCTGAAATATCCATCTGTTCCTCACTGTGACTCCAAGCTCAAAGGGGGCCCCCCCATTAAAACCAGGTTTGCATTTTAAAGGCAAAACAAGCTTTTCCTAAATCATGTTCTGGTCCTCAGTGCACAACTGAAATCTTTCTTTAAAATAGCAGAATGGGAACACTGTTCATTCATTCATTCATTCATTCAGGGACAGTGAGGTTATCTCTGTTGCCTCACGGCAAGAAGGTGGTTCTGAGCTAGAGTCCTAGCCCACCCGGATCCTCTCTGTGTGGGGTTTACATGTTCTCCCTGTGTTCATGTGGGTTTCCTCCAGGTGCTCTGATTTCCACCCACTGACAAAACATGTAGCCCAGGGACTAAAGATGAAAATTAGCCTCCCTGGCTAACTCTGGCACAATGACAGAAATCTTATTAATGTGCACTGCCCCGTCAGATAAAGTATTGAATTAAGCTCACTGAGAGAGTGATGCATGTCCAGAGATTTGGTGTGTGGCTGCCCCTGCCCTCACTTTAAACTGCCCCCATCTGACACTCTCCTATGTTAGACCCCAAACCTCACTCTCCCATGGCCGCCACAGTCCAGATCCCCCCAACCTTCTACACCTTCTCTTCCTGCTGTCGCCCAGGCTGCACTACTACACCAGTCTGCAAACCACACGTGCCATTTTTAAACAGCACGCTCTTAAAGGTGACTAAACACTAAATCACCTTTTTGGAGTTCTAAAGCCAAGTACCTCATCTGCATTCGGTAAATCACTTAAGTCCAGTAGTAAAAAAAAAAAAACAATTAAAATCTAATTAAGCCTTGCCACTGCATTTTGTGCAAAAGAAGCTATTCAAACTGCACTAATTAGCTAGCTCATTTCAAACCGCCTGTGGTTGAGCTGACAACCTGGACAGTGACCGTTTTCTCTTTTGATTAGCTTAGCTAATAATTGTTTTCAGTCTTTCTTCGTTGCGTTCTAGTCTCTTTTTTCTATATCATCTCTATATTATGTATTTTAGTACTTTGCTAGTCATAGTTAACTTGGTAGAAGCAATATTTAATAGTTTGTATGTTAAGATTTAGGTATTAAATGTTAGGCTAGCTTTTTCAATTATAATGTTGGCGTTTTCTAGTTTCTACTCAATTTGCTTCAAAACTACAGCTATGCTATTGCATAAATCACTGTGAAACTGTCTTCAGTCTATGTGGTGAGACAGGAGCCAAAACAACCTAACAATTGGTGTTAATATGTGCAATATTTATTCAAACTGCTTAGCTAGCTCAGTACTAATGTAACTAAGATATTCAATGTAAAACAAGGGTTATTTACCATACATTTCAGCTTATGCAATCACAAGCTGATATTGCATCAATGGTAGCCAATTTTCTAGAATCACCACTGCAGAACAATGACAGATTTGGGATTTTTTTCCCCTCTTGCTGACTCCGCCCATGTGTCTATGACGCCTAATCGAACCGAATCTCCCCTCCCCTTAACTGTAACCCATCCCTCCTCTCTGTGCTCTCACTCTTGAGCCCAGTTCACATCGTTTAAAACTGTGAGGTGGTTGGAGACAGGGTGTATACTGTAAGAGTGCAGGTGAAATAAGGCTGCAACCTTCACATGCCCCGCCCATTTGACTCCACCTACATACATACAGTAATAGCCCCACCCCCTACCTCCTTCATCCCCCTCAGGGCCAATTGGCAGACAGGTTAATGATTGCTTCGCAAATAGCTGCCACAACTCAGCCAATCACAGGGTAACAGGGGTGGTCCTAGCGGGTGGAGAGGGGGAGGAGCCCTGCAGCACACCAGGTGCACCATGGCGTCTCTCAGACGTCCGGACCAGCTCCTCCGATCAGGCTAATGACAAGGTGGATGTCATTTATGGTGGAGTTGCACCCTCTGATTATCAGTCATACTGGAGTTTTTGTGGCTCTATTCCAAAGGAAATTGGTGTTGTTAATATAACACAAATTTATAAGGAAAACATCCATGCGCTGGGATAGAGTTGTTTGACAAAAGAGAACCAAACTCTGCTCATTGCAGCTGTTACTGCCACATCTGAATTGTGTAGTCTTGTATGCAAGACTAAATTTGCTTTTGCATTTTTAATGTTTTACATAAAATGTAAGTAGCAATTAAAAAGATGCATGAATATTTATAATCGCTCACAATGGAACTACCTTCAGATACTAGCATCAGCTACTAGCATTGGCAGGTTGACACAAACAAAGCATCCACAGAACATGATTTACCAGATTCCACAGGTTTGCATCTACTTGCATGCTAGGAACTGTAATTTAATGGTTTATATATTCATGTAGGGTATTAGGGAACTATAGTTTAATGGTTTATGTTTGCATGTTGGATTCCGTACTTCAACAAGTAGTAGTGAACTGTAGTAGTACAGTTCCCAACTGTAGTTGTGTAGTTGATACATATGTATGGGAATGAGGGAAAGGAGAGTGGATATGTGTGTATGTTTATGTGTCCGTATGTACGTGTATACATACACTACATGGCCAAAAGTATGTGGACACCTGACATCCAACATCTCATCTAAAATTATGGGCACTAGAATATGGATATCCATCCTTTGATGCTATAACAACCTCCACTCTTTTGGGAAGGCTTTGTTCTAGATGTTGGAGCATTGCTGCCGGGATGTGCTTCCATTCAGCCAGAAGAGCATTAGTGAGGTTGGGCACTGATTGGGTGATTATGTCTGGCAAGTTGGCTTTCCATTTGAACCCAGAGGTGTTGAATGGGGTTGAGGTCAGGGCTCTGTGCAGGCCAGTCAAGTTCTTTCACACCATTCTTGACAAAACCATTTCTATAGGGACCTCGCTGAGTGCCTGGGGCATTGTCATGCTGAAACAGGAAAGGGATTTTCCCAAACTATTGGGGATGCACAGAATTGTCTAGAATGTGATTGTATGCTGTTGCATTAAGATTTGCCTTCACTGGTACTAAGGGGCCCTAGCCCAAACCATGAAAAACAGCCCCAGACCAAGGGGTGTCCAGATACTTTTGGTCACATGTATACATGCTGACACATAAACATACACAGATATCTACATATCCATATGTGTGTGTGTGTTTGCCGGGGGGGTGGGGGGGGTGTATGTAGGCTACTGTATGTGTGGGAGTGGATATATGTAGATACCTGTGTGCGTATGTAGCCTATGTGTGAGGGCTATATGTGAGTGACTGTATAGGTATGTTTGTACGTGTACCTGTATGTGTGTGGGTTGGTGCCTATATGATTACGTGAATGGAGCTGTGTTGGTACGTGAGTACTATCATTTGACTACCAGATATTGCGTTCATAACACCCACACACTGCATGACATTTACTGCAGCCTTGACTGAAATTTACCACAGCCTGACGGCACATTCTGACAAGTAGGCCGGAAAGCGTGTCTTCTGAACTGGATCGCTTTAAAACACGAGCGTGTGCGCGGGGCGGAGGGGGACGACTGGAGGTGGAGGGCTGGCCCATTGTTAAGAACTGGGTAGCAACAGCAGGCGAGGCCCGCTGCCGTGGATTCCGTGGGAGGGGGCGGCGAGCAATTCACCAACCAAAAGATTCTGAATAATTCCTGCTCACTCTCTCGCACTGAATCGTTCGAATAATTACAACTAACAAGATTAAATGAATTTGTCTTTGAATGTCTTAATTTACGTCCGCTTTCGAGAGTGAGCGAAAGAAGATAAAAAATTATTGGCTTGTAAAGTCTCGGATTTCGCCTTCACAAATAAATGGTCTCGCGAGTGGACTGTGCGGCGACCTGTGGGCGCATTACTGTGAATGCCTTCATATACAAAACACACGAAGCCTCTCACCCTCTCCGCTAAACCACTGCTCTGACCCCCGAATCCTCTACCATCGTGTGCATTATACGCAAGGTCCACAATCACTAACAGGTACAGCGATGTAAAAAAAAAAATACGAACCTTTCCAAAATGGAACAACGCAAATCTACATGGAGCTGCACAATGCCGCTTGCATTTAGGTCTCCTGCCCCCGACTGTACATTTCCAAATATTGTCAATAACGAATTTTCAAAGAGATGTGTGTGTATGTGTACGTAAAATTGTGAAGTTGGCCACATACAGGCCTACATATATAGTTCAGCTTTGGTATGCGGTTGCCGTTACAGGAATACTCTAAATATATATACATATATATATATATCCTTTTCCCACATTAAACCACAGAGTGTAATCGTCTCTACAGTTGTAAGATAAAAACAAGGACATAACTCGGTTTCAGATGAATAGATCCATGCAAATTCAGAATCAGAATGAAAAATGTTAAATAACACAATACCTGCGGGTTTTTGCACTTGTCGTCGAGACAAAGGCTGCGATTCCGGATCCAGGCCGGTTCAGAGCCTTGTTGCAGTTAATAAAAAAAATATCTCAAGATCAAAAAAAAAAAAAAAGAATAACTCTTCTTAATGAATCATCGGTATCAGCACAACATATTGGAATTTACAAGTATAACATAGGACGTATCCTGACGCTGAATAATAGCAATAAAAAACAAAATTAATTAATTAATTTAAAAAATAACAAGGGAAAAAGCAAGGCTGTAGAATGAACCAAATCCAGAGGGGGAAATGTTTATTATCTGTCGCCTGTTTTCTTAAACCGTATCGGCTGTAAACCTCTTCGTCGAATTACTTATTAAATAAACACAGGTTTTAAAAAACAAAAAATACCGTTTCCTTTTTTTTCGTGTGCATGTCATGTCTTCGGATTTTCCATAAAGCTCACCGAGGTTCAGCGTTTGATTCCCATCCGACAGTGGTGGAATTAAATAAATAAATAAAACGCGACTAATTTAAGATCACTTATAAATTCTTTTTTTTTCCCAAAATAAGAAAGAATGTTATCTATATACGTATATTATTGGGCTTCTCCTTCAGCCTGAATGTTAACAACATAGGTACATTCAAACCCATCCGTATCTGTAAAATACAGGTAAAATCATAACAGAAAGCGCATTAGCACCAGGATCGCCAGAGCCTGTTGTTCTTGGTAGATTTTCGCTTAAATCTTCTAAGCATTTTCCATTCTTCCACACCATTCGTCTTGAAAAATAAGTCGTTGTCTTTTAGAATATCAGGCTAGTCTACATCTTGGAGCGAATCCGGCTGTATTTGCAATCCTAATGCATACAGTGCAGTCATCCTGTGTAAGGATATGTACACAGCCTGTGGGCGCCCTATATATTTAAATTGCCTCCGCCTGATTGTGTCTCAGAAAAAGGACTGGAATCTGGTCCATCCGTTGCGGCATGTGGCAAAGCGCTCCGATTCCTGCGCGATTGTTTTGAATAAATAATGAAAAACGAAAAATAAGTGGCCAAAACGTAATGGCTGTTTGCGATGGTGTATTGGAAACAGCGGCTCTCGTCTCTGCGTTGAACATCGGTTGTCCTCGGCGTAGTTCGGAAACGGAAAGGCACGACTCGGGATTTTTCGTGAGGGGATAATATAAGTATGTGCGTGTCGAGTCCTGGGTAGGAAAAAAAAACGCCGACTTTGGTTTCATTAAAATCAACCCACAACAAAACACATCAGGCTACCTTGCATTTCTGTGAGGCTTTAAAGGACCTATGTGTACTGCTACACTTCCCTGAAGTCTAAAGTTCGATTACTTGTGATAGGGATAATGAACACACGAATAAATGAAATAAAAACACTCAGCCTTTGCAGCATGGTTTGATAAGAACGGAATGAAGTACTGGAAACGGTTTACACATTGGGGAGATGATGCTTAAAAGCTGTTTTTAAGTAGTCCTACGCGGGAATATACGGGCTCTTCAATCCCGAACATGTTAAATTAAAGCAGAGTAGCAGGCTTAAAACGAGTCGCATGAAACTATACGTTCATTAGCATATTAAATCGGCGAGGACTGCTGGATTCAAGACACTTATTCTAATACTGTGTGGCACTTTTCCAGGGTGGGATAAATAGCAAAACATTCTTTTCGTATAGGATTTTGAATAAACCCGACTAAACCGCGGGCAGCGTTTCCTAGTGGTCGATTGCCACACTGCACCTTAAAACGAGAAGGTAGACTACTGGCCTCCGCCGCTGTTGACAGGCTTTCATAGATGCCTGTCTCAACTTTAGCCAACGGAGTGAGAAGCGTAATTAGCCCGGTGCTGAAATACGGCTTATCTGCTTGCATCCCTCATAAGAAGCACGTTAAAGCCATAAAGTGCCAGTTCAAGGAATCACTTGGCTGTAGCTTTCGCCCCCCGACGAGGTAGGCTGCAAACAGGCACATTTCTCTGCGATAAAATTGTCTTGAGGGAATGCCGTCGCCCACATTTAGTTATGTTGTTTTGCATGTGATTTTAACCATGAATATTGTATGCAGTGGTTTAGGAGTTATGGTATATTTAACAAAAGTCAGTACTATTATTATTATTATCATCATTGTTGTTGTTGTTGTTAATATTATTGCTATTATTACTATTATTATTATTGTTGTTATTATTATAACCTGCTTCTGGTTTCTCACTACTGCTTAGCACATGTGTGCCAAATAATTAGACCTTGGCACCTCTACGTGATGTTTTCTGCTGTAAGTAAGCTGTAATTTGCCTCTCCCGCCAGGCGCGGTCCGGGAGCGTTTAGTCTCTCTCTGCATTCCCGGGAAAAAGACGTTTTGTCTCGGCTTGATGTGACACTTCGCCGGGTGGCCTCATGCCTGCGGTAACAGCTGCCCGAACCGCTGGAGGCCGTTGAACAGATGGCTGCACCTGAATATCCGCGCACGTGGTCGGGGGGCGAAACGGTCATGCTACAGCTCTGCACAGGAACGCGCAAAAGCGCGAGCATGTCAGCACAGTCAAGAGAAAAAACATCAAATGCAGTTTCTGTGATAAATAATAATTGTAATCATACCATAAATGTCATTGTGGCCTGCCAGCTTTTGAATTTGACTACTGTTGTTCATTTAAACAGAACGACTGCAGAACTCTTGACGGGGCACTTTGGGTTAGGACCTCAATAACCCATTTCTAAAAAGCAAATTATTTGGGCCTTTTTTTCATTTTTCTGCTGTTTATATGGAAATATGATAGTCTGTTATGCAATCATTAAGACACTATGTCAACTGACAGGTGTCATAGGTTGGCATGATTTGGATTTTGTCTGTAAATAACAAAGCTGTTGTAAAAAACGAAAGAAAAGCAAAAAGTATTATATTTAGGTAAAACATTTTGCCATGATAATACTGACATAATATAATAAGTAATGACTGATTGAATTTGCAAAATATAAATCTGATATCCTTTTGTGAATATTTAATAATATCAGGTACTTATTTTTAGGACTTTGAATTAAACATGTACTCAGTAGGACACCAATCAACTTAGCAGGAAATGAAAGATGATCTCAGAACTTCATGCTCAGAAAGTTGAGAAATTTGTAGGTATGAAGCACTACCACAGGATGGGGCTATTGTCTCATTAAATTTACTGTAGCAGCTGATTATTAGAAGTTGCTGGTTTGATCCAATGGCAACGTTTCCTAATGAATCTTGTCCATGAATGTGATATCTTGTGACCTGGCCAGTCCACAGATTTAGTTTTAAGGATGTTGCCTCTTCGTGCAGGAAGGGGTTAAGTCAGGCTAGCGTGTTCGGTGTCGGCGATGTAGTGTTTTTAGCCAGGGTAGCTAGGATGAGGCTAGCTGTATCTGTCTACAGTCAGAGTTTTCTCATTGCCCCGCCTTTAACATGCAACATCCTCCTCAAGTTGTTATCTTGTCATTAAGAACATACACACTGGACAATGTCAGTGTTGGACCAGAAAAATGTGTCTCTTTTAAACGAAGCTAAATTTGAGATATTATGTAAATAGAAAGGAGACTGGACGTGTGTTTGGTGGTTGGGGGGTTGGGTGGTGGTGAGGGTGGGGAGGGGGCGAGTGGAGGTGGTGCCCATACTCTGTAGCCACTATGGGAGCGTTCTGTCGTGTCCCTTAAGGTCCATGGGCCGCGCCCGCTTCACCTGCGCCTCGGGCTGAGGATGACTGCCGACCATCCCGGGTCTGGCGCATTCCCTTCTTCACTATAAGGGCCAAGTCTGCTGTGCTTTCTGGAGAGGAAGTAGTTGAATGGTCCTCCTCCAGCCTTCCTTCCTTCCTTCACCAAACTTCCGTTGTGTTTCTGCTTCAGTTTTTTTTTTCACAGAGCCCTCTCTTGGGGTGATGTCTGGAGAATGGCTGTAGCCGTGGGCCTGACGCGAAGCTGCCGGTCTCCAGGACTGCTGTGCTCTGCTGGCCTTCTGTGTGGCCTGGTGGCCCAGTCCAACCTGCTCTTTTGAGCCAAAATGGCTGCTCCTCCATTTGTGCTGCTGCCAGGGCTTCCTGCTCTCTCTCAAAGTCTGGAAAACTTCAGGACCTTGGACAGCTGTAACCTCTCTTACAGGCAGGCACAGCTAAAGATGATTTGGTAAAATTTGGTAATATAATGTCAATATCTATTTGCCTTTGGGAGCGACTTAGCGACTAAGCCACTAGGTGAGCTTTCTTTCTCTCCCTCTGTCCTCTGTTGGGGGCTTCATTTTGTTTGAAAATTTTCAGATAATTTCTTAGTGTGCGCCTCATATCTAATCACCACTTGACATGGCGACCACCTCTGGTATTTTGCACTGTTGGAATGTTATATTTAATAGCGCTCGGTTTGCTTTACATTCCATTCACCATCTCTTTCCCAATGCTAATAACTGGCAGCCTTCCCTCACTCTGTATCGAGAAGCGCTGGTGCAGTTTGCCCAGAGAGAGAGAGAGGTAGTGAGAGAGGGGAAGAGAGAGAGAGGGAGGTAGTGAGAGAAGGGAGGAGAGAGAGAGTGATAGTAAAAGAAGGGAAGAGAGAGGTAGTAGTGAGAGAAGGGAAGAGAGAGAGGCAGAGAGATAATGAGAGGTGAGAGATTTTCGAGCTGTATATACACTCCTGGGCAAAAAAAATGGGCCAAGCACAAAATGGCAAAATATTAAGCTTTTAATGGTCTTAACAACAAATCATTGGTCAGAAAATTAGCAAGAATTAAACAAATGCACTCCTGGGACCTCCTGTGCCACCATTTGCTTGTTTACTTTTGCTGCAGTGAACTGTTTGGGGAAAAGCTAGAAACAGGGAAATTCACTTATATAGTATTCTTGTATGCAAAGGTAAAATCATGATAATGATTAAAATGTTTGATGTAAAATTCAAATTAACATGTCTGGTGACAAAGTTCAAAAATATCTTTGGATTTTTTTTTAAAGATTAGTATTATTTGGTTATCTGCACACTGATCAGCCCACAGGGCTGATAACAAGTATAAATGGAACCAGGATTGATAGAGCAGGGAGAGATCTACAGTATGCAGCGTTGTGAGTCCCACGGTAAAGGAAAAGCAAGAAAATCTGCTCCAAAAAAAGCAAAATATCATGCAGGGGTTGCTGTCAGAAACCCCATAGTTGGTCTTTGTCAGGCCAACTGTAGCTATTCTGAAATTTACAAGACCCTAAAGGCAGAGGAAATCCCTATTTCTCTATCAGCTATTAAGAGAATAGGTCAACGCTTTGAAACAACAGGTAATGTTGCCAGAAAGAAAGGACCTGGAAGGCCCAAAGCCTCATCATGCAGGGACGACACCTGCTGATATTTACAGTTCTCAAAGACTGGAAAAAAAGCCTACAAAAACAGTCAGCAGAATTTAAGACCTCAGAAAACACGACTCTTTCGAGAAGAGCAATAACCAGAAGGTTATCTAATGCAGGTTTTGTGTCTACAAGATGTGTTAAAAAGCCATTGCTGTCTCAGAAAAACATCCTGTAAGACCACAGTCTTGTGTTACTGCAGTAGTGTCTTGTAAGACAAATTATCTGTAAGACTGCAGTGGAGTCCTGCAAGATCACAGTCTTGTGTGACTACAGTAGTCTCTTGTAAGACAAATTACCTATAAGACTGCAGTAGAGTCCTGTAAAACTAGTCTTTTGTGACTACAGTAGTGTCTTGTAAGACAAATGACTTCTAACACTGCAGTAGAGTCCTGTAAGACCACAGTCTTGTGTTACTGCAGTAGTGTCTTGTAAGACAAATTATCTGTCAGACTGCAGTGGAGTCCTGCAAGATCACAGTCTTGTGTGACTACAGTAGTCTCTTGTAAGACAAATTACCTATAAGACTGCAGTAGAGTCTTGTAAGACTGCAGTCTTGTGTGACTACAGTAGTGTCTTGTAAGACAAATTACCTATAAGACTGCAGTAGAGTCCTGTAAGACTACAGTCTTGTGTGACTACAGTAGTGTCTTGTAGGACAAATGAGCTGTTAGACTGCAGTAGAGTCCTGTAAGTCTACAGTCTTGTGTGACTACAGTAGCATTTTGTAAGACAAATGAGCTGTAAGACTGCAGTAGAGTCCTGTAAGACCACTCAGAGAGCTACAGTGTGTGGTGCTAGTCATGCAGTAATGTTTCTGTCCTGCAGCATGCAATTGTATTTATACGGCCAGACAGCACAGATGCATATTTTGAGTGTGAAGATGTACTTGGTATGAGAGGCTTACTTTGTTATGTTTCTTTTAGCGGTGCCTGTTAAATGTGTTACAACAGCAGTATGAGCTCAATGGCAGGAGGGTGGAGCCCAATGAAGTATTCTGTGAGATACCGACCTGTAGACACGCCAACATACTAATATGAATCATTTACCGGTGGCGAACAGGCACACAGCAGAATCTCCACCGAGCAGATATTTAATTTTTTCCTCCAGTATCTTTTAAAAATGTCAAATGTCTCCTGTCTTTCAACTGGTGACTTCAACCACTGAAGGATTGTTGGCTGTTTTTTGTATTCCAAATGCAAACTAAACTCTAGACAATAAAGGGTAAATAAAAGCGTAGAGTGAACTTACTGACGCAAATAAAAAAGGAAAGCACAGTCGCTCAGGTGTGACAGAAATCGAAACACTTCCTGGGGCCGTGTGTCCTTTGACAATAGCGAAAAATAAACTGCCTTTGCTGAGAATAACAGCGTCGCGTCCTGCTTTCAATTATTTTTTTTTCTGGTGAATACAGAACATAAACAACGTATCTCTCGGAAGCAAACAGATGTCAGAACGCAGACAGGGCGGACTTTCCCTGCGCGTAACGTCTTTGTCTTGTCGTATTAGAACTTCCTGTGAAGACCCGGGGGATTACTGGCCTTCACCACACGATCATTAACAGTACTGTTATGCAAGAAACATGGTTCACCCGCATAATGTACCTGCGCAGGTTTCACTTATGTGGCAGGTGATTTCGTCGCGACACACAGCATTCATTGCTCTTTGGAGCAGACCACCTGTGGCAGTTATCGCCGTCTCCAGCAGCAAGGCGAGGGCCTAAGCCCAGCAGGTGCTTCAGCATGGCTGGCTGATTGGTGGCTGTTCTCGGACCAGCTGCGGATCCACAGTGTTTGACGGGTTGTTGGGACGTGCGTTTTACGACCCAAGGCCTTTCCAGAATGGCTCAGTCTGAGACGCTGCAGCCACTCAACTCAAAGGGAACCGCTGAATCAGAGAATTAAAAAAAAAAAATACATTCGCGTATGCACTGTTAGTGATCACACGGTCGTCAGCAGATTTGGCACGCGAACGTGACAAACGTTAAGTTTGTCTTTTCACCATCAAATGTACCGACACTCGAAGACTGGCACATTGTGGGCAAAAACATGATTTACTTCACCGCCCTGCCGTCAGTCCATCTGCCCCCTCACCCGCCCCTGCGTGCCCACGCCCACACCCTGTATTGGAGTGCTGATTTCATTTTGTAGAATTTCTGAATTACTGATTTTTATGGATTTGTACTTTGTCATTTATAGGTTTTTTTTTGTAATTGTATGTTGAATGTGATGAATGTTGCTGTAGGTATAAACAGTTTTTCAGCACGTAACAGTATTTAAGTGTAGTTTTAATGACAAACTGAGACTGTTTATGGACTACCGCTCTACTACTTTACTTTTCTTTGGGGAAAAAAGGAACTATTTGAGGGCAGGAGTGAGCCGGTGTGAGAATTCTGGGAGAGCACAGGAGTGAAAGGTGTGGGGATTCTTGGAGAGGACAGGAGTGAGCAGGTGTGGGGTTTCTGGGAGAGGACAGGAGTGAGCAGGTGTGGGGATTCTGGGAGAGAACAGGAATGAGCAGGTGTGGGGATTCTTGGAGAGGACAGGAGTGAGCAGGTGTGGGGTTTCTGGGAGAGGACAGGAGTGAGAGGAGTGGGGATTCTGGGTAATGGAGTATTGATGTCCTTATAAGTGATGTCCTTATAACCTGACTTCAACTGTGAAGGAGACAAAAATCAGCCCAAATTGTCAGGAGAAGGGAAACGCTGAGATGTTAACTGAAATCGTTACCTTCAGTCATCGCTTGTAAGAGTCATCTGTAGCTGTAATCTATAATCATTATCCGTAGCTGAAACTGTTGCTACGGTTGTGTCATATTCATATGATAATTCAACCCGCCTACTCACTATTCACCACATAGATTCTGGCATAATTTGTGCGGAACTTTTATTTGCCATGGGTGCGATTTCCGCTTTGGTGTCAAAACGTACCTTTTTTTTCAGTAGAGGCTACACGCACTTTCGTGCTATAAATACCACGGTAATACTATGATCATACGCATTCCGTGTGTCCTGCATCACCCATTCGCCGAGGGCAGTAGGTGAGTCTTAAATTAGCTCATCGATAACAATTCCGCATAAGGTGACTTCATGGTTTATCTTTCATTATAATCTGTTCACTCCTATATTCACATTGAATTTGTCGATTTATATTTCAGCTATGCTTGTGTGTGTTATTCTATCAAAACACAGCTGGTGGACATGGCAAAAATGTAAAAAAAAAAAAAAAAAGTGTAACAGTTAAATATCAAATCACTATTTTTTACAAAAAAACAACAACATCCAGTTTGTGGTTTAATTCATTGGTGATTGGCACATTGGAACAGAACCTAGAGACCCGTTAAGCTCTCCCGGGACCACTGGCTCTCTTTCTTCTTCACTAATTAGAGCCAGCACTCCACACGAATGCGGAATGCTGGTGATGATGTCACAGTTGGCTCGCGGTTGCTTCTATGACTTCATCCCTCGGGCTAGTAGGAGCCTTCTCTGACAGCATCTTCCCCAAGCCGGATCCAGTAAGCTGGCGGACGCCGATAAATAGAATGTGATAAAGCCATCAGCAGTGCTGTGCATGCACTAAATGCACTTTTTAAATCGTTTTACTTTATACTGTAGGTGTAGAAAAATTAGTTAAGTGTTAAAAAAACGCTTGGAAGTAGCAGATGACCGAAGTCTATCAGGATCTTTGGCAATGTGCTGCAGCAGTAAGAAAGGGCAACAGGATGCTGGGATATACAGCAAAACCTACTGAGTAAAAATCAAAGGTTATATTGTGTTATAAGATGCCTTTGTCAGAGCACATCTAGGGCTCTATCTTACACCAGGCGCAAAGTGGCGCCAAGTGCAACGCAAGTGTCTTTGCTAGTTTCAGACTGACGCAGTTGTCATTTTCCCATCCAACGCCCACGTTGTTTAAATAGCAAATGTACATGTACCCTTCTGAGTGCCCATGGGTGTGTTGGTCTTAAAATGAGGTGTGGTCAGGCGCATTGCTATCTAGAGGCAGCAGAAAGCGATCACGCAATTTACCAAAACCTGGTCTTAAGTCAATGGTGCAGTATTTTACTGTTATTTTAAGGGCGCATTATTAAAATAGTAATATGCGCCTACATAGGCAGGTGCACAACGCGCAATATTTAAATTTTTTTTTTAAACGTCATCATGGTTAGTCATAATATTTATCAGAATTATCCGCCAAATCCGCCATTATAATAGCAATCCTCCAAGGTGCAGGCGCACCTGGGTTTTAAAGGGAATGGGAGATGACACTCTGATTGGTTTATTTCATGTTATGTCCAAAACACACCAATGAATAATTAAGAGACTAAGTACAGCACCTTTGAACCATGCGCCTTACTTTGCGCTCAGATTATCCTCCGTTAAACTAGCAAAAGTGGATTTGGACACACCCTAAATGCACTTGCGCCATGCACTTTAGACCGTGCGCTTAGATCATTAAAATATAGCCCCTAGAGTGTTGTGTGGCACCACACAGTAAGAAATGAGTAGATACTCCTGTAAAAGCACAAAGAAGGGCAACTAAATTGGTTCCAGGTATGAAATATAGAAGTTTCATGGAAAGACCTAAGACTTAATTATTCCTGCTCAGCAAAAGCATGCTCAGAGTTTGAATGACTTTAATTTAACAATTAAGAATGGTTTCCGAGGTTCTCCCGGCTGAACAAGGGAACATAGGTGGAAATTCTTTGCATATGTTTTTGCATATATATTAGAAAGCATTTCCTTCATGGAGTTGTGCATTTGTGGAACAGCTCAACAGGCCCGAGGCGTTTGGTGAGCTCAGGTCCAGGCTTGAAGCAGAGTTACTTTTTAGACTGCTGCTGAATGATGTGCCCAGGCGGATACTCTGTTGCCCGTGGAGTGTAAAATAGTCACCAGCCCGTACGCTAGTTTATTGCTGGAGCACAAGGCTTTCAGCTGCAGTGCCCCCTGTGTTCTCGTACCTGTGACAACTCCTGTGGCTCGACTGGCAAGAAAAAAAAAAAAGAGACAAAAACTGTGGGGAAGGGAAGAGAAAGGCAGTTTCTGAAACGTTATTTTCTACGTGAAAGATCCGATTGTTCTGCGGATTGTTCTGCGGGCAACGCTTTTGCTCAAATAACACGCTGCAGAAGTGGGCTTCTGTAGTCGGAGCACTGGGATTGTGCTCCAGATAAACATGGATGTCAAGATCTTGTCAAACTTTCGGACACGTTATTACTTTATTTCCTGTCTATAATGGTATTCAGGAAAAACGATGGTATTAATAATTGATATGCCTGCAAAACTCTAGTACCATTTGTATCTAGTACCAATATGTGTTCATATTTGCTGTGTTGTTCACAGTACATGCAGTCCACAGCAGGTTTTGTAAATATATTTTCAGCTTGTGTAAAGGCATTTTGCATTGCAGAGAGGGCTTTATCTGTGCTGAAAACTGTGTATGGGTATGCACACATTTTAATTTAATTCACAAACTGCCTAGATACAATAGACTTTATTCACCATTTACATGGAATGATTCTTAGGTTAGTGTGGTGTACCTTGCAGGCAACTAATTGATTGATAGATAGATTGATTGATTGTTTGGAATGTTGTTCTGATGAGGCCTGTTGTGCTATACTGACCAAAGGGGTCAGCCATCTCTTTGCAGCTTGGTTTAGGCAGGATGGTAGGGAAGTGGTTGCTTACTTTTGTCCTAAATTGCCCAAACTGTTTTCAGCTGGACATGTCCTGGTAATATGTAGAGTATATGCAGCATCTGCACCTCGAGATTGTGTAGGAATAAATCGTTTTCGACAGGGATTTTTAACCCTTCAGTTGCCCTAAGGATCAGCTGGCTTTGTAACGGCTTCCACCATGCATGTATTTTACTGATGGTGTGAGAAGTAAACAACATGAGAGACTTCCAGGCCCAGCTGACAGGTACATGAATGAGTTTATTTACGCTGATTAATGACACTGCTAGATTGACTGTGAGGGAAGTGAGCTGTCGGTTGAATTTCTGAACGAAAAGTTATTTTTAAGAACCTGTTGTAGGTGAATAGTTTGTGCATGACATAAACAGGAATAAAATGGAATATTTATCAGAGTTGGCACGCATAATGTAAATTATGATGTGTAAAACTCAAATAACATTGACGTAATGTTTGTGCACTCTCAAAACGAAAAGAAACACATTATAATTGTTGTGATTAGGATGACGATAACGATTCTTGTTAGTTTTGTCTTTGCTGTTCATTGCTGTTGATCCGGCCTGCATAGCAGCTGGTTTCTTACTGCGGTTATCTTGCTGCATGCTGGATAGTGCAGGTATTTTACATGCAAGTGAGCAGCAGGTTTTCAGATTTCAGGCCAAAGTGCAGCTTAGAATCAAATCTTCATTTTGGTGAGAAGTTTTCGATAAAAGAGCAACAATTACCACTGCAACTAATGTGATTTGGGAACAGAGCTATCTAGCTAAAATATTTTTAAAAAAACGCAGATTACCACAAGGGACAAGAGCACGAAACGGGGAGCACAGGACAGAAGAATCTGCCGTTTTTATGAAACTCCATAAATAACGAGGCCGAAACCGAGCATAGCACCCCGTCCGACCGCAGCGGCCTGGATTTATTCTCCACAACCGACGGTACTGTGTCTGAAACAGAAATGTTTCTGAGATGTCCAGAAGTGATAATACTGGGGACATTTCCCTAAATCAAAACTGGGGATAGTCCCTCGATTTTTAATGTCTGACATCCCAGGTCTGAAAAACATCAGGACTGCATGTGCACATCTATTGATTGAGCAGCGATATGGTTTTTGTTTTGTTGAACATGACTGTTTTTTAAAAAATAGATCTTTATAGAAGTGTGGATTCATGGATGGATGTATGATTCTACGGACCCCAGATGTTGTAGTCTTTATTTGAAACCTGGTTAAATTAATTTTACCATTGATAACTTTATACATATTGAGAGATAATATGTACAGTGCTGGCTGATTTTAAAAAGGAGGGATAATTTCAGTGCGTGTGTAAAAACTGAACTGGTGCTCCTGTGCAACTGTCAATGATTATGGCAAAACAATTTGAGGTACCCTATCAATTTGTTACATTTTTTATTTATTTATTTTTTGTTTACTTTTTATATTTATTAGGATCTCCATTAGCTATCACCTTGGCAACTGCATTACTCTATTTGAGTTGATTAACAATGAACATATTTCTGTGTGCTAATAATTGTCAGTTTGATTTCAATCTTTTAACTCGAAGTTTGTGGTGCTCTAAAGACACTTAAATCAAGGAAGATTCCTGGAACCGATGATCCTTGTCTTGAAGTTTGCCATATACAATTTCTGAACCCATGAGTTATATTTCAAATACAAAACTTTCAACAATCTCCAATCTTCAAGCTTTCTGTCCTTGCCACAATTGTAGAGTTTTGAGTGATTCAGAGGGAACCTGAGGCTGAAATGAATAGTTCCAGGGAAATCAATAAACTGGGAGGACGGAGTGCAGCCTGAGGAAAAAGAGGTACCAGGTGTCCTCAGGCAGTAGTTCAAAGTCATCATTCAGCATGAAGAGACTGAATATTCCTGCTGGTCCAAGGGGGGGAAACTAAATGTTTGGAAACCATCAACATACCGCAATAGTGCCCAACGGGGAGGAACCCGGTTGAAACGTTTAAACCTGTCTGCTCATTTTTGCTACCCTGTTTTTCATGAATTTATGATGATGAACTTCATATGAAGAGCTGATTCCTTTTTGGCTTAAGACATAGAAAGGATAGCTTATTTTTTTTACTAGGACTTCCTCTGTGGAACGCCAGGCAACCTGAGAAGGTGACTCAAGTCATCGTCTCCGAGACCTCAGCTGAAAGAAAGAAAGAAAACAAAAAAGAAAAAAAAAGAGAAAAATAAAATGAAGTCTGCTGAACCTGACAATTCAGCTTACTGTAGAGCTGCAAAATCAATTTGCAAAAAAAAAGCATTTGCTATTAGTTTTTGCATTGCATTTTAAGTCAAATATTAAAAGAATAATGAATCTTAAGTTTCATTTACATAATGAAACCATTTAAATATACAGTATATCATTAATATGTCCAAAAATAAAAGGGTGAAAGAAATAATATTAATAATTTATTATTATTATTATTATTATTATAATTATTATTATTGATGGGCCCGATGGAGAGGGTGAAGTGGGAATGTGGTGGGTGGCTTGATTCATCAGTGGGGCGCCCCACTCCCCACCCTCCATTTTACGGCTTTTTATCTGCGACTGAAGACTGAAGTCATTTCTTTTTGTTGTTTTATTGTGTTTTGTCTCAGTGCCGAACTTCCTCATCCCCATTTGATGTCAGAAGTGGAGGCGTGAAGTGAAGACAGACAGAGGTAAAGATGACATACTTTTTCCCTGCCGAGCCCTGCGTGTGCGTCTGTCTCTCCCTCTCTCTCTGAACGTGTCTCCGCGCTGCTGTTTGTATGGTTATCGCGAGCTGATGGCGAATGCCTGTTCGTGGTTCACGGGGTCCTGAAGGAGCTGCAGGTTTGCTGTGGGAATTTTTTTTTTTTTAAACTTGACTTGTAGACTGTGATGCATTTCAGTAACATCCAGAGTACAAACCACCCAGTATTAAAAAAAACAAAGACTGAGACTGAGACGGCGCCTGTGATTTCTGAAAGATCTTTGAACAGCATTGTGTGTGCCTTGGCTTTGCCTTTGTGTTTCTATGATTTGTTGTCCCAATTCCCGGTTACTGTAGATTGAATCTGACTTGTTCTCGGCTACATTAGACACTGACAAAATCTCAAAAGCAGTGAAAATGCATTATTTATTTATTTTTTAAGTTTTTTTTTTTTTAATATACTTTTTTTGGAGATATAAGATGACCCTTAAATTCATTTTGTCTGCC